>NC_064616.1:235049204-235419204 GCF_023898315.1 Schistocerca nitens | reverse complement strand
TCCTGTTTATGTTTCCACGTATAGCTCTTACGAAATTTATTTTACTTTCCAAATAATGTACAGTATGGGAGGATAGCCCCGTTAACAGGAAAAACTAATAACTGAGTTATCCTTTTTACAGGATTTGAACGTGTGTTGTGTCTAACGAATAAGTAAATCAGCACATTGGCTTTTACGTAACATCTACTTCATACATTGTTCCTAAGCGTGACCATTTCTTACAATTGTCAAATTTACATGAACATGAACAGTTTATACACACCAATATTTTAAATACAAAATGTCATCAGAAAATTATTTAACGTAATAAACAATTTACATAGTATTTTACATACATTACTCACATACAATTCAAAGAACTTCAAACTCCAATACAGCACACTTTACTTTGCCGGCCGCGGTGGCCGAGCGGTTCTAGGCCCTTCAGTCCGGAACCGCGCGACTGCTACGGTCGCAGGTTAGAATCCTGCCTAGGGTATCGATGTGAATGATGTCCTTAGGTTAGTTAGGTTTAAGTAGTTCTAGGTTCTAGGGGACTGATGACCTCAGATGTTAAGTCCCGTAGCGCTCAGAGCCATTTGTTTTGAACACTTTACTTTACATATACAGAAAACATAGCATCAATATGGGAACATTATAAAGCAAAATATTACAAAACTTTAGATGAACCACAAACAAATAGTGTTATACGGTGTTGTGAATTAGTGGATTCTGTTGCAGTCTGATGTGTAAAAAATAAGTAATATTTCTGGTGTCCAGTTCAAGACGCTGAAAATAATTACTTTCGTGTCCTGCTGTGTGCGCAGACTAATGTCAGTAGCTGCTGTAGAGATTTTGATCCGGTTTTCACTAATAATTGCACTGATTCATGAGGATGGTTTTTGTATGTTAGCTATAAATATTTTGTTTGAATTGTCTGCATTTTGATGAATTATATTTTAGTTGTGAAAGCGATGTCACTGCCACCTAGCGAGCAGCCGCTAAAATTCGAGAAAGACACAGTTCCTTAAGAGAGGGCATTACGTAACACAATTAGCGTATGATGTGGTTGTCTAGCGCTAGTTCAGCCTTGCGCATCGAGCGAGTTTGTGTTTGTGAGTGTGTCGCATTGTTCTTGCTTAACGCAGGTTATTGCTGGTGTGCTCTCTGGCGACAGACTTCTACGCCCTTGCATAGATCAGTCTGCCGAATCTCACAAAAATATTCTTTGTCGGTGTACCGTTGGTTTCAGTTTTGACAAGAATGCTCGTCCTGTTCATCCAGGCTGTATAAAATTCACGATTAGTTGGTCGATATGATTCGCGTTACACCTGATCAGGTAGATACTGCTTATATCAATTCTCATCTATATGTATTTTTTGGGAAGTGTCAAGGTATTTCGCATGTGGACCTGCTTCTCTCTCGAGTTGGTTCTCAAGTAATGTTTACACATCGTAATGGTTCCATTAGTCCAGTCGTTCTTGCAAATCCATCGATCGAGTATATTCCAGTTAGAGGTCACGCTCTTCCACCCGAAGTGGACGACTTATTTCTTACGCCTGCGTTGCTTCTTTTAGGAGGCGTTCAACGTATCCGGCTGGAACATTGGTCAGTACAGCGTCGTTTGCAATTTTTGTAATATTTTTGGCTTTACAGCCATCATATTCGGCTACAAGAAGGTCATCTTATGAAGTTGAGAAGGCAGCTGTGGCAAGATGACGTAATTTGGTGTGAGCTACCGATGACAGACGGTTTGTTCCATCGTGATTGTCCGCGATTGGCTGTTTCATTCGAAAGTTGCGCGCCAAAATGATAACCTTCTGTTATTAATATTAGAAAAACTAAACAGTGTATTTACTTGCATTTCATGTAAAAGCATCTCTCAATAGTAGGATATCCTTCAGTTACTTGAAAAGTGTTAATTACCAACAGAATAGTAAACAATTGATAAACGAAAAGGCAGACGAAGCACTTCGGAGACTTTCGGATCGCGCCTAACTTGGTTGGGTTGTTTTTGGAGGAGGAGACCAGACAGCGAGGTCATCGGTCTCATCGGTTAGTGAAGGAAGTCTGCTGTGCCCTTTGAAAGGAACCATCCCTGCATTTTCCTGGAGCGATTACGCAAATACGCAGTTTGTTGTTTTGTTTTTATTAAAGTGTTAAGATTGGAGATTATTTGTGATTCATACAATGGAATATAGTTTTGTAGCTTCTCGTATTCTGCTAATAAAAAATGAGTGGCATCCAGTATAAAGAAGCTAACTGAAATTTTATTATCTGCCCAATATCAGTTCCTCGCTAAGACCTCAAGAGTTCTGCCATCTTAGTACAATTGAGATCAATGGCGCGTCATCTGTGGTAACACAGGGAGAGGTACGAAAGAGAGAAACTTTCGAGAAATGTGTTTATCATTCACACGAATATGTCACCCTCTCTCTCCCTCTCTTTTTCAACACGCCGTATGTTACAGTGGTATCCGAACCGCAGAAAAATGTGTTCAACCGATTCATGTTACATACGTAGGGCGAGAAGGAACCTCCTTCCTTTGTAAAGAGGCAACCATCGTATATCCAACTGCCCGCGTCGTGTTACGGTTTTAAAGTCGTCCTGTGGAAAACATCTTCCGTTGACATTAGCTCAGTCAGTGTCTCCGCAGTCTGCTGTCAATAATTCTCCACCTTTAGATGACGCTGTGGAGACAGTACACCCCACTCAGAGCGACTGTCCGCCGTCACCGGTACGTTCAGATGCGGCCCCTGCTGCCGTTAAGGCGACGACACCGGAAGCAAAATTTAAAATCCAGCTGACTTAGGATGGTGAAGATCTTGATGTCATCCTCCCCAATCTTGCCTCTCCGAGAAGGTGATGGTGGAAGGTGTTTCTTCCCGTGGTGATGCTTTGAATACTGACGTTAACTGCGGTTCTTGTTCGGCAGAGATGATGTGGCTGGTTCTCCAGATTTTGAAATGAATTTCACATCTGCGTCCTCTCCTCCATCTGTAAAAACATCTGTTCCTGTGAGATCCGGTCATTTAACGGAGACATCGTTTGCTGTTTTGCTCTTACAGTGTTCTAATGCAATACTATCCTTTTCTCGTTCTGATACGGTGCAGCAACAGGTTACTTCGGATTCTCTTCCGGTTAGCTAGATGATGCAATGCCTGTCTCTCCATTATCTGATGATGATGATGATCGCTTCCGTTTCTTTCTCGCATTCCGTTGAGTGGAATAGGGATAGCTCCCCAATCCCCCCCCCTCTCCACCACCCCCGCAGACCTCAATGAGCCCTCTACCCTTCCGCGTCAAGAAGTTATTTAGTCAAGGAGTGGTGTAAAACTACGACTTCAACCTGCAAAATCTTACGCTAGGAGCCCTCACGCAAACTGCCTAAAATGAAATGGATTTGGAACCTGGAGCACAGAATATTTAAACTGTTAGAATTACAGATGTAATTCTAAAGGAATTACATTCACATACAAGACGAGAAAACAATAATTTGGACGGTACGAAACGGCTGCTGCTAGTGTAGTTGCTCTTCCAAACAGCATCTCATACAAGCAATCCAGTCGCCTCTTTACCTGCTATTACTCGTACTTGAGGTACTTGGGCCATGCGCGGCTTTGTTTAAAAAGGATAGCTCGATTTAGTCATAGGGGTGAGCTGCAGACGTCTGTTTTCATACCACACAGCTAATTCGCTGCAAACAATAACCTGTAGCTGTGATCCTACAGTCAAGTAGTCTTGGCATTGGGCGAGAAGTGCGAGTTAATAAAATACATAGAAATATAAACTAAAAGTTAAATGAACTGTTTAATAACAACGGTTCTACTCCATCCTCTGTAGCTGATGTAGGCGACAGAGGATCATGATGAATAATTTTTATTCAAGAAAGATCATCTCAAATAAACGGGAAATGGTTCTATGATATTCAATTAAAATGCAGGCAGAAAACACCCATATCAAATTCAGTGAATTTACGTTTACAAATTAACGCACAAAAGATGACGAATAGTGTCCATCGTTATTGCTGTATTTTCTGAAATCGACATCTTGTAACATGATGTTCTGATGTGATGTGGTGTGGTGTGAAACGACGCTACGGTGATGTGAATAGGCTTGAAGAAGCGCCTGTAAGCCCCTAACCAGACGTCTGGAGGGTGGATCCTCTATCTCCTCCACGTTATGGAAGCCAAACGATTTAACGGCACACAACCCGTCATGCAGATACAAAAGCAGAAGCCCCAGAGCTGGAGCAGTGATAAAATCCAGAAAGAACGTTCGAGAGGCAGCGTCCTCAAATCCCATTCTATTTGGTTTGGTTTCAAATTTCCTCGGTAAACCTAAATTCTGAACAAACATAAATTCTCTACAGAGCCGGTATTGTTCCTCAATATATGTAAGAATAATTAAGTGATGTTCCCAGCTGATAATGACCACAGTTTCCTCTGGTATTACAAGTAAATTTGTAAAATGGTGTGTACCTGCGAAGTGTGTGTGTGACAGAGAGAGACAGGGAGGGAGGGAGGGTGGGAGGGAGGGAGGGGAGAGAGAGAGAGAGAGACTAAACTTTAAATCATATGTAAATTCCGAAGAAACCGTAAAAAAAGGACAAAACATGTTAGCCGCTGCATCTTCGTACCTGACCAGCTTTCTTCACTATGATCTTTGGTATACTTATGCATAATGTACATGGAATACAAACCCCTAGACATCTAAATATGGCCTTCAGCTTGGTGCAGTACGACTTTTATGTAATATATCTTCTTCATTCTTTATTATTTTTTAAAAAGAAGTTATAGTCCAAACACCAAGAGCTGCTAACGAATAATTACTTATATTTACCGGATTCAATTTTCAGATTACCTTCCGGTATTATAAAGCTATTTACAACAATGTACATGGATACATTATTACTGCTGGAGTTAAATAAAATAAAAGCGACTCTGCAACACCTTGCACACTGGTACCTTCCGTCAATAGTAACAAACATTATACAGTCGGCAGATAAATGTACTAACACAGTTAAGCACATTTTGTATGTTGATGTTACTATGCTACACATTTCCTGTAGAGGCACACTGTTTTTTCTTTTCTCCCAATTAACTTTAAAGTCTCTGATTGATCGAATCAGTGTATGCAGAGCAAGGAGCAGTCTCCATCTTCGAATACGGTGCTCCAGCTCGTGATTGGCTTGTGCTAAAGTGGGAGTAGTCTAAGATGTAAATGTGCTTTGCTACCGAGCTGGTGAGGAAAGCAGAGAGAAGGTGAAGAAATTACTCTTGTACTGGCACTTCGTTAGTAATGAACTGCAGGTCTGTACCTAAACGGTGAGACTTGTGTCCTTTGTTAGTGTGCCGCTTAGAGCCTGTACCAGTCACCTTCTGAACCATCAGAGGTACAGCTTCCAGCATCACGCACACAACGAGTGATGCGTGGGTGTACTTATTTGCCTTGAGTCGGCCGTCTAAAAATTTGACATATTCCGTCACGCATAGTCGTGGGACAGAGTCAAATTGGTTTGGCAGACCAGCAAACGGGTCCACCTGCACATTGGAATCCACCGGGGTTTCAGAGGCTCATAGGGAATTACATGCATTCCGAATTATCTGAACATGAGACCGCATATTTGCATTTTTGGAGGCACGCCGTTAATAAGAGATTGCTGCCATCCATGACTTCAGTCGCCAAATGCATCGTGGTGTGCCGTCTGACCAGAAGAGGAGTAAAGTATTCGCTGCTACGGCGTAGGCCTCCAATATATCTTTCTCAGCACCCTGTTCTTTCGAACCATATTTTTATTTTTTTGTAATAGTAGAGTATAGATGCTTGACTGTGGGGTAGTTTTGTGCCATATCCTGGATTCACGTGTACGAAGTCAGATAGAGCGATTATTGTTCTGGTTAGTGTCGTGTGTCGATACCCAGCTGATAATTTTGTCCACCATAGAGCCCATATTAGTGTAAGCGATTGCCAAATGAAAAATGTTTGTGTGACGTTTCTTTAGTCTTTTTTTGTCTTGTGATATTCAGAATGAATAAATCTATTGTGGTTTATATCACAACTTCTCCCTGTATTCTGATTAACATTACCTTTGCCATTTTTATTTAAGTCCCGATTATAAAGGAAAGTAGCAAGGTTGCAACTTGGAGGGCCATTAATTGTGTTAGTACAAGGGCGTGCTGGAAAGAAGGGCCACCGAATTTTAATGGAAATGTTTTTAAATAAAACTAACGTTTTTAACATTCTACATATTTATTCTTTATGTCTACAGTTTTCTGCAGGTAGAGGGCTCGGAATTGTGTGTGGCATGTAACATGGCGGTGTGTAACGTAACTATTGAGGTTCCTGCTGTAATCTAATTTCGAAGCCCGCATCTCGTGGTCGTGCGGTAGCGTTCTCGCTTCCCACGCCCGGGTTCCCGGGTTCGATTCCCGGCGGGGTCAGGGATTTTCTCTGCCTCGTGATGGCTGGGTGTTGTGTGCTGTCCTTAGGTTAGTTAGGTTTAAGTAGTTCTAAGTTCTAGGGGACTGATGACCATAGATGTTAAGTCCCATAGTGCTCAGAGCCATTTGAACCATTTCTAATTTCGAACTCAAAGAGTTCGTCCACACATGGAGCACCCTCTGCGTCAACATAAAAATGTCAGTCCACAAACGAACCTTGCGATATCTGCAACAATCCGATGCCTTGGGCTCATTGTCATCGATCATCCTCCACAAAGTCCAGACTTGGCCCATCCGATTTTCATCTGATTAAAAAACTTTCCTTCGAGGACGTCATTTTGATAGCGCCGAAGCGCTGCAGGCAGAGCTGAGGTCATGGCCCGGCAACAAAGTCAAACATTCTATAGTGACAGTATCTACAAACTGGTCTCTCATTGGGGAAATGTGTTCGTTGTATGGGTGATTATGCTGAGAAATAAACACAGAGACATGTGGAATAAAGATGTAGGATGTCAATAAAGTTTGTTTTGTTTAAAAAGCCTTAACAGTTTTCATGGAGGCATTACTATTCAGCCCGCTTTTTATAGATGCATTTACAACTGAAACTAAAACAGTTACGTTATTGGTTTCAGTATATAATAATTACCTTCTTGCACAGATGGGAAACAGGAAAAGTTTGTAGACTTATTTCTGTAATGTAGGTTTATAAATCACATAGGATAAAATAATCTCCACTAGATTATATTCGTATTCTCAGTTAGTCAAACGAATTATATCACATGCCTAATAGATGGGACACAAGAAACTATAAGAAACTATATACATTCTTCAAGTAGATATAAACCTGACCCGGTATTCACACTTAAACAGGTCACGAGGTTACAGGTCTTGTATCCAGCCCTCGCGCGACGAAATCAGACGTACTAGCACACATAAAATTACATGGGCTGTTAAGCCCCTGCCCCAGATGCCATTCAGAACCGCGTCTTCCAGAAATTCACGAGCAAAGCTATAGAAAACCTAACACAGATTATGAAAGAAAATGACTAGTATTGGTACAGGATAGGCTACCCTTCGCCAGTTACCGTGCGGTGGCTTGCGGAGTATCTGTGTGGATGTGGATGTCGAATACTATCGTAAGAGTACCAGCCTGAAGGGGATCTCGCGCCGGCCACTCTGTGGGTGGTTTTTAAGCCGGTTTCACATCTGTCCCAGTGAATGCGGGCTGGTTTACCTTATTCCATCTCAGTTACACTATGTCGGCGATTGCTGCGCAAACACTGTCTCCACGTACACGTACACCTTAATTACTCTACCGGGCAAATATTTGGGATTACACTCGTCTGGTATTAGACGTTCCCGTGGGGGGGGGGGGGAGGTGGCACAAGGGGGGGGCCACAGGGTGCCGAACTGCGCAATAACCCTGGGTTCGGTATGGCGTGGCGGCGGCGGTGGGGTGGGTGGACTGCTGTGGCCTGTTGTAGGGTTGTGAACCACTGAGGGCTACTGTGGGACGAAGCCTCTCCGTTGTTTCTAGGTTTCTCGTTCAATACACACACACACTCACCATCCAAAGACACCAACAACACTTCCTCGCGTCGTGGAAGCCACCCAAAGTCCTGATTTTCAGGGAGACAGAGAACGACCATTCCAACCCACAAAATTACCGACTCAACAGCTTTCTGAGCTCCCTGAGAGAGATTGTCGAGAAGGGAGTCCTAAAACGACTCACTAGGCACTGCATAAGCAACAACACTCTGAGACCGGAGCAATTCGGCTTCAGGAATTACCACTCCAGAACAGAACAACGCCTTCGTGTCGTTGAACACCTAACAGACAGCTACAGTACCAACAAAAGAACAGGGGCTGTGTTCATAGACAACGAAAAGGCTTTCCGTCGTCTATGGCACGACGCAACCCCCCGGAGCTGCGATATTTCCGAACCGGGGCAGAAACTTGTTAGGGTGCCCTCCATCCAACTCCCACCACCTCCTGATAATCCCATTCGAGCGTTTCAGATAGGACGCCAAAAATTGAAAATAATCGATTTTTCGAAAATATTTTAATTTTCTAGCGCAAGTCTTTCTGGAGGGTTTGATATATAAAACATATACGTTCAAGAAAAGCAATACGATATTTGGTCTTAAGTGTGCCAAACGGCAACGCCATGCCTCTTCACACAGCATTATGCTATCGCACGTCACTGTATATCGCTCTGCGGAATTCAAACGTGTATATTTTGTAATGGAAGGCATCAAACCTACATTCAGGACAGTGGAAATTAAAATGTCCTGTGGTGCCTCTCCTATTTCCAGTCGACAGGTTTCACATCCTACCCCCTTATAAAAACTCACAATTAAATGATGTTGGTATTATTTGTGACCGGGAGAATAAGAACTCTTCCGAAAATTTGCACTCTTTATTAACTATTAACTAATAATTTTCTCTTTCTGTGACATAAAATTAAATATACACTCCTGGAAATGGAAAAAAGAACACATTGACACCGGTGTGTCAGACCCACCATACTTGCTCCGGACACTGCGAGAGGGCTGTACAAGCAATGATCACACACACGGCACAGCGGACACACCAGGAACCGCAGTGTTGGCCGTCGATTGGCGCTAGCTGCGCAGCATTTGTGCACCGCTGCCGTCAGTGTCAGCCAGTTTGCCGTGGCATACGGAGCTCCATAGCAGTCTTTAACACTGGTAGCATGCCGCGACAGCGTGGACGTGAACCGTATGTGCAGTTGACGGACTTTGAGCGAGGGCGTATAGTGGGCATGCGGGAGGCCGGGTGGACGTACCGCCGAATTGCTCAACACGTGGGGCGTGAGGTCTCCACAGTACATCGATGTTGTCGCCAGTGGTCGGCGGAAGGTGCACGTGCCCGTCGACCTGGGACCGGACCGCAGCGACGCACGGATGCACGCCAAGACCATAGGATCCTACGCAGTGCCGTAGGGGACCGCACCGCCACTTCCCAGCAAATTAGGGACACTGTTGCTCCTGGGGTATCGGCGAGGACCATTCGCAACCGTCTCCATGAAGCTGGGCTACGGTCCCGCACACCGTTAGGCCGTCTTCCGCTCACGCCCCAACATCGTGCAGCCCGCCTCCAGTGGTGTCACGACAGGCGTGAATGGAGGGACGAATGGAGACGTGTCGTCTTCAGCGATGAGAGTCGCTTCTGCCTTGGTGCCAATGATGGTCGTATGCGTGTTTGGCGCCGTGCAGATGAGCGCCACAATCAGGACTGCATACGACCGAGGCACACAGGGCCAACACCCGGCATCATGGTGTGGGGAGCGATCTCCTACACTGGCCGTACACCACTGGTGATCGTCGAGGGGACACTGAATAGTGCACGGTACATCCAAACCGTCATCGAACCCATCGTTCTACCATTCCTAGACCGGCAAGGGAACTTGCTGTTCCAACAGGACAATGCACGTCCGCATGTATCCCGTGCCACCCAACGTGCTCTAGAAGGTGTAAGTCAACTACCCTGGCCAGCAAGATCTCCGGATCTGTCCCCCATTGAGCATGTTTGGGACTGGATGAAGCGTCGTCTCACGCGGTCTGCACGTCCAGCACGAACGCTGGTGCAACTGAGGCGCCAAGTGGAAATGGCATGGCAAGCCGTTCCACAGGACTACATCCAGCATCTCTACGATCGTCTCCATGGGAGAATAGCAGCCTGCATTGCTGCGAAAGGTGGATATACACTGTACTAGTGCCGACATTGTGCATGCTCTGTTGCCTGTGTCTATGTGCCTGTGGTTCTGTCAGAGTGATCATGTGATGTATCTGACCCCAGGAATGTGTCAATAAAGTTTCCCCTTCCTGGGACAATGAATTCACGGTGTTCTTATTTCAATTTCCAGGAGTGTAGAACACATAAAACCAGTGAAGACAAGAGACTAGCAAGACAGTACACATTTCTTCAATCCTTAGGTCCCAGCATTTTTTCTTTCTAACCTTGTGACAGCTTTACACGGCGTGTTTTCCTTTCTGCTAAAGAATCTAGTACCTCATCAAAGTGTCAAACGTTTTGCTACATGAAAAATCGAATTGTTATTGTCTAATACTGAAAAATCTGTTACCACAAATACTACCCAAGATTAGTGTGGTTTCTCGACATGATCACGTCTATTTTGTCACTGTGTGCTAGAGTAAGCGAGACTTTTCTGACACAAATGGTCATTTTTATGTACCTCATTTACATAAACAACACGACAGAATATAATTCACGAAGTACCCATCTCAAATGCCTATTAGACTTATTACAAGCAAAAAGTTTTATGTTAAGAAATAGTTTCACATTTCATTCCGATGCTCCGGTTTCTGAAGCATGAGATCTAAAAGTAGTAGTAGTACGAAATTTCTATAGAAATTTGAAATCATCATATTCTTCCATATAATTTGTGTGATGTCTCCGTTTCTTCTCCTTCCTCATTCTAACAACCAATCTTGTCGTCACTAATTCACTGTCAAAATTAATTCTCCGGTTAACTTCACTAACCCTGCCAGACTCACCGATTTAGTTATCCCGTATTTATTCTCCAGTTACGCATTATGGCGTGTTCCTTACAACGCGTTTTCTGCGCTATTCAGAGAAAAGAACTTAAGCGTCTGCGAACTGAGGACTGTACAACTGGCCCTTAGCAGAGTAGCGATCTGACCAAACGTTTTGTGTCAAAATTTCATTTCCTTGGATACACCCAGAAGCTAATATGTAATCTTTCTTCCTTGTTATTCCTGATAGTCGTTTATTTCTACTCTGATAGTCTAAATCTACGAATTTCGCCAGTAATTATATCATTCGCACAACCAATCAACTACATAAACAAACAGCGATTGGTATTCACCCTTTCAGGTTTGTTCGGCTCAGCTCATATAGCCTCGTCCCCTTTTGTCTGCGGAAATGTTTTTTTTGTATTTTTTTATTTCCTGATGCAATGGAGATTCCCCTGACAGATGCATCTCGTATACTATGCATGAATTCAAAATTCAACTTATTATTCGTTCAGAAATCAATTGAGAATGTGTTAAAGAGTGTTCAAGAACCAACAGGGATGCGTTTCAAAATCACATGTATAATCGATAGACCAACGTGAGCTGAATGCTAGGCTCTATCTGAAACAAGATTTTTTTCTTCAAGAATATGAATTTTTCGCGTCCTGCAATTGCCGTCCGGGCAGATACCTCGGTTTGTCCCCCAGTCCCCAGATCCGGGCCTGGCACAACGACCTCATTCGCAGGCCCACAAGAAACAACCTCTAGGTGTCTGTAGAAGGAAAATTCATTTGATACCCACAGAAAATATATGAAACACAGATACACTTCAACAAAGAAGAAAGACACGAAAGTATAACTGAGAAGCATCTACAAACCTTGGAGTGAAACCAAAGAAATTACCAGTCAGCTTAGCGAATGAAACAATGTTCGTTAAGATCCGGCTACCAACGAGATGCAATGAAAATAACTGGCTCCTTCGTTTCACTCATCCCTAACTGCTTTCGTTCCATTCTTTACCAACTAAAAGCCAGTCATCTGTGAATTCAGAATTACGTACTCTAAAAGACACACATTTACGATTTGAAACAACAGAAACAGTAGACTCACAAATGTACACTATGTGCTGAAAAGTATACGGACACCCCCAAAAACATGCGTTTTTCATATTACATGCATTGTGCTGCCACCTACTGCCAGGTACTCCAGAATTCAGAATTACGTACTCTAAAAGACACACATTTACGATTTGAAACAACAGAAACAGTATACTCCCAAATGTACACTATGTGCTGAAAAGTATACGGACACCCCCAAGAACATGCGTTTTTCATATTACATGCATTGTGCTGCCACCTACTGCCAGGTACTCCATATCAGCGACCTCAGTAGTCATTAGACATCGCGAGAGAGCAGAATGGTGCGCTTCGCGGAACTCACGGACTTCGAAGAATGTCAGGTGATTGAGTATTACTTATGTCATACGTCTGTAAGCGAGATTTTCACACTCCTAAACATCCCTAGGTCCACTGTTTCCAATGCGATCGTGAAGTGGAAGCGTGATGGAAAAGTACAGCACAAAATCGTACAGGCAGACATCGTCTGTTGACTGACAGAGACCGCCGACAATTGAAGAGGGTCGTGATGTGTAACAGACAGACATCTATCCAGACCATCACACAGGAATTCGAAACTGCATCAGGATGCACTGCAGGTACTATGACAGTTAGGCGGGTGGTGAGAAAACTTTGATTTCATGGTCGAGCTGCTGCTCATAAGCCACACATCACGCCAGTAAATGTCAAACGACGCCTCGCTTGGTGTAAGGAGCGTAAATGTTGAACGACTGAACAGTGGACAAACGTTGTGTGCCCGGTGAACGTCATCTGTCAGCGTGTGTAGTGCCAATAGTAAAATTCGAAGGCGGCGATGTTATGGAATGGTCGTGTTTTTCATGTAGGGGGCTTGCACCCCTTGTTGTTTTGCGTGGCACTATGACACCACAGGCCAACATTGATGTTTTAAGCACCTTCTTGCTTCCCATTGTTGAAGAGCAATTCGTAGATGGCGACTGCATCTTTCAACAGGATCGATCACCTGTTCATAATGCACGACCTGTGGCGGAGTGGTTAAAAGCCAGTAACATCTCTGTAATGGACAGGCCTGTACAGAGTCCTGACCTAAGTCCTGGGATGTTTTGGAACGCCGATTTCGTGCCAGGCCTCACCGACCGACATCGATACCTTTCCTCAGTGTAGCACTCCGTGAAGAATGGGCTGCCATTTCCCAAGAAACCTTCCAGCACCGGATTGAACGTATGCCTGCGAGAGTGGAAGCTGTCATCAGGGCTAAGGTTGGGCCAACACCATATTGAATTCCAACATTACCGATGGAGCGCGCCACGAACTTGTAATTCATTTTCAGCCATGTGTCTCGATACTTCTGATCACATAGTGTAGCAGCAGCACTCTGACTATTTCTTCAAAATCATCTGGCAAGGTTCTTAAACAGTGGAATTGAATTCAATAATTTCTCATGCGTGAGTCTTGCAAAAACTTTTCTTCACAAAAAATGGCACTAAGCACTATGGGGCTTAACATCTGAGGTCATCAGTTCCCTAAACTTAGAACTACTTAAACCTAACTAACCTAAGGGCATCACACACATCCGTACCCGAGGCAGGATTCGAACCTGCGACCGTAGCGGTCGCGTGGTTCCAGACTGAAGCGCCTAGAACCGCTCGGCCACAGCAGCCGGCTTTCTTCACATATTCCTGTGTCTTGCGAGATTTATTCTTCTGTACAGTAGTTTGGTTCTGAGTTTTCTATGTAACTGATTTCATGTGTTCAGTCCTCGCCACGTTTCTTCACTTCGCTAACCCCTGTATTCGTGTCTGATGAACATGACTGTGTCCATAAGCTGGAGGAAAGAGATGGGGATTACTTCCCTGCCATTAAATCAGACTACAAGTGTGTCAAAATAGAGGGACAAAACGTCGAATTTGTGTGTCTATATTTCCATATTAGGATTTCGTAACTCAGTTGGTAATAAGGTAACACTTATAGGATCACTACGTGTTTATTTGTCCGTCTATCCGTCTGACTGTTTAAAACTCTTTTTCTCGGGCTCAGAAACACGTAGATTTATGAGGCTGAGATTTATGTCGTATACTAAGGTCTATAGTGCCTCGGCGTTGTAATAAATGTGATTTTCAAAGGCAGTGAAGTCAAAAGGTACGGCCATTAATGTCACAAAGTTTATACTTGCACCCTCACTCATCAAAACCTATAGAGTACTTCTCGTTGCCCTAGAATCATGAAATCTGGTAAGAAGCGAGGTTTCGCGGCGCAAGTAAAGGAAAAATATCGTAAATTGAAAGTCTGTAATTATATCACACGAAAAAATAGTTTTTTGTCATTTGTTTTTCGACTGCCTGTTTGTCCTTCTATTAAGACCCCTTTTTTTCAGGAGTGGGTAAACGTATATCTTGCCTGTATCGATATCGACAAAAGCCAAAAATTGTCGAGATTCTCGATGGTGGATGAACTATCTATATACATAATGAAGTTGGTACGGAGCCCTCCGTGCATGAGTCCTCTCTTAACTTACCAGGATTTTAATTACATATTTACAATAACCCAGTAACACAACGTTCGTGAGATAATCTGAATCAGAGGAGTATACACAGAATATTAGAGGATTTTATAGCTATTCACTTTAGTCACTGGCAAATTATTGGTCTTTGTAAGTGGATATTTGACGTACACTATGCAATTTGATGCATCTGGCCAGCCCCAAAAACATGCGGTTTTCGCATTAGGAGCATTGTACTGCCACATACTGCCAGGCACTCCACATCAGCGACCTCAGTAGTCATTAGATATCGTGAGAGAGAAGAGTGGGGGCCCTCCGCGGAACTCAAAATGGTTCAAATGGCTCTGAGCACTATGGGACTCAACTGCTGTGGTCATAAGTCCCCTAGAACTTAGAACTACTTAAACCTAACTAACCTAAGGACATCACACACATCCATGCCCGAGGCAGGATTCGAACCTGCGACCGTAGTGGTCGTACGGTTCCAGACTGTAGCGCCTTTAACCGCTCGTCCACTCCGGCCGGCTACCGCGGAACTCACGATCTTCGAACGCGGTCAGGTAATTGGGTGTCACTTGTGTCATACGTCTGTGCACCAGATTTCGTCACTGCTAAACATCCCAAGGTCCACTGATTTCGATGTGATAGTGAAGTCGAAACGTGATGGGACACGTACAGCGGAAAAGCGTACAGGCCGACCTCATCTGTTTGACAGAGACCGCCAACAGTTGAAGAGGGTCGTAATGTGTAATAGACAGACATCTATCCAGACGACCACACAGGAATTCCAGACTCTACCAGGATCCATTACAAGGGCAATGAAAGTTAGGCGAGAAGTGAGAAAACTTGGATTTAGTGGCCGAGCGGCTGCTCTTATGCCACAAATCACGCCGGTAAATGCCAAACGACGCCTCGCTTGGTGTAAAGACGAACATTGGACGATTGAACGTCATCTACCAACGTGTGTAGTGCCAACAGTAAAATTATGAGGCGGTGGTGTTATGGTGTGGTCGAATTTACATAGAGGGTACTTGCACCCCTTGTTGTTTTGCACTTTCACAGCACAACTCTACATAGATGTTTTAAGCACCTTCTTGCTTCCCACTGTTGAAGAGCAATTCGGGGATTGCGATTGCATCTTTCAACACGATCGAGCATCTGTTCATAATGTACGGCCTGTGGCGGAGTGGTTCCACGACAATAAAATCCCTGTAATGGACTGGCCTGCACAGAGTCCTGACCTGAATCCTATAGAACACATTTGGGATGTTTTGAAACTCCGACTTCGTGCCAGCCCTCACCGACCGACATCGATAGTTCTCCTCAGTGCAGTTAAGAATGGGCTGCCATTCGCCAAGAAACCTTCCAGCACCTAATTGGACGAATGCCTGCGACAGTGGAAGCTGTCATTAAGGCTAAGGTTGGGCCAGCACCATATTGAATGCCAGCATTACCGATGGAGGGAGCCACGAACTTGTCATTCTCAGCCGGGGGTTCGGATACTTTTGATCACATAGTGTATCATGAAACTACAGAAATTTCGGATAAAAGAGAACAGCGTCTCCGCGAGTGAGAAAACAAGAACAGCGGCAAACTTAGAACGTCGTTTGGCGCAACATCACTTTTTCATTAAAAATTGGTGCATAATGTGTACTCAGGAATCATTCTGCGAAACGTTCACTTTGCTGGCCCGTGGACTGGATTATGTTTGCTTTGAATAATTATTCATGTACCATGGAACATGAAGCGATCTGAGCGAATACGCCGTTTCATTCTATATTAAAAAAATGTTTCTTATTCTCATTCTAGGCATAACGAGGGAATCGGAATGTGCTGCCTAAAAAAATGGTTCAAATGGCTCTGAGCACTATGGGACTCAACTGCTGTGGTCATAAGTCCCCTAGAACTTAGAACTACTTAAACCTAACTAACCTAAGGACAGCACACAACACCCAGCCATCACGAGGCAGAGAAAATACCTGACCCCGCCGGGAATCGAACCCGGAAACCCGGGCGTTGGAAGCGAGAACGCTACCGCACGACCACGAGATGCGGGCTGTGTTCCCTAAATTTTAAAACATTGTCAGCAACTGACTGCAAAATGCGTAGTAGATAATTCCACTTATATCGTGAGAAACTCGACTAACGTTTGAATTACATAGTGTCGCAGCTACAAGTTCTCAAGATTAAACCCTGGCTGGAAATTTAATGGCTGTATCGATATTTCTATACGAAATCAGATGTGTAGCCGGATATAAAATAAGCATTAAGTGAAATATCCGTAACTCTTAGGCCAAATAGTTTATTTTCTAGTAAATACTGTGTCTTAATTGATTAATACTGTAAATAATTAAGAGTAAAGATCGATCAATATATTTGGATTAACGAAGTGTCTTGTCTCTTTTAAAATGCACCAAGTGAAGTGTTGGCAGAAGTGCCAACACCGTGTTGCTAGAGGAGGCCGAAATGCACGCGTTTAATTACACGTAGACTGGCGTGAGGTCTGGAACAGGATAATGTCTTGAGAATTGCAAATAAAGTACGTAGATGATGTAATACTTAACTTTAATCCATAATTGGAGTACATCGCTCTTGATGATACAAAAGTATAATAAGTTCAATATAACTGGTAATGGCGCCTTGCTAGGTCGTAGCAAATGACGTAGCTGAAGGCTATGCTAACTATCGTCTCGGCAAATGAGAGCGTAATTTGTCAGTGAACCCCTGCTATGAACGTCGGCTGCACAACTGGGGCGAGTGCCAGGACGTCTCTCTAGACCTGCCGTGTGGTGGCGCTCGGTCTGCTATCACTGACAGTGGCGACACGCGGGTTCGACGTATACTAATGGACCGCGGCCGATTTAAAGGCTACCACCTAGCAAGTGTGGTGTCTGGCTGTGACACCACACCAAGAATCAGTCAGGTGAAACATTAACTATACCCAGATGTGGCAGAATGCATAGAGTTAATAATGCAAGTATAACACCGTCTCCTTTGACGAAAGCTCAAATGTTTGGCCAACACATACCCAAATGGTGGATAAACGATTTTAGTTACATGACGAAAAATAAAAGCTGGTAGTCTATTGTAACTCAGTAGCTCCCTCAAATGTTCAAATGTATATGAAACCTTATGGGAATTAAGTGCTAGGGCCATCAGTCCTTAAGCTTACACACTACGTAACCTAAATTATCCTAAGAACAAACACACACTCCCATGCCCGAGGGAGGACTCGAACCACCACCGGGACCAGCCGCACAGTCCATGACTGCATCGCGTTAGACCGATTGGCTTCCTCGCCTTCAACCTTTAGAGCTGTTGTTGAGATCAACTACATAACAACATTAGAGTGTTTACATCAAGTATTGCTCTTGGTAGCAAATGTAGTGATTCAGAAGGTCCTATGTGGATGAAGTAAGAGTCTCGCAGTGAACATGAAAAGAGTGACACAATAATACCTCTATTTGGCATTGATTTATGCCTGATAATGGATACAGACCAAAATACAGTACAAAATTAATTAGAACGAAACTAACCTCCTCCAGAACAGGACATGAAGGCCAAACGGTACCGACCGGCAGCCGTGTCATCCTCAACCACAAGCATAACTGGATGAGGATATGGAAGGGCATGTGGTGAGCACACCGTTCTTCCGACCGTATGTCAGTTTCTAGGACCGGAGCTATTCAGCTTGCTCACAAGGGTTGAGTGCACCCCGCTTGCCAACAGCGCTCGGCAGACCGGATGGTCACCCATCCAAGTGGTAACTGGTCGTAGGTTGTGTTCCAAAAGTGAACAGCATAGAGACAGAAGTGCTGACACTTTCTGCAAGACCTGACCATCATTTTGCAGGACAATGCTCAAGCATGTACAATCCAAGCTGTTACTGATTTGCTTGACTGATGGGGGTGCTAAGTGCTATACCACCTACTGCACTCGCCTGACCTAAGCCCTAGTGAGTTCAACACAGTTTCTAAACTGAAGGAAACACTTCCCTGCATTCGCATCAAACCTGCTAAATTCGGCGGGCAATAGACCGCGCCGCTCGAACTGTCAACAAAACTGGAACCGTTAAGAGTATCCTACGTTTTCCACATCGCTGATAACAGGTTGTACACAATGCTGGTGACTACTCTGAAGGTTATTAAAACTTTAAAACACGTATCTATTTTTTACGAGCTACAAATAAATAGTTGCCACTATTGAAGTTCCAACCCTCGTACCTACGGGAAGAGGTGGAAGGACAGTGAATCTACCACTAGATGCTAAATGGTTGGACATCAACGACTATTCGCGGAACGTGGGGTACGGAGGATTGTCTGCTCTGTAAAGTAGGATACACGGTAATCTGATCTGTGGCATCTCCGCCGAAAGAGCACAATGCTGGTGCACACATAAGTGCTTCGGAGCACACCGTTCATCGTACATTGTTGAACATGGAGTTCCGCAGCAGATTACCTCTATGTGTTCACATATTGACCCAACGACTTCAGCCGGCCGGTGTGGCCGAGCGGTTCTAGGCGCTTCAGTCAGGAACCGCGTGACCGCTACGATCGCAGGTTCGAATCCTGCCTTGGGAATGGATGTGTGTGACGTCCTTAGGTTACTTAGGTTTAAGTAGAAATAAGTTCTAGGGGACTGATGACCTCTGATGTGAAGTCCCATAGTGCTCAGAGCCATTTTGAACCCAACGAATTCGGCAATTACGAATGCAGTTGGCTCGGGACCATCAGGACTCGATTATCGATCGACAGAGACATGTCGACTCTTCAGGTGAATCACGTTTTTGCTACACTATGTCGATGGTCTTGTCCACATCGAGGTCAACGGTGACTCAAAACGTGCGGCGCGCCAAGGATGCAGGCTGGTGGGAGCAGTATTATGCCATGGGAGACATTCTCCTGTGCTTGCTACCTATCGTAGTAATCGATGACACGCTGACAGCTGCGAACCTCCTGCATCCCGTCATGCTTGATGTCTTCCCCGACGGTGACGTCATCTTTCAGCAATACAATTGTCAGTCTCTCGGAGCCAGAACTATGCCACTGTGCTTTGAGGACCATTATAGTGAGCTCACGTTCATGTCTCGGTGAGCAAATTCACCCGATGTAAATCCAGTAGAACCCGTGTGGGTCGCTATTAGGCACCATCACCGTGTGCACAAATCAGCGGCTCGTATTTCCCCTAATTAAATAACCTGTGCGTAGACATCTAATGCCATATATCTCCACAGACCTACCCACAAACCGTAGGATCCCTGATACGCAGAACCAACGATGTATTTAGTTCTAAAAACGGACGAACAAGCTGTTAAGCAGGTGGCTATAATGTCTAGGCTCATCACTGCACATAGCCCCAAAAGAAAAATATTTTAGTACACGATTTCCCGAACATGTGGATACTCCTCATTTGAAAAGTCTGAAAAACCGACTTTTGCCTTCCACGTTGCTGTAGACGGACATCAACTGACAGAAATCCTGCGCCTGGTCATCAAAGGCAAGAGAATGAATCTGCTTCGACGACAGTAATTTGTTCCCATAAGTGCAGATCTCAAATGGCATACTAATGGCTCAAACTCAGAAACCCATAAACATAGTCGTAAAATATGTTCATAAATGACTCGTAAAATCTACTCATCAAATACAGTCCTCGCAAAAACACATAATAAAAATGCCATAATTTTCTGTTCTTCTTCCTAAAGTTGTTGTAGCTGTTGTCGTCATGAGTCCGAAGACTGCTCTGATGCTGCTCTCCACACTACGCTGTACAAGCGTCTTCATCTCCGAAAGTTCCCTTCGTCACAGTTCTACTCAGTACCACCTCATTGGTTACATGATTAACACGTCTTGTATTCTTAATTCTGAAGTTTTCAAATGGTGCAAATGGCTTTGAGCATTATGGGACTTAACTTCTGAGGTTGTCAGTCCCCTAGAACTTAGAACTACTTAAACCTAACTAACCTAAGGACATCAAACACAACCATGCCCGAGGCAGGATTCGAACCAGACTACAGCGCCTAGAAACCGCTCGGCCACCCCGGCCAGCCTCTGAAGTTTTTTCCAATATGTCAGTCCAATAATTGCACTCATATTGTATGATATTATTTGTTGTGTGTAAAATTTCTGTATCACTTTCTAAATGTTCAGTCAAAGTTATATGTCATTCTGTTAATGTCAGGCATTCTATGCTAAACTACGGGGTGTTCAAATGGTCTCTCCGCAGTGCCGTATGATTGTTAGCCGCGCGTGCCGTATGCCGCAGTGAATATACCGAAATGAAATTCAGTGAAATACAAGTTATTAATTTATTGAATATTTATTTTTACTTACAAATTTTCGCATTAAATGTTGAAAGTGCCCCCACTTTTGTTGTTTACCCAATTCAGTTTGTTTAATCATGTTTCCAAACTCAAGCTGTAACATTTCTTATGTAGCAGAAGCAGTGAAAATGGATATTGCAGTTTTCAATTCATCGATGGATTTTTTACGGTGTTTATAGACAGTTGCTTTCACTGCACCCCAGAAGAAAAAGTCAGGTGGTGTTAGGTCAGGCGATCGTGGAGGCCAAAGTCACTGTAAAACTATACAGTCACCAAAAACATCAGTAAGCAGTGACATTGACATGTCACTTTGTATGGTAAAAGTTCTAATTTTTTGCTTACAGCTGTGTGGGCCGTTCCGGCACTAACATCGATTTCCTGGGCTAGTTTTCTTACTGACTTGTTGGGACTCATGGACATTTTATCGGAAATACCGAGTAGTCTATCCTCAGACAAAACGCTAGGACGACCACTTCTCGGTGCATTTGTCACTGAACCCGTACTTCGAAATTAGTTAATCAAATCTCACACAGTATCACGCTGTGGGAAAACTGAATTAAATGTTTGACGAACTGAAACTGTGTATTTACCGCCAGCTTTGAACACTTGTTCCACTAAAAACACACGTTCACCAGTGGTTAGCATTTTAACAGTGACAAAGAGAAACAAACAAACAAAGGAACTAAACTTAAAAGTTCACGTCAACACATAATGACACACACCAACGATACTACTGACACTGGCTAAGATAAACGAAACAGTGGAATGTTGACAGAGTCCACTTGAAGGGAAGTAACCCAAGCAGGCGAATATTCATAGGGCACGCGCTGCTAACAGTCATACCTCACAGCGGAGAGACTTTTTGAACACTCCGTAGTTAGATAACAATCCGTGTAAAATGCTAGTGTAGTCATTGCACATCATTAATGTGAAAAATTAAAAACTAACTGCAAATAGCGTAGCACTGCTCAATAAAGTATATGACAAAATGTCGTTTTTTAGTCATTTAGAGGCACGTATGAAGTTTTAAGTTCGGCAGTATTAATTCGATACGCACAAGTGACTTTAGAAACACTTGCAGAAAGTATAAGAAAGTTGTAACTTGATGTTAGGTGTAATTTCCAATATACGCAAATACATAAGTCGCCCACATGGGGAATACTGCACACGATCCGTAAATCTAATGGTGTGTGCTATACAAGGAAATAAGGAAATGACTCCTACTTAACGAATAAAATTAAGGCCATCAAATTATTAATTAGGCACAACTATCCAGCTAAATACTTAGGAATTACAGGTACAAACAAATTAAATTTCAACAAATCCATTACGTCAACAGTTGATAGGGAAAAGCATGAAATACGTCTTAGTTGAATCAACTGAATATGAAAAGTGTCTGGTTGCTGAATTCCTAGAAGTAACACAGTTTGGATTGCTGAAAGAGTCACTTACTTTTCTTAAAAAGAGTCTCCTCCCCTAATGAAATAGCAGACTCATCACATGAGTGCAGTTTTTACAATTAATCTGATTTTTATTGAGATTTTATAGTTTCTCTCTTGGACAATAGGTGATCCTCCCAGACAACTATCAGAACTGTTATATGTAAAGTGTCAGTTGTGTGCAGTGGTTCAAGAAAGGCCGTCATCCTAGTTCTGGAGGCTACTGGTGTAAAGAATGGGCCGCCGCATAAGGCGATCAGCCTTTCCTGGCCACACTGCGACCGCTACAGAAACTGAAACAAATATTGTTCGTAGAGTGACAGTTGAGAAGCGTGCCACTCACGAAAGCCTTCTTCCACACACCTTGACCAGGAAATTTATTGCTGTCGTGGCGACATTGGGCTCTTGTTCAGAAAGAAAGCGTTTGAAACTGTTTTCCGACCTTTTTGATTTATATTTTCTTCCACTGCCTCTAGAGTAGATTCCATCATACGTTTGGCAGCGTCAGGATCGATTCCTTTCCCAGTGCTTGGTGAGCTGAGTTACGTCTTGAAGCATGGGAGCTTTATTGTAAAGAAATTCGATTCACATCTCTACCCTCCTCGGTACTTTGTTTTTTCTGTCGTTAACGCCTTGTATAAGACAAAAAGTGTCTGGCGCAGTTGTTAGATCGTTTACTGCTGGTACAATGGCAGGTTATCAAGATTTAAATGAGTTTGAACGTGGTGTTGTAGTTGGCGCACGAGCGATGGGACACAGCATCTCAGAGGTAGCGATGAAGTGGGGATTTTCGCGTACGAACACTTCTCGAGTGTTCCGTGAATATCAGGAATCCGGTAAAACGTCAAATCTCCGACATCGCGGCAGGAAAGAGATCTTGTAAGAACGGGACCAACGACGACTGAAGAGAATCGTTGGTGACAGAAGGGCAACCCTTCCGAAAATTGCTGCAGATTTCGACGATCGGCCATCAATAAGTGTCAGCGTACGAACTATTCAAAGACATACATCGATATGGGCTGTCGGAGCCGAAGGTCCACTTGTGTACCCTTGATGACCGCACGGCTCAAAGCTTTACGCCTCGCCTGGGCCGGTCAACACCGACATTGGGCTGTTGATGACTGGAAACATATTGCCTGGTCGGATGAGTCTCGTTTCAAACTGTATCGAGCGGATGGACGTGTACAAGTATGAATACAACCTCTTGAATTCATGGACCCCGCATGTCAGCAGGGGACTTTTCGAGCTGGTGGAGGCTCTGTAATGGTGTGCGGTGTGTGCAGTTGGAGTGATATGTGGGACCCCTGATACATAAGTCTCTGACAGGGACCCCTGATACATACGTCTCTGACAGGTGACACGTACGTAAGCATCCTGTCTGATCACCTGCATCCACTCAAGTCCATTGTGCGTTCCCATTGACTTGGGCAATTCCAGCAGGACAATTCGATTCCCCACACGCCCAGAATTGCTACAGAGTGGCTCCAGGAAAACTCGCCTGAGTTTAAATACTTCCGCTGGCCACCAAACTCTCCAGACATGAACATTATTGAGCGTATCAGGGATGCCTTGCAACCTGCCGTTCAGAAGAGATCTCCATCCCCTTATACTCCTACATATTTATGAACAGCCCTACAGGATTCATGGTGTCAGTTCCCTCCATCACTACTTCGGACATTAGTCGAGGCCATGCCACGTCGTTTTGCGGCACTTCTGAGTGCCCGCGGGGGACCGTGCAGGATATTAGGCAGGTGTATCAGTTTCTTTGGCTCTTGAGTGTATAATAGCCCTAATAACCCCGCTGACAACGAGACGCTAATAACTAGCATTTCCTCCTCTCTGAAACCGCGGCACGTGTTACTGTGTAGTCTGCAAGAAATGCATTATAGCGCAGACGAGACCTTGTACAGAGCAAGATGATAGAGCTTTTAAGTTTAATATAAAAAGTGAAGGATCTGCTATAGCACTGCAAAAGTAAGAGTAACTGAAATGCAAGTGATGCTGGCAGAATGTTGACGAAACGCTTCGAGGTAACAGATTTTAGAAAAAGTGACTGAGGTGGTAAGAATTATTCCATAAATTAGAAAATCTTTGCCGAGCCGAGCAATAGGTGTGCCAATCAGAAGTCACGGTATACGTCGGATGCTGCTCGTTTATCAACGCAAGGATAACCGCCTATCGAGCATGTATCTGCAAGGTTCATTTCACTCTCGAATTTTGCTTCCTCATCTGAAACGCAAGAGGATTTATGTCTGGTGCCTGATCAGACACTGATACTAAGAAACTTAAGATGAGCAGATTGCAAGGTTTCACCTGTTGATTTAGCGGACCAACAGTGGAAGAATGGGGTACCTGAGTATTCGACAAACCAGAAGCATATGCGTGGAGCTCTGCTAACACGACAGTTTTAATCTCGGAACATGGAATTGTCCGCAAAGTATTCATCACAAAGTTGTAGATCAAAAGGAAACACTTTATCTTCGAGAATGTTGAAATAAACGTCTTGTATCAGTGGGCCCAAATTACGGTACGAAAAGTATGCCAAAACATCATAGAACCATTCCCTTCGCTGAACTATACCATCAATGTACTGGGAGCTTAACGTCCTATTAGGCCGTCGGTGTAAGTGATGTCTTGCATCACTTGAAAGCAGGCAACATCGCCACTTGCTGGACCACGGTACTCGCCTCCAGTTGTCTACTGCCCTGTTTCTATGTAGATTGGTGCTTTGGAGACGTGGTGCTTTATATGGCTCTGTGAGCAATGACCTTATACGAGGTACCCGCCTCCTGTTATCCATTACATGTGGTTCCCTTTGGCTGCGACTGGTTCATCGGTCCTTGCGGATCCGTTGGTCTATCTCTGTTGACATACCAGCAAACCAGGTAACTTCTATCGCGGTGTGGCCATGAACACGTTATATTACGATAGCTCCGTTCTTTGATTGTGTGACGTCCCCACGTCGACCATCCTATTACATTTATTCCAATACAACCGACTGGCACATTCACACCACATCATTGCCATGACTAACATCACCGGTACAGGGCCACTTGACTGCCTGGTACTAGTTCTAAACGACTTACAGCTTTCCAATGCCACGGTGTGCTCCTTTGAGGGCTGAGTAATAATTTGTCCATTGAGCTTATATTTAAATACTTTTTGATTTGTACAGTTCTATTTTAGGACTTTTCCAACAGTCTCATTATGAACTATTAAATCCAGTGGTTTTTCCAGTGATTGGTGTTGATCGTCTTTGTTTTCCTCGCAAATTGTATCACATCCAAGATTTTGGAAATATTGTCCTATATGTAGCACCTATTGTGTTTAAAAGACTGACACCCACAATAAACAAACACGTAGATTCAGTGATTCAAGGTCAAGTTGTTGATTCTGTTATGCTAAGCAATATCGTCCACCCCGCTAGCGTAAAGTTGGAAGAAATGGCTTATAAATAAATGATTCAGTATTTATCTGACGCTAACGTATTTAACGAAAACGTTTTTAAGAGATTCAGGTCTTACAAATTATCTTGTCTGAATAACGGGGAAGCAAATATAGCAAATCAGCAACTATTAGAACGAATCCGGCAAGTCAAGCAAAAGCACCTGTGTTGAATGCAGCTTCCTTAACACTGCGTCGCACATGAATTAATGCAGAAGGCCCTGTTCTGCTACAAAATTCAAAATATATTCGTACAAACGATTTCTTTGTAGCTACTTCGTTTGACATTATTAATACTACTGTTACCATAGTTATCACTGTTTTCTGCCTTAGCAGTCAGAAAGAAGAAAAGAAAATTCGGGTTTGACGATGTATGGATGATGACGCAATTAGGGCCGGAAAGAAGCTCTGATACGTCAGTCATACGGGAGGAAATCAATCGTGGCCTTTCTACAGAAATCATTCACGGATCTGCCTTAATCTGTTTAGGTAAAACCTAAATCTAGATAGCCGGAGCGAGATCAAAACCCTTGTCTTCCCGAATGTGTGTCCAGTGACTTAACCACTGCCATAGGTCTCTCGGACTAGCGCACAGAACTTACACTCCTGGAAATGGAAAAAAGAACACATTGACACCGGTGTGTCAGACCCACCATACTTGCTCCGGACACTGCGAGAGGGCTGTACAAGCAATGATCACACGCACGGCACAGCGGACACACCAGGAACCGCGGTGTTGGCCGTCGAATGGCGCTAGCTGCGCAGCATTTGTGCACCGCCGCCGTCAGTGTCAGCCAGTTTGCCGTGGCATACGGAGCTCCATCGCAGTCTTTAACACTGGTAGCATGCCGCGACAGCGTGGACGTGAACCGTATGTGCAGTTGACGGACTTTGAGCGAGGGCGTATAGTGGGCATGCGGGAGGCCGGGTGGACGTACCGCCGAATTGCTCAACACGTGGGGCGTGAGGTCTCCACAGTACATCGATGTTGTCGCCAGTGGTCGGCGGAAGGTGCACGTGCCCGTCGACCTGGGACCGGACCGCAGCGACGCACGGATGCACGCCAAGACCTTAGGATCCTACGCAGTGACGTAGGGGACCGCACCGCCACTTCCCAGCAAATTAGGGACACTGTTGCTCCTGGGGTATCGGCGAGGACCATTCGCAACCGTCTCCATGAAGCTGGGCTACGGTCCCGCACACCGTTAGGCCGTCTTCCGCTCACGCCCCAACATCGTGCAGCCCGCCTCCAGTGGTGTCGCGACAGGCGTGAATGGAGGGACGAATGGAGACGTGTCGTCTTCTGCGATGAGAGTCGCTTCTGCCTTGGTGCCAATGATGGTCGTATGCGTGTTTGGCGCCGTGCAGGTGAGCGCCACAATCAGGACTACATACGACCGAGGCACACAGGGCCAACACCCGGCATCATGGTGTGGGGAGCGATCTCCTACACTGGCCGTACACCACTGGTGATCGTCGAGGGGACACTGAATAGTGCACGGTACATCCAAACCGTCATCGAACCCATCGTTCTACCATTCCTAGACCGGCAAGGGAACTTGCTGTTCCAACAGGACAATGCACGTCCGCATGTATCCCGTGCCACCCAACGTGCTCTAGAAGATGTAAGTCAACTACCCTGGCCAGCAAGATCTCCGGATCTGTCCCCCATTGAGCATGTTTGGGACTGGATGAAGCGTCGTCTCACGCGGTCTGCACGTCCAGCACGAACGCTGGTCCAACTGAGGCGCCAGGTGGAAATGGCATGGCAAGCCGTTCCACAGGACTACATCCAGCATCTCTACGATCGTCTCCATGGAAGAATAGCAGCCTGCATTGCTGCGAAAGGTGGATATACACTGTACTAGTGCCGCCATTGTGCATGCTCTGTTGCCTGTGTCTATGTGCCTGTGGTTCTGTCAGTGTGATCATGTGATGTATCTGACCCCAGGAATGTGTCAATAAAGTTTCCCCTTCCTGGGACAATGAATTCACGGTGTTCTTATTTCAATTTCCAGGAGTGTATTTCCATGCTGTTACGGGAATTATAGGTGTGGTTAAAATTGGGAAAAGACCGCCCTTAAGAAAATGCACTTGATTGGGTCCTTATAGCCGAATGCTGATCCATCAAGTGCAATTATGGAATTGCACGCGAATGCAAATTTTTCTTACCCTGTACACTATCTAATGAAAAGTACCCGGACATTAATATGGGGCGTGTCCACCCTTCGGCTTAATGACGGCTTTAACTCTGTTGTGGACACTTTCAACGAGATGACAGAATGTGACCATGGTTTTTTTGCAATATGTCAGTCTATTAACTGCATGCAAAGTAAGTGATATTACTTGTTGTGTGTACAATTCCAATGTTACTTTCGAAACATTCAGTCTAACTTATTTGTCATTTTGTTAATGATAGTAATTCTCTACTACACTAGTTAGGTAACCGTTCGTGTCAAATGCTAGTGTAGTCATTGTACATAATTCATGTGAAAAAATTAGAAACCAAGTGTAAATAACACAGCACTACTCCATTCGGTATATACAGGGTGTTACAAAAAGGTACGGCCAAACTTTCAGGAAACATTCCTCACACACAAAGAAAGAAAATATGTTACGTGGACATGTGTCTGGAAACGCTTACTTTCCATGTTAGAGCTCATTTTATTACTTCTCTTCAAATCATATTAATCATGGAATGGAAACACACAGCAACAGAACGTACCAACGTGACTTCAAACACTTCGTAACAGGAAATGTTCAAAATGTCCTCCGTTAGCGAGGATACATGCATCCACCCTCCGTCGCATGGAATCCCTGATGCGCTGATGCAGCCCTGGAGAATGGCGTATTGTATCACAGCCGTGCACAATACGAGCACGAAGAGTCTCTACATTTGGTACCGGGGTTGCGTAGACAAGAGCTTTCAAATGCCCCCATAAATGAAAGTCAAGAGGGTTGAGGTCAGGAGAGCGTGGAGGCCAAGGCATTGGTCCGCCTCTACCAATCCATCGGTCACCGAATCTATTGTTGAGAAGCGTACGAACACTTCGACTGAAATGTGCAGAAGCTCCATCGTGCATGAACCACATGTTGTGTCGTACTTGTAAAGGCACATGTTCTAGCAGCACAAGTAGAGTGTCCCGCATGAAATCATGATAACGTGCTCCATTGAGCGTAGGTGGAAGAACGTGGGGCCCAATCGAGACATCACCAACAATGCCTGCCCAAACGTTCTCAGAAAATCTGTGTTGATGACGTGATTGCACAACTGTGTGCGGATTCTCGTCAGCCCACATTTGCACTGAAATGAGGATTGACACATTGTTGGATGAACCATTCGCAGAAGTGTACCCGTGGAGGCCAATCAGCTGCTGATAGTGCCTGCATACGCTGTACATGGTACGGAAACAACTGGTTCTCCCGTAGCACTCTGCATACAGTGACGTGGTCAACGTTACCTTGTACAGCAGCAACATCTCTGACGCTGACATTAGGGTTATTGTCAACTGCACGAGGAATTGCCTCCTCCATTGCAGGTGTCCTCGTCGTTCTAGGTCTTCCCCAGTCGCGAGTCATAGGCTGGAATGTTCCGTGCTCCCTAAGACGCCGATCAGTTGCTTCGAACGTCTTCCTGTCGGGACACCTTCGTTCTGGAAATCTGTCTCGATACAAACGTACCGCGCCACGGCTATTGCCCCGTGCTAATCCATACATCAAATGGGCATCTGCTAACTCCGCATTTGTAAACATTACACTGACTGCAAAACCACGTTCGTGATGAACACTAACCTGTTGATGCTACGTACTTATGTACTTCATGCCAGTACTGTAGAGCAATGAGTCGCGTGTCAACACAAGCACCGAAGTCTACATTACCTTCCTTCAATTGGGCCATCTGGCGGTGAATCGAGGAAGTACAGTAACTACTAACGAAACTAAAATGAACTCTAACATGGAAATTAAGCGTTTCCGGACACATGTCCACATAACATCTTTTCTTTATTTGTGTGTGGGGAATGGTTCCTGTAAGTTTGGCCGTACCTTTTTGTAACACCCTGTATATTAAACAATAATATGACACAACATCGTTTTTTAGTCATTCAGAGGCATGTATGAAGCTTTAAGGTCGGCAGTATTAAGTCGATAAGCACACCTGACTTCCAAAGTAATTCCGGAATGTATACGAGAGTTGTAACTTGAGTTGAGGTGTAATTTCCAATACAGACAAACTCATAAGTCGCCCACATGGTGAACGTTGCACACCATCAGTGACTCTAAAATTTGTACACAAATTGGAAAAAATGACTCCTTATTACAGAAAAAGTTAAGTGCACTAATTAATTAAGCGTAATTATTCAACAAAATACCTAGGAGTTACATTTACGAACATTTTAAACTGCAAAATATGTATTACCCAGAACTAGATAGCGAAAAACCTGAGAGGTGTCAAATGAATACAAAAATAATTTCTGGTTGCTGACTGTCTTCAAGTAACGCAGTTTGACTTACTGTAAGAATGGTCTTTTTTTAAACATTTTACTGGCTTAAGGAACTGCAGACTCATCATATGAGTGCCTTATGCTCAGAACTGAATTTTAACGGGATTTTACAGTTTATCTGTTGGAGAATCCGTGGTCCTCTCAAACAACTACCAGAACTGTCATATGTAAAGTGTCAGCTGTGTGCCAGTGGCCCAAAAAGATACATCGCCCTCGTTCCGTACCCCACAGGTGTACAATATGGGCTTTTGCATCAGGTGATCAGCCTTTACTATCCACACTACTACCGCGACATACACAGAGCGACAGCTGAGAAGCGTGTCACAGGCAAAATCTTTCTCACACACCCCTTGACCAGAGATTTTTTCGCTCTTGTGGGGACACTGGGCTCTTGTTCTGAAAGAAAGTGTTTGAGGCGTTTTCCGGACATTATGATTTGTATTTTCCCTCAAGCATTTAGGGCAAATTCCATCACACGTCTCCAGAGCCAGGATCGATGCCGTTCCGAACGCTTAGTGGACTGAGCTACGTTTTTTGTGCGCTGACTTGCAGGTATGTATTTGTGTGTGTGTGGACGAGACGTGAAACTCCAACTACTTCCAAGCGTTACAGAGTTAGGTGGCTCGCTGATTAAAACACTGGACCCTAATTGTGGAGAAATTGCAGTCACTTCCCTCCCCTTCTCGACGCTTTAACTTTCTGTGGTTAACATAAAACTTTACTCTGGTGGGATTGAATGCAATTACTTCCAACATACTTCTCAAACTGAGTACATGAAATGGCCGTAAGGACCCTGTTTGCTTTCGAAGAGACACTGAACACCAGTATTCCTTCCTTTGACCCCTCGTCCTCTCTGAATCTTCAGAATGTGTTACTAATTAGTCCACAAAAAGTAATTTATAGCGCACATTCGCCCTGTCATGGAGCAAGATTATAGAGCATCTAAGTTTCACGTAGGAGGCGAGGAAAGATTCTACCATACCGTTACAACATATGTAACTGTAAAGAACCTGACGATAGCAGCACGCTGCTGAAACATGTTGTGCTAAGAGATTTTAGTAAAAAATGAGTGAAGTTTTAGAAACTATTTTGTAAGTTTATAAAGTATGTGCCGTGCCATGTGGCAGGAGTGCGAGTCAGAAATCGCGATACACAGGGCATGCCGCGCGGACGATCAATACTAAGGCAATCCGCCTGCTGAGGCTGCGCCTGCGCGTCTCTAGTCTTTCACTTCCTCTTCTGAAACGCCATACGATTCATATCTGGTGTCCGTTCAAAGACTGAAACGAAGAAGGTAAATACATTAACGTTGAGGCCAAGGAAGGTAGCAACACACCGGACAAATGTCACCCCGATAGCCATCACGCTAATACGAGGAGCGTTCAACAAGTCATTCAAGGAATTTTTTTTTCTCATCTAGTTTAGGTTGAAAGAATGCGAAATTTTGTGTGGGACATCGAGGAATATTCTCGCTTCAGCCCTTATAGTTTCACAAAGTTCCGATACATGGCGGCGCTATACGTAGCATTCTGAACGTTGCCTGTAACAGAGGTGCGTTCCAAGCAGAGAGCTGCCGTTGAGTTTCTTTTGGGGGAAAACCAATGCATCGCAGATATTCGTGGGCACTTGCAGAATGTCAGAGCTCGCAATGAACAAAAGCACGGTGAGTCGTTGAGTGAGGCGTCTGTCATGACTGCAAACCTTCCTCACCCACCCTAGAGCCCGGATCTCGCCGCCTCGGACTTCCATCTGTCTGCCCCAATGAAGGATGTACTCTGCGGAAAGCAATACGTGGATGATGGGGAGTTTATTGATTCAGAAAGACGTATGTGTCGTGGGAGACAATATCTAGTTAAAATACATAATACGTTATAGTGTTCGTCGTCATATACTGTAACGAAATTAGAATCTTAACTAATCTTAAAGTTGAGGAACAAGTTTTTACTTTTATTTTTAGCTGTTTATTTATTTATTGCAAACTAGACCTCCCGCTGGTTACTTTGTCCATTTCTCACTGCTTATGTGGTTAAGGAAGTTCTAATACAAATACATTGTGTAGTTTTTCCCCATATCACTAATTACCTTTTTATTAGTTACCCTGATTGCTTTCAAAAATTACATCTCTCATTGAAAAACTACACCTCACACCGATCAGACTGACCCCGTTTTTCCATTTCCTTCTGAGAGGATATTGAGACTAGACTCTATTGCCAGTGACTGATTAGGGGAAAAGGACACACAATTAAGGTACCTAAAATTTATTTTTAATGACTATAAAAATTTTTATTCTTCCTTCGGAATTCTACAACGCTTGCTGAATTTTCCATATTCCTTTTACCATATTACATTAACAATACATCTTGTTACCAGAAATTTGCCAGAATTAAATTTTAAAACTCAAGGAACTCTGCTGAAATTTAACCATTGTTATCTTTATAATCAACAGTTGAGATCTTTTAAAATGAAAAACAAGGTAAGTCACCCACATAAATTTATAACCAAGATAATTACACTTACCAAGGCCTTTTAAATTAAAGCCTTTTGAAAAGAAATATATACATGCAGTATTTTAAATTTCTTCACTTTTACCTGCCATTTTAAATTTTCCATACACTCTTTCTTTCTGTCGGATGCCAAAGAGCTCTTTATCGCTCGGGATATTGCGATGTTGTTCCGATCGCCCCAGTTTAGTTAAGCACGTGGCAATACTTCTTTCGCACCGGGAAGTGGTTTACATAACAGGTTCTCGTCTAGCTTAACGGGTACTGCGTTCACTTACGAATCTTGGATCAAACGCAACGGAAAACAACCATTGGTCTGGTGTGCAGAAACCCAATATTGTTTTTTAGCAGTTTGCGAAGATCATTGAGGCAAATGCCTCTCGGTTTTCGCCCTATAAAACATTATACACTAACAGTTAAATTCGACAAAGCACACAACCGAGTTCAGACGACTCACAATCGACTTTCCGTTTTCGCGAAGTTTTTTTTTTCCAGTTTTAATAGATTTCGTGAAGTTCGTTAACAGTGGCAGCAGGAAGACCATTCAGCTGCAAAGTTATAAACACTAATAACTAAAACCGTGAAATAAAAGTAAAGTGAGCCACACGACTAAGGGCCACGATAGGCAGAACAAATGGCTGATATAGCGCGAGGTAACCTAAGGACATCACACAACACCCAGTCATCACGAGGCAGAGAAAATCCCTGACCCTGCCGGGAATCGAACCCGGGAACCCGGGCCAAGGATGCTTACGTACGTGTCACTTGTCAGAGTCTTATCTAGACGTATCAGGGGTCCCATATCATTGCTACTGCACACGCGCCATAACATTACAGACCCTCCACCAGCTGACATGCAGGATCCATGGATTCATGAGGTTCTCTCCATACCCGTACACGTCCATCTGCTCAACATAACTTTAAACGAGACTCATCAGACCAGGCAACATGTTTTTAGTCGTCCTCAGTCCAATGTCGGTGTTGACGGGCCCAGGCAACGCGTAAAGCTTTGTGTCATGCAATGATGAAGGGTGCACAAGTGGGCCTTCGGCTGCGAAAGTCCATATCGACCATGTTTCGCTGAATGGTTTGCACACTGATAATTGTTGGTGGCCCATCATTGAACTCTGCAGCAATTTGCCAAAGGGTTGCGCTTCTGTCACGTTGAACGATTCTCTTCAGTCGTCGTTGGTTCCATTCCTGCAGGATCTTTCTCCGGCTGCAGCGATGTCGGAGATTCGGTGTTTTAGCGGATTCCTGATATTCACGGTACACTCTGTAATATTTCTGGCTTATTCAGCCATCATATTAGGCTCCAGGAAGCTATTCCCAGGGCAGTGGAGATGTAAGAAGCATAGAGATGACGCAATGTGGGATGAGGTACCGGTGACAGATATCAGATTCGGTACCATTCCCGTGAGAAAGACCGCCTGCATGATCCTGCTGCTCCGTGATTGGCTGCTGTGTTCGGTGGCAGGGCGCCAGAACGTTAAACTTTAGTTGCTATTATTAATGAAACCTGTCATACAAATTACTTCATTTTTTAAATAAACATGTCTCAACAGCCAGCTGTCAATCACTCATTTCAAAATTATTAAAATCAAAGTATTACTAAAACAAAAGACTGACGATAATACTGACGACGCACTTCGGTGGCGTTCGGGTCACGCGTTGCTGGATTGGCGGGCGAAGTGTCTCGGGCAGTCCGGATCTCTAGTTCTGACCGTTCCAGTAGACAGACATGTTGTCTGTTATAGCAGTATTTGTTTCATGCAATTTTATTTACTACAGTTCCGACCGTCGCTAGGTACAGACATGTTGTCTGTAATAGTAGTATTTGATTTATGTAATTTTATTCTCCAGTTCTGACGGTTTCAGTAGACAGACATGTTGTCTGTGGCAGGATGTATTTCATGTAATTTTAGCCAGATATAATGACTGTGGAAATATATGTTCAATACGTTGTAAATTATATTAAGTGTAAAATGTCTGACAAAACTGAAAAAAGATATCATCTTAGAAGTAGGGAAAGGGATCAAGTAGATATTGATGGCAATGATCCTTCAGATCAGCCACAAAACTTGCAAATAGATAACATTGTTGATGATCTACCAGATAATTTGCAAAGTTTAGATAATGAAACTGAAAATGTTTCGGAAAATGCTGATTCTGTGTTAAATGATCGTACGGAAAATGTAGACACTGTCGCTCCTGACCACAACGACGTAGTAGGTTTGGATGATGACGTCAGACACACTGAATCTGACGTCAACATTGCAAATGAGCCAACAGTGGAGTCACACAGATTAAGTCATGGCACTGCTTCAGCTGAAACATTGCTAACAGTAGATAATGTGGAGATAGAAATCAGCAAGGAGGAAAATACGTTATCTACGTTATTATTACTTTTAAAAGAAACTAACGAAAACATACATAAAATAGATAAAGGGCAAAATGACACTAAAGAAGAGATAAAAGCCGAGTGAAGAGAAACAATAGGTGATGTCAGGAAAGCATATGCTTTAGAACAAAAGGTATCAAAATTTGAAGCTAAAACTGAGGCTTGTTCCAGAAAAATAGATCGAGAAACAAAAGAATGGGGTAAGAAATTAGAATTATGTAAGCTTGAGATAAATCAGAAGTTTGATCGTAGAATTAAAAAGCTGAATGATGATATGGGGGCTCAGGATTTTGTAATATCAACAATAAGTAGTAATGTTAGCCAAGTAATAAACGAGCAAAGCAAGGCTGCTAAAGAATGTAATGATAAACATGAACAGCAGTTAAGTGAGTTAGAAAACATCAAAGATGAGCAGCTGGTACTTAGTAATTAAACCTGTCATCCAAATTACTGCATTTTTTAAATAAACATCTCTCAACAGCCAGCTATTAATCAGCTCTGACCGTTCCAGTAGACAGACATGTTGTCTGTTATAGCAGTATTTGTTTCATACAATTTTATTTACTACAGTTCCGACCGTCGCTAGGTTCAGACATGTTGTCTGTAATATTAGTATTTGATTCATGTAATTTTATTCTCCAGTTCTGACGGTTCCAGTAGACAGATATGTTGTCTGTGGCAGGATGTATTTCATGTTATCTTAGCCGGATATAATGACTGTGGAAATATATGTTCAATACGTTGAGATCAAGAATAGTTTCTCGTGTCTATATCAATAGAAACGCGAGTGGCATCCCAAATGAGTTATAGTTTATTCGTAGCAGCAGTTCCTTGCGAAGTTAATTTCAGTCTCAAGAAAAAGAATCCATGACCTGCGTGCTGTTTTCTGCGCTGCGGACATCATCATCATGAAGACAGCAGGTTAGTGAAGTGTACAAGAACTTATGCATTCCACACAGGGCAGTGGAAACAACTAGGCACCTCACGTGTACTGCATGCAGAGTACAAATGTTCTCAGTGACACATCATCTGCAGTAGAGCTGAGGAGGTAAAGAAGGATGAAAGTATGAACGCTATCTTACTTTTATTCCTTTTTCCTTGCCGTAACTCTTGAAATAGTCGTACGTGAAACTCCCCACTTCATCGCTACCTCGGACACACTGTGTCCCACGGCTCGTGCTGCGACTAAAATACCACGCTCAGACTAACTTACCTCATGATAAACTGCCATTGTAGGAGCAGTAAGCCTAACGGCGTCAGACACTTTTTGTCTTATATAGGCGTATTCTGTCTGTTTACATATCTCTGTATTTGAATACTCAGCCTAAACCAGTTTCTTTGCGGCTTCAGTGTAATGAACTTAGGACAACAGTTTCAAATTACTCTGATTCGTCTGATTTATCTTTATCGGTGGCTGCAAACGGAACTAATGTCGGGAGCTGTTAAGGGGATACGGAATCGGATTTTTGGTTAAAAAATCGAATTTTTTTTTATTGGCGTATTATATTCTGCCATGTTTCCTCTTTAAAATGACGTATCATACATAGCTCTACTACAATTATAACTATTTTATTTTTATATATTTGTGAGATCGGGTATTGCGCTTTAGTTATACACGTCTCTCGTGGCTGACCATGAACTTTTTGGCAGTACCTTTAAAGTGACATGAATTCAAATATCCCGGTTTCCAGCGACTATTTATACACTAGTTGCCCGAAAATGTTTCTCTCTGGTTTCCTCAAGTTACTCTTTGACTTTGTGGCGGGACTGTTTTGTAAACAGTGTGATATAAGAAAGTAGTTGTTGTTGAGTTATTTCGTATTTAGTGCTTCATTTTTCGCAGTGAAAATGCCTAGAGCTAAAGCAAAAGAATTTAAAAAGCGTGTGAACTGGCAAAAGAAAAGAAATAATGATTCATTAGCAAAGCAAAGCAGTTCATCATCATCACTGTTGGAAAATGTGAATCCACTTATTACTGATTTGCCGAACGAACTTACACCAAATGAAAACAGTGCTTCTCATAAAAAACTAAGAGATTTGGAAGAGAAATATAATTTACTTGATAGAGGGAATGAAGTTTTTGAACTCATTGATACCAATATATTGTGTGAAGCTCTTGAAAACAGTTTGTGCTGCAAAAAATGTCATGGAAACGTTTCTCTGAAAGTAGAATCCCATGTTGGCCTGGCTGCCCAGTTTAATTTAATATGCAGTGTTTGTAAATACAGCTGTAAGTTTCCAAGTTCGGTTTCAGTAACTGTAAATAATGGATACAAGAAAACTGAACTTTATAGTGTAAATATTAGGTTAGTTTATGGATTGCGAGCAATTGGTAAGGGCAAAGCAGCTGGTGATATGCTATGTGGTGTTCTAAATCTTCCAAGTGCACCTTCAAAGTTTGAAGCTTACAATTATGTACTAGGATCTGCAGTTGAAGATGTAGCACAGAAGTCAATGCAGGTTGCTGTGGAAGAAGCAGTGGAAGAAAATGACGGCAGTCGTGACCTCACAGTGGCGTTTGATGGCACGTGGCAGAAAAGGGGCCACACCTCCAACAATGGTGTTGTAACAGCAACTAGTGTTGATACTGGCAAGGTTATTGATGTTGCAATAATGTCTAAATACTGTAGGTGCACAGGCAGGCTGAAAAATGAACACAGTGATGACTGTATTGCTAATTATTATGGTAGTAGTGGTGGCATGGAGGTTGCTGGGGTGAAGAAAATTTTTCATCGCTCTTCACAGTGGTATAATGTTCGCTATGTCAAATATCTGGGAGATGGTGACTCTAAAGCATTCAAAGAAGTTTTGGAAAGCAAACCATATGGGAACAGTGTAAATATAAGCAAACTTGAATGTATAGGACATGTGCAGAAGAGAATGGGTGCCAGGCTGAGAAGGTTAAAATCAGTTATGGCTCTGAGCACTATGGGACTTAACATCTATGGTCATCAGTCCCCTAGAACTTAGAACTACTTAAACCTAACTAACCTAAGGACATCACACAACACCCAGCCATCACGAGGCAGAGAAAATCCCTGACCCCGCCGGGAATCGAAACCGGGAACCCGGGCGTGGGAAGCGAGAACGCTACCGCACGACAAAATCAGTTATGAAAGGGAAAAAACTAGATGATGGGAAAACCTTGGATGGCAGAGGAAGATTGACTGATTCCATAATAGACCACATTCAGAACTGCTATGGCCTTGCAATCAGGCAAAATACAGGCAATCTTGAAGAAATGAGGAGAGCTATATGGGCTTTATATTTCCACACCGCATCCACGGATGAGCATCCACAACATGGTTTGTGCCCCAAAGGTGAAAACAGCTGGTGTAAATACAATAGGGGACTAACAACAGGAGAGAAATACATTCACCACCACAGTCTACCATCAGCCATCATGGCAGAAATAAAGCCCATTTTCAGAGATCTGGCTGACAGAAGTCTTCTGATGAAATGTCTTCACGGAAAAACGCAGAACCCCAACGAGTGCTTGAATAGTGTGATATGGCATCGTCTCCCAAAAACAGTGTTTGTCGGAATTAATACACTACATTTTGGTGTGTATGATGCTGTGGCAACCTTCAATCTTGGAAATATAACTAAATGCCAGGTCCTTCAAAAGTTGGGTATGTGTGTTGGTTCCCGTACGGTACGTGCTATGTTCTTTTTAGATCAGCACAGACTAAGGCATGCTGATAATATAATCAAGACATTAGTGAAAAAAGCAAGACAGGTGCAGAGGGGTGCCAAAAGAAGACTTGAAGATGATTATGAAGACTGTGAAGGGGGTATTAGCTACGGATCAGGAATGTTTTAATCTTCTTTCTCCGTTTCCCGTAAGTTTACTTTTTACTTCATCTAGGAACATTATCTCAGGTACTGGTCAACCTAGAAGTCTGAAATTTTTATGACGTAGTGACATAGGTCCCTATTACATACTGAAACAACGATTTTTTAATTACTTGATTTACAAAAGACTTAGGGATGATAGTCTAGTAAAAAGCGATGGAAAAAATTTACTTAAAAATAAATGTACAATATCTCTGTAAGAAAATACTTTGACAATAAACTGTTGTTTCAGTATTGTTGTAACATATGAATGCACATACAGTAAAATTTTTACCTCTCTGTCTCCAGTAGTTTGTGAGAAAATGTTCCCTATAGTAGGCATATATTAACATTGCGGGGATAGGTGATTCCGTATCCCCTTAAGGTAAGGTAGGGCGATTGAAGTACTAAGAGCAACAAGTAAAGACAGTCCAGTCAGTATGACACATCACATCTACTGTTTGCTACACAGTTACTCATATAAGGAGAAAGAAACGCAAGGGTTTAATGTTCTTGAGGTTACGTTTTTGAAAACTTGCTCAGATTGGACAAATATGTCAAAAGAGATCGGTCGTCTCATTTTCGAAGGAATTATATGGGCATTTCCCTTAAGTAAATAAGGGAAATTACGGACAACCTAAATCCGGATAGATGCAAGAGGATACATTCTCCTTTTCTGACAGAATGCGATTCCTATGTGTCAATCACTGTGCCACCTCACTCGCCAGAAAGTAAAATTCAGTGTATTCAGTTAGAAGAATTGTTTGTAAATCACACATTCCCGACAGTGACAGGAAAAAATTAAATTTTCGCTTATAACTCAGCAAGTCCAAACAATGTTACAAATTGTAGATCCAGTTTACACTCACTGCACATTCGCATCGTTTTTGAACATTCTGCATGGTATCTGTTTGTTCTATATCGTGTCTCCCTACCACTTTCGCGCAACGACGCTCTGAGCGTGTTTTTTAGGGAATTGACTAGTTTGAACCTGGGACCTGTTGCTGGTAAGGAGACGTCAGACCACACATGACATGTAGACTTCAGAAGAGTTCAGTGAGGCTAGCGATGATATAACCAAATACTTAATGATTTCAACGTCAGCTCCACTGCACTCCCTGTAAAAGAATCTTAATACTAACTAAATTTAGTGCAAGGGGTTCAAGGCTTTCCTATTTTTAGTTAACTGGTAAAATAACGTCGAAAAAGCAGTTAAATTTACCATTGGAAATTTTATTCTACTCACAAAACATTGTTTATAAAAAATGGTTCAAATGGCTCTGAGCACTATGGGACTCAACTGCTGAGGTCATAAGTCCCCTAGAACTTAGAACTACTTAAACCGAACTAACCTAAGGACAACACACACATCCACGCCCGAGGCAGGATTCGAACCTGTGACCATAGCGGTCGCGCGGTTCCAGACTGAAGCGCCAGAACCGCTCGGCCACCAGCGGCCGGCATTGTTTATAAATTGCACTATTGAAAAGAGGAAATGTTTTAATACAGGATGGTAAAAACCAACTGCATTCAACAAAAACGTGAAGGAATATTCCCTGAATGGGTTTCCAAGTTCTACAATGGATCGAAGGATGACCTATGCCATATCACATCTATAATCTAGGTTTAAATTAAGTTTCACAAAAGAGAAAACTATCGAAATGGTCTACAGTGACCCTCAATTATCTTTAATTACTTATCTAATTTGTCGTAAATTACAGTGGCCGATGTGGCTTCTCGTTAACTATATAACAGAAAAATCGTCGTGTTTCAGATTTTTACTCCAAGTGGCAAATGTGAACACCATGAGCTTAAATTGACGATCGACACTAGTATTACGCAAAAAGGGGGTGTAACAGATGAGACTTCTGCAGTTCTGAGTGAAGCTTTATGCGCTGTTATGCGGCATCGCGTGCGTTCATTACCTTGTCGGTGTTCGTAATAGGGCGGCGAGCAGCACAGCTCCGCTCACCTCGTCGTCTCGGAAGCAACTCTCTCCTAACTTCTCCTTACTACAGTTTACCGAAGTTGGTTTAAAAAAACTATTTGGCTGTGTTTTCATCTGACCAGTCAGGGTCTCAATGTTAACCTTAAGCTCCGCCTACAAAAATTCTGTCTATCCAATGAGAAATGTTATACTTTTCGTGGTGGGGCAATGTTTTTAAAGTTTGCAACGTAACAGAGACGCGAAAAAGTCTCACGCTAAAACTTGCAGCTGGTGTGGTCCTTTCAGTGTTATCGTAAGATCTATACTGTTCTTCTGGAGGGCTCTATCTTTTAACATGGGCTGGGGGTGATCCTGACGTAACAGAGACAAGAAAAAGTCTCACGCTAAAACATGCGGCTTGGGTGGCCCTTTTAGTGTTATCGTAAGATCTACACTGTTCTTCTGGAGGGCTCTAGCTTTTAACATGGGCTGGGTGGTGGTCCTATCGGTTAGCTGGCGACGTGAGTGTCTGTCCCTTATCGTAGGGCCTTCTAGCTTAACACGGTTCTGCTCTCGGCTTCTGTTCTCGTTTCTCCCCTCGGAACTGCGTCTGTCTCACGGTGGGAAGGTATGACATGCATTTAGGCATTCTTGTGTTAGTCTGTGGTATTCCATTTGCTCACTCGTTACTCGTATTACTTTGGTTAATTTAATGTCATGATTTATTCGGAGCTATGTGACATACTACTGGATTTGCTTATCATGTCAGGGTTTACATGGAAGGTGTTGGATTTTCCTGACACCTTACAGTTTCTATGTCGACAAACACAAGTGCGTTATCTCTCCCTGGTCAGACTTCTTTCCATTGTGCTCGAAAAAGGCAGCGCAATGGTTAAGACACTAGTCTCATATTATGGATTAGTGGGGATAGAATCTCTGTGCAGTCATCCTGCATTATAGTTTACTTGGTTCCCCCAGTGTCACTTAAGGTGTATGTTGAAATGACTCCTTGAATGATGCTACGCCAGATTTCCTTCCCCATTCTTGTTCAAACATGCATATGCTTCATCGCTAATGATAACGCTATCAGAAAAGAGAAAAAGTTTCTTTATATTGGTTTTGCAATAAGTTGCAAGAGACACTCTGAAAGAAGAAGTGAGTAACGAATGGTTTTCACTCTTGTTCTTTTCTTCTTGTTAAGAGCGTAAGTTACTATACAGAATGACACAACTCACGACGAATAAACAAAAAATGAAGTCTGAATTGTGTCCACTGTCAATGGTGGTAACTTTGGTGCATTAGATATCGTGTAAACATGAGGTTCCGATGTGATATGATTTGACGTGATGTGATGTGCTGTGACGTCGAACTTACTGACCGCGCTAATGAACTTGAAGAGCAGCTTGTGGGCCTATAGCAAGCCGGCCGACTGTTCGATACTCTTTCTCCTCCATATGATGTAATCCAAACGATTTATGGGCATACAAGGACACACAATCCCGCCACCCTGCTATAAAAGTACTAGTTCCACAGGTGGCGCAGTAGCGTCTACAAATATTATTCTGGCTTGTGTGATTTAGAATTTCCTTTGTAGACCTGAATTTCGAATAGAAATAGATTCTCTACACGGACTTGTTGCGTCATCAAGAGGTGCTGGAATAATAAAACAAAGTAATGGTCTCAGCTCGTAATGATCTCAGTTTCGTCCGATATTACATGTAAACATGTAAACTGGTCTGTGGGTGTATGTGCGAAAGAGAGGGGGAGAGAGAGAGACAGAGAGGAAGAGGGAGAGAGAGAGATTTCTTACTTGCCGAACTTTCTTCTGTATGATATTTGGCGGATCTCTGTATAATATACATGTAATGCAAGCTGTCTGACATCTCGATATTGCCTTTGGCGTGGAGCACTACGACATATATGTAATACTGGCTGAGTACGCGGCATTACCCGGATATGTATTTATTCTAATCATCTATTATCCCATCTCCTCCATCCCCATCTCTCTGTCCACCTCCGCCACCCCCTTTCCCTGTACACTACTGTGTCTATCTCCTCCTTACTAGCTCTCTATCTCCTCCTCTCCCCCACTTCTGTCAATCTGCTCCGTCCCCCTCTGTCCATCTGCTCGTTTTGCCTCTATCTCCTCCTCTACATCTACATCTACATACATACTCCGCAATCCACCATACGGTGCGTGGCGGAGGGTACCTCGTACCGCAACTAGCATCTTCTCTCCCTGTTCCGCTCCCAAACAGAACGAGGGAAAAATGACTACCTATATGCCTCTGTACGAGCCCTAAGCTCTCTTATCTTATCTTTGTCGTCTTTCCGCTAAATGTAAGTTGGCGGCAGTAAAATTGTACTGCAATCAGCCTCAAATGCTGGTTCTCTAAATTTCCTCAGTAGCGATTCACGAAAAGAACGCCTCCTTTCCTTTAGAGACACCCACCCGAGTTCCTGAAGCATTTCCCTAACACTCGCGTGACGATCAAACATACCAGTAACAAATGTAGCAGCCCGCGTCTGAATTGCTTCTATGTCCTCCCTCAATCCGACCTGACAGAGATCCGAAACGCTCGAGCAGTACTCAAGAATAGGTCGTATTAGTGTTTTATAAGCGGTCTCCTTTACAGATGAACCAAATCTTCCTAAAATTCTACCAATGAACCGAAGACGACTATCCGCCTTCCCCACAACTGCCATTACATTCTTGTCCCACTTCATATCGCTCTGCAATGTTACGCCCAAATATATAATCGACGTGACTGTGTCAAGCGCTACACTACAAATGGAGTATTCAAACATTACAGGATTCTTTTTCCTATTCATCTGCGTTAATTTACATTTATCTATATTTAGAGTTAGCTGTCATTCTTTACGCCAATCACAAATCCTGTTCAAGTCATCTTGTATCCTCCTACAGTCACTCAACGGCGACACCTTCCCGTACACCACAGCATCATCAGCAAACAGCCGCACATTTCTATCCACCCTATCCAAAAGATCATTTATGTAGATAGAAAACAACAGCGGACCTACCAGACTTCCCTGGGCCACTCCAGATGATACCCTCACCTCCGATGAACACTCATAATCGAGGACAACGTACCGGATTCTATTACTTAAGAAGTCTTCGAGCCACTCACGTACTTGGGAACCAATCCCATATGCTCGTACCTTAGTTAGGAGTCTGCAGTGCGGCACCGAGTCAAACATTTCCGGAAGTCAAGGAATATGGCATCCGTCTGATACCCTTCATCCATGGTTCGCAAGATATCATGTAAAAAAGGGCGAGTTGCGTTTCGCAATAGCGATGCTTTCTAAAGCCGTGCTGATGCATGGACAGCAACTTCTCTGTCTCAAGGAAATTCATTATATTCGAACTGAGAATATGTTCGAGAATCCTGCAACAAATCGATGTTAGGGATATTAGTCTGTAATTTTGAGGATCCGTCCTTCTACCCTTCTTATACACAGGCGTCACCTGCGCTTTTACTATTCGCTCGGGACTTTACGTTGGGCAAGATATTCGCGATAAATGCAAGCTAAGTAAGGAGCCAATGCAGTAGAGTACTCTCTAAAACCAAACTGGAGTCGCATCAGGACCTGACCGTCTACTCCTGCCCTTCTCTCTCTCAATGTCCTCGTCCCCCTCTCCCTGCTCCCTCCCTCATCTGTTCCTCACCACTTTCTCTTTCCACCTCTTCCTCTCCCCTCTCTCTTTGTGTATCACCTCCCCTTCCCTTTCTGTGACATTCTGACCCTCTTCCCTCTCTCTTTCCATTTCCTCCTCTTCCCTACCTCTGACGATTTCCTCTTCCCCCTCTACCTGTTCATCTCCTCTTCCCCCATCCCTCTGCCTGTCTCTTCGTCCTCATGCCTCTGTCCATTATCTGCACTTTCCTTTCTATGACCATCTACTCATCTCGCTCCTTCCTGTCCGTTTCCTCCTCCCCTATCTCTGCCCATCTCCTCTTCCTCTTCTATGTACCTATCTCTTGCTTCCACCTTGCCATCTCTCCATTCCTCGTCCTCTCTTCTCTCCCCACGTTATCACGCTCACCATAACAGGAAACTGGTGGGCCGGCCGCGGTGGCCGAGCGGTTCTAGGCGCTTCAGTCCGGAACCACGCGACTGCTACGGTCGCAGGTTCGAATCCTGAATCGGGCATGGATGTGTGTGATGTCCTTAGGTTAGTTAGGTTTAAGTAGTTCTCAGTTCTAGGGGACTGATGACCTCAGATGTTAAGTCCTATAGTGCTCAGAGCCATTTGAACCACTTGAATTTTTGAAGCTGGTGGTTCTAACCCCAACAGTATCTCTTTCCAGATTGCAAGTAATACACGTAGCAAATTTCGTTCAATTCGTTCCAGGAGTTTAGGAAGAGTTTTATACCCATGACTTTTCCGTCATACACACATGTCAAATACAGTTCACGCATGTTTAACATATTTCATGAGTATTTGTACACATATTTTACCTGTATGTCTAGCGAATTTTGTCCAGCAGTTTCATTTTCACGCTATCGGGGGCACAGATATTTTTTTCTTCTAGGGATGATGGGGTGGTGGGTGGGGGGTGGGGGGGGGGGGGGAGCGAAGGGAAGAGGGCATTTCTGTTCAAGTAAAAGATGTTCATTCAGATCAATATTGCAGAATACCAGCAGCTGAATTTTCGTAAACTATTTCAGAGCGTAGAAATGGAACACACTAATAAATATTCTGGTATTATGGTGCTAGTCAGAAGTCTTAGTGCCAGGTTGACACGTGGGAACAACATCGAGGAAACATTTTTATTAATCACACAAGCACGTAAAGTCTTAACTGGCAAATCAGAATTAAGAGACGCTACTCTCCCCCACCCCAGATAGCCATTCAATACCATACACAGCTTGTATGGACCTCAAGACACGCCCACTAAAAGAAAATACAGAAGAAAAGTTCCAAGAGAACTAGATGCATATCATCTCAAACTATACAAAATTATATTTATATCTGATTAAGAACCTCAGTTTCAAATATTGAAATTTATTCCTGTAATTGACCTTAACTGTAGTAGGTACAAGCGTAATGTCTAAAGTGATATTTGAATATTTTTGCGGGAACAGTACCCGAACTCACATTTCTCGTCTATAGCGAGCAGTCGCCTTACCGCTGAGCCAATCTGAGCTCGCTCCCCAGATCGACCTAAACTGCAATATGTCACACACCTATCTACTTCTTCTCATATATTTTTGATTCATTTACACACCCTCACACATCTCATGATACCCTTGTAGATTTTTAGAATCAAAAGAACGAAAAGTCATACATTACTATTGTATTTTCGTCACAGGCCCGTCTTCGCCTTATATATAGGGTGAGTCACTAACTATTGCCACCAACAATAACTCCGAAAGTATGACAGGAGCTGAAACATTTGTGGGACAAAAGTTGCATGGGAAAACGGGGGCCATAATACGTTAGTTTTTGTTGTTAGGTGGGGTCGCTTCAGAGATATAAAGGTCAACTTTACTTTTTTTAATGGGATGCTGTAGTTTGGTACTTATTTTCTGATAGCGGCTATCGAGACGAATCCAATGATGTGTAACAGTAACGTCTTTGAAGGTCAACGAAGGTCACGAAGGTGGCGTGAACGTCCATTTACAGAAGGTGTTCGAAGTGATGACCATTGGTATCAATGCAGTGCTGCAATCTTCTTATCATGGATTGAGTGGTATTCCTTATCACATCGACACTTATCGAAGCATATGCTCTGACAATTCTCTCTCGTATATCGTGCAGATAGTAAATATTCGCCGAATACTGCGTATCCATCTAACGTGTCATTGACATGTAAACACCATTCGACGGTTTCGCAATACAACACTAATAGTAACGGTAAGAGTAGTATAGTAGAGTCAAGCGAATGTGAATGATGTATTGCTTCGAAGAACAAGTCGATATGCTTCTCATTTACGGAGAATGCCAACGAAATTCAGTGACAGCTAGAGACTTATTCGCTGAAAGATATCCTCAATGTAATCTCCCTACAAGTCTTCCTTTTAATATGTGTATGATAAATTGAGAACAACTGGATATTTAACGCATCGGAAACATATCCGGCAAAGGAGGGTTACTAGCGAGGAAACGGAAATTGGTACTCTTGCCATTGTGGTTCGAGATCCTTGTGTTAGTTCGCGTCAAATCGCAAGGGAATCTAGCATGAGCCAGAATAGTGTTGTTCGTGCTCTTCATCGCCATAAATATCATCCTTACCATATCGTTCTTCACCAAGAATTCACTGGTACGGATTGCGTGCGTCGCATTGAATTCTGCCGATGGGCCCAACTTCAGATTCAGAGGGATGACACATTTATTGATATGATTTTATTTATTGACGAGGCTACATTCACGAACCGTGGAAATGTTAATTTTCATAACATGCATTATTGAGCAATTGAAAATCCATGTTGGTTGCGGTAAGTGGCTCACCAAAAACCGTGATGGTGAATGTATTGTGTGGGATCACCGAGGACAGAATTATAGGCCCCTATTTCATCGAAGGAAATTTGAATGGTAGGAAGTACACCAAATTCCTGCAAGAAACATTAGGTCTCTTATTGGAAGAAATACCTTTAGGAACAAGGAATAGAAAGTGGTATCATAACAATGGGCGTCCGGCACATTTTTCGCTGATGGCTATAAATGAGTAGCAGAGACAATTCCCAAATCGTTGGATTGGACTCGGAGGAGATGTGTGGTGGCCGGCTAGTTCTCCAGACTTGAGCCTCTGGATTTTTTCTTGTGGGGATTCGAAATGACATTGTTTATAAAGACGTTCAACTACACCTGAAGATATGCGAGAGAGAATTGTCAGAGCATGTGCTTCGGTAAGTGTCGATGTGATAAGGAATACCACTCAATCCATGATAACATTGCAGCACTGCATTGAAACCAATGGTCATCAGTTCGAACACTTTCTGTAAATGGACGCTGACGTCACCTTTGTAACCTTCGTTGACCTTCAAAGACCATATTGTTTCACATCATTGGATTCGTGTCGATAGCCGCTATCAGAAAATAAGTACCAAACTATAGCATCCGATTTAAAAAAACAAAGTTGACCTTCATATCTCTGAAGCTACCCCACCTAGCAACAATAAACCAACGTCATATTATGGCCTTCTTTGTCCTATGCAACTTTTCTCCTAGAAACTTTTCAGCTCCTGTCATATTTTCGGAGTTATTCTTCGTGGCAATAGTTAGTGAATCACCCTGTATATTTATATTTGATGACGAACTACAGTTCCAAATATTGCAATTTAGATCTAAAATTCAGGTTCGGTCGTAGGTGTAGATGTAATACCTAAAGTGTTTTCGGTACTACATCTATACCTATTACAGTTAAGATGAATTTCAGGAATAAATTTGAATTCCGTATTACCTGACTTTTTAAGTTTATTTGAGAATTTGACTATGAATAGTTTTTGAGCTGCGAGTCTCACAATTGCGTAGTTTTATCAAATTTCAATAACTCTGAAGCTTAAAAGACTCGGTAGCAGTTGTTTATGAAAGGTGCGATTTTGAGGTAGGTATTTACTTAACTTCTACTTTATATAACAGAAAATTAAGCCCCACGAACAATGCTAGGTTTCCTGCTTTCCGAACTGAATTGTAACAGCCCACATAGCATACACAACTCAAAGGCCGCTCGTGTGATGGTAGACAATGTTTCCTTGCTGATCACTCGACAGAGTGGCACGCACAGGACGCACCAGAGCAGTTCGGTGGGTGTTCAAAACGGGTCGATGACGTGTCGGAATTGAACGGTCACAGATAAAAATGAATGGAGATGACAGCACTGCAGCAGAAAAATTCTGAAGCTTGTTGACGTTGACGTTAATCGGGACCTTCGCATGTTATGCGACAGTCCTGTTGTGTCTAGGAATCCCGCCTACTGGGTTCGCTAGACAAACAATCAAACAAGTTGTATTAATGAGTTTTATTACAAAGACAATTAGAGATACTTTACTTTGACAATTAACAAAAGTGCCGCAAGCAAAGAGCGGCATACGAAATAATCAGTCTTAGCAGTGCCTGCTGATCTCTAACTGACAAAAGTCTTTCCTGAACTGCTGCTGTCGCGTTGTCGTCCTGGAAAGGAGGTCGGTCAGCGTGCGATTGGCTGATCTCATCTCACAGCCTCCTCTGCTTTGTCGTTGTCGGCGCCGGCGCTTGATTTTACCCCATAAGAAGTTCATTTCAATTGCCTTCTCTCTCAGCACAGGACACTGGAATTGCATACAGCAGGACGACAGTTTAAACTCGTGTCTGGCCAACCAGATTCAGGTTTTCTCTAAATCGCTTAAGGCAAACGCCGAGATGGTTCCACCGAAAGGGCATGGCCGATTTCCTTCTCCGTCCTTCCCTTATCCAAGCTTGTGCTCCGTCTCTAATGACCTCACTGTTGACAGAACTTTCGACACTAATGTCCTCCTCCTCAGCATAGTTGATCAGGAAACGAGGCACTTTAAAAAAACATGGCACGCCTTGAATAAAGTGATAATTCAGTATTCAGCCTGAGGACTCGTGTTTCTGGATCATGTCTTAGGACTAAATATAAGAAACATTGTGCAAAATGTAGATGACATCCATACCAAACGTATAATTCTACAGATGAATTACGACTTAAAATAATCGAAAGTAAAACAAAGGTAACAGCAAATAATAAACCACGTCCCTCTAATGACATATCCAGTTCCTTCTTTCTCTTTGCGATTTGTCTACCACCTCCAATTGTATAATAGGTACTTAACGATGAATGGCTAATCAATTTAGTCTTCTCTGAAAGGATAAAATACAATTATCATCTTAATTCAACTGATACAGCGGCATACATTATTTATTTTTATAGCTTATGAATAATAATAAGTGATAATCTACGTATTGATATATGACTTAATTTGAGACAGTAAATTTCAAAACATATCTGTCCTGTTTAATTCCACAGGTATATATTGATTCTTGCCAAACCTGTGGATGACCTCTTTGCTGTGGCTTTAGTTACAGGAAGCTATGGACACGGTCCTCAGGTGCATGCTTACAGGTAATACAGTTTAATGCAGTCATTAAACACCTCCCTGTTCAGCAGCAGCATCTCATCAAATGAACACACTGCTAGACCGTTCCAGCATAAACATTTATCTGCATGAGTCGTGAAATGCAACTCCAACCTATCCCACTGCATCACCATTGCTTGCTGAAAAGTATTCATCTTCTTATGCTCCTTCATTGTCAGTGCTTTCGAAACCTCATGTAGGAAGCATGGACACAGTCCTCGGCTGCATACTTACGGATAACATAGTTATTAAATTCATCCAGCGCCATCTGGTGAGGGTATCATGAACTAGATCATAACGGATGTCACTACACACCAACAGCTCAACATGCACTGAATGTTTACTGGCAATTTCTGGGGTGTGGAAGGATGGGGAGCGGGTGGTAGAAAGTGGGGGTGGTTGTAACACTGGTGGCAGTATTGGCGATTAGGAAAGTCCATCTTAAAACTTCAAGGCAAACATACACAAGCATGATCAGAAAAAGGGGGGGGGGGGCAAAGAACGGCTGGAAGTTAGGAGGAAGAGAGGACTGTGGAGGACAATCCACCAGCAGAATAACACTCCAAGAACACATTTCCTACCAAACTAAGTAAATAAATAACTTACATCCTTCCCCTGCTGCAGCTCAGACTAAGGTTTTTCCTGCCAATTTACAAGTGGGTGGAGGGTGGTGGCTGGTGTCATAGGAGCGGCAGGAGGAGCGAAGGGAGTCAGTTAAGTGGAGGTAGCCCAATTGACCTACCTTCCACAAAAATAGTTCCCACCATTTGCACTGGATGGACAGGTGTGTGACACCACAGGGCTGGAGGAAACACAGCGCCATTTTGAATAAATTATTTGTGCCAGAAATTGCGTTGTCTCACTACTTACATCCTCTTCCAAGACAAAGAGTGCGGCTTGTCTGTGGAGCACCACAGTCAACTCTACTAGCTGCAAACATGCTACTTTCTCTCAGCGAGTGTTAAAGTCAGATGAATTTGGTACATAGGGCCATATCAGTCATACGAATATGGTACGTAGGGCCGTGTTTAGGGTGTGTGACACACGTGTGCAGTTATGTATTTACTATCGTCCCCACCCCTCCCCCGACCCTAAGGATCAGCATTGCTATTTATTTACAGACTATCAACAATTATGTGTAATAACTTCATTTCTAAATTTACTGAAGTTTTAAGTAATATATAGAACAAAGCAGATGTACAAGTTAAAAAATGAAAAATAAGAAAATAACTACTACATTCAATAGCCAATTTTACTGAAAATTACCATAGGAACACCAAACTTGGACACAACGTCTGGTAAAAATACAAAGAAAACCATTACAGATTAATACCCCATATCAAAATTATTTCACTTAATGTGAAATTTAGTCACTCCCAAATACGTGATACAATACCATTTAATTGACCTTTTCCAAAATGTAGCGAACTTAAAGAAATGACTTCCTTCTCACTTATGTGTTTGCGAATTTATTTATCACTCTCTGAAAATCTGGACTGTCATGCCTAATTCTGTTGTTAGTATGCCAGGACTTATGATTTATTTATTTTGATTTTCTGTTGTCCATAGGCAGTTCTTAGTCCGTTCTAGAACAGGAAAGGACCTTTCAGCTGAACAGTTTGTTGCTGGTGTACAGCTGTAATTCTTGAGTGCTCGGTACACATTTCGACAGACATCACCAATTTTTATTTATTTATCTTTTTGAAGCCATCATTCTATGAGAAATGGAAGAAAGGACATATTGTCACCAGCTTCTATCTTCATAGACAACTGATAGCTTTTAAAATGTATACATTCTTCACCAATATTGTTCTCTATGTCAGAACTATAGATGGCTCTAAGTTTCTCTGCAGCATCACAAATCTGAACAGCTTGTAATTCGTGATATTTGGAGAACTGAAAATCTTAAGTTATATTCTTTTTCGATATTAAATTTCTTCTGTAACTCATTCCGAAAAATTTGTACAGTCTTAGAACACAACATTTTCATTCTTCTCCAGATCTCAAAACAATCTGATAGTGCTTGTTCCTCAGGACATTTGCGTTCGCCTTGGGAGTCAGATGATTCATCCAAGAATTTCTTGCAGTTAACTTGATGTTTCCTTTCTTGATTGTCAGCAGCTGAAGGAGATGGATATGATTCCGAATTCCTGATCTTAAGCCCGCATCTCGTGGTCGTGCGGTAGCGTTCTCGCTTCCCACGCCCGGGTTCCCGGGTTCGATTCCCGGCGGGGTCAGGGATTTTCTCTGCCTCGTGATGGCTGGGTGTTGTGTGCTGTCCTTAGGTTAGTTAGGTTTAAGTAGTTCTAAGTTCTAGGGGACTTATGACCACAGCAGTTGAGTCCCATAGTGCTCAGAGCCATTTGAACCATTTTTTTCCTGATCTTAAGTTTATTTTCAGCTGAATTCTCGTGAATTGAAAAAGATGTGTAAAGCTCACTTAAAACCACTGAAAAAGAGTCATACATACCAACAGTGTTTTCATTGCTTCATTAAACTGTTGCAGAATACAATCCCACACTGATGTTATGAAAGCTACCTCAGTACTGCTACATTTTCTAAGAAGACCTACAGCTTCACGTTTACCACTATCGTTTTCTGAAATTATTCTTAATGCAGAAAACACAAGTTTCCACTCTGCATTCAAACTCCTACAAGCATACTCAAGTGCACACCATCGTCCACAATGACTTGAGTGCCATACTTGCAGAATCACAAAATGTTTCCAAGATGTTCCATCTGCCTGTAGAATCTGCAAAGAAACTGTACAAACCTTGAATTAACTCAAAAAACCGTATTCCAGCTGTGCAACGTTGTGCAACCTCGAGCCAACTAGTTTCAGCGAGTGATCCGAACACGGAATGAGAAAAATTAAAGAGTTTCGCTCTTCAGTCTCGCTTCAAGCTTGAATATGCACCAGACATTACTGCGTTATCGTATGACTGAAAGCTAAAATTTTCAAATTTCGGTCCATGTTCTTCTCAAGAATTAAAACTGCCCCAGAAAGCTTCTCTCCGGTGTGACCTGCATTTTCTATGAAATACAGGAATCTTCCAGTTGAGAGCTCGTACTCATTTACGTATCTAATTATTACACTTAAGCAGACTTTATGGGATATATCTGGTGTAAGACAGAAAAATATTTACAAGAAATAACTTCATTACATATTTTTTGGGTTATTGACCTCCCCATAAGTCGTATTATATCTTCATAAGTTGCTGGTGACACTTATGAAGTAAATCCTTTTCCAGGGCTAACAAGCCTTGCTATATGATCAGCGAAAAAGAACCATACTTCGCAATTAATTCCTGGCACATCATGAGATTTCCATTTTTCATAGAACCAAATACCTCTTTGTCTCCACGAAATGCTAAACCGTTAAGATACTAGCTTCTTATCTAAAGAAGCAACTCATTTTAGCACATTCTCATGCTGAATGGACAACTGTTTGTCATGTTCTATTCATCTTGTTTCCTTGGTTTTTCAATTTTATCAGGCAGTCTTTGTGGGACGTAAAATTTCCATGTTCAGCTATTCGTATTTCAGCATGGCTCCAATCACTGAAACCAGATGTTGCCAATGGCGATTCACCACCAAATAATTTACAACGTGTACCGAACAACGATACTTTGCTTGGAAAATATACAGGATATTCACGGTTGATAATTTTTTCATTCATCAAAACCCTCTGAAACAATTTTTTGTTGCAGGATCGCTGAGATTCTTCGACGTTTCACTGTGAGGATAAAAAATAAGCATTTTTGTTTTGATTAACACCGTTTTAAACAAATATTCTAGCGTCTGGTCATTGTTTTCCCAGTAAAATGTGTCAATACTGAAAACCGGGAAATTCTCTGCTTTAGGTTGTGAGAATTTTTGCATTCCTTCCGGTGCTCCGAAAGTTAGAGCTTCTGCATTCTGTTTGCCCTTTAGAACTCTAATTTCGCCTACAGTTACAGAGCTACACTCTTCATTGTCACTGTCTTGAACTACAGCTTCACCTAAAAGTTCATAGGCACGCGGATCACTTTCACTTTTACAACTGAAATATGATTCCAGTCGCGGATTTTATGTAAATGTTTACTATCCCTCTGTCTTTTTACTTCATCTTTATTTCTATACGCAGCATCGTTTAATCTAGATCGTCTGTGCTTACCACTATCTTAAACTGAAGAAACAAATCTGCGATGTAGAGTGTTAAAACTGAACATACAGTAGACTCCCGACTATCCGGTCTAATGTGGCGCAAGTTCAAGCTGGACAACAAAAAAACTGGAATGGCCGGAGTTTTATGAATTCTCTCTTTCGACTCCAGCAGTACCATTAAAAACTCCCTATTCTTACCAAGACCCAATTTTATTATCATTTTCTGAATTCTGTAATCATTACATTTTTTTCGTTCATTATCCATTTTGGGCTCTTTAACTGAAACAAAAATGAGCGCAAAAAACAACAATTTAACAACTCCCGCACTTGGGATGTCTGATATGCAGCTGAAGAAACAAAAAACACAGGTTTATCAGGAAAGCTGCTCTCTGCGTGTGTTCATTATTGTTTGTGAGCTCTTCTAAGTTTGGTTTTTGGAGAGCGGCTCCCGAAATTTATTCAGTGTTATAATTGTGACCCCAGATGTGTTAGAAGCATAAGAGGTGAATAAAACATTTTGAAAGACCAGACAGCATTGTAGCCGGCGCCTGATTGCTAAAGATTTGGAAAAGTACAGTATGCCCATTAAATATTATAATATTACGGAGAAGTATTATTGCGATATTAATTTAGTAGCACGGATAGTCCAAAGGGTGGATAGTCACGAGCTGGATAGTCGGGAGTCCACTGTACACCGAGCGAGGTGGAGCAGCAGTTAGCACTCTGGACTCGAATTCGGGTGGACGACTGTTCAAAACCTACGTCTGGCCATCCTGATTTAGGTTTTCCGTGATTTCCCTAAATTGATCCAGGCAAATGTCGAGATGGTTCCATTGAAAGGGCACAGCCCAATTCGTTCTCCATCCTTCTCTAATCCATTGGGACCGATGACCTCGTTGTATGGTCCACTCCTCCGAATCAACCAACTACTGTACTTTGATTATATCAAATACAACAGAAAGAACTTCACTATGACCAGTTAGTACTCGAATGAATTAGCTTAGTTTTAAGTTTAGAGGCAGGACAGTCTTGTATTGGCGCTCCGTCAAATGTGTCAGCAGGGTATCATGTTGTTTTACTCATAGTACTCGCTACCTATCGTTACGCGGTCTGCAGTCAGCTGTGTGATTCGAGTCCTGTTGTAGGCTACTTTACTTTTCGTTGTGTTTCTGTGCCTTATTATACAGTACTGTCAACCCTGGGTACGTATTATGGTGTTTTACCGTCTTCCAAACACGAATTCACTTATGCGTTTAGTGTTTTGCGCTGTTTGTACTTAAAATGGTGTAATACATTTACATTTTCTCTCTTCCAGTACTTGTTACCAATGGAAGCCTACAACTCGACAAGTGAAAAGGCAGATATGATATTCTGCTACGGTTTAGCAAGTTGACTTAGCCTGAGAGCCCGTTTCCTCTACTTCTTGAACAATTTCTGTGCCCATTTATCTACAGGACGTTCAGGCCATAAGGCCACAGGATCATCATTTCAGACGGCGGTTCTGTCAGTGGCTGTTGGAGAAGTGTATAGCAGATCCACTTTTCACATTCAAGATTTTATTTACCAATGAGGCAGGGTTCCCAAGACATGATGTGAATTTTCATAGCATGTATAGGTACATGAAAATCCCAAGCAATTCAGGAAACAGGGCATCAACACCGCTCTCAATCAACGAGCGGGTACGCGTACTTGGTGATACATTAATAGGGAGATACGTCCCACCACAAAGGTTAACTTTCTCATTAATGTGTTGCCTACCTTGCTGGAGGCTGTGCCATTGCAGCAAAGAATACATATGTAGTTCATGCATGATGGCGCCCCAGCACACTTTCGTCATAGTGTGCGCGAAGATCTGACCCCAGACGTATCAGGACTGCTGGATTGGTCGAGAAGGAGGGTGGCGTGGAGGAGGGGGCGGGGGGGAAGAGGGGAAGCACACCTGGGCCTGCTCGTTCCAAAGCCTCAACCCCCTACACTTACGGTTATGAGGACACTTGCAGGATTTGGTCTACATCACGCCAGTCGACCACATGCGGACAGCACACGGTCGCGTCTTCAATGTGTGCCAGTAAGTACAACACCACCCGGGTATACTTCAAAGGATACGTCATTCCTTACGTAGAAGGGCTGAGGAGTCCATTGTCATGAATGGACACCACATTGAACACCTCCTGCACACACGTGTTTATCACATAAAGTATGCATTTCTGTACCCATGTTTACTGGAATTATCTAAGGAAGTATGCATTTTCAGATCTATTGTTATTGGAATTAGTTTTCTTGCTTCGATAAGTACTTCCACCTCTAAAAGTACTCGACACTTTCTTCTGAACACCCTGTATATATGCAAGCAAAATTTCATTTTTTATGTTCCTGCCGCCATAATGGCACACTTGCCTGCAGTTAACTTTATAGAAAATCACAAGCTACTAGCTGCAGGCAACGGCGGTGTAGCGCGGGCGCCTCCTGTTTGACAGGGATGATGTCATAGCAGCCTTAATGCACCCATACGTGGGAGATGTTATACATGTGGACTAGCAGCAGTAGTAAAATACGAGTTTAATGAAAGATACAAATATTTGTCAATACTTTGCCAATAAATTATTGAATGGCTGAATTCTGGTACAATGCACACAAAAAAAACTGAAGTAAACTCCGTCCAAACAGGCCTTGGAAGTCCCAACGGTTCCGACCGGCCACCCTGTCATCCTCAGCCCACAGGCGTCACTGCAGATATTGGGGGCGCGTGGTCAGCACACCGCTCTCCTGGTCGTATGTCAGTTTACGAGGCCAGAGCCGCTACGTCTCAATCAAGTAGCTCATCAGTTTGCCTGACAAGGGCTAAGTGCACCCCGCTTATCAACAGCACTTGGCAGACCGAATGGCCATGCATCCAAGTGCTAGCCCAGAACGACAGCTGTGTTACCACTGACACCAAAACTACACTTAAATTATTTTGTTCCAGTGCAAAGTTTTACCGCCCCAGTATTTTGTCGCCCTGTGCACCTGCTCACGTTCCACCTGCCTAAATACGGCACCCTCAATCACTACCTGAGAAAAATCCCCTTAGAAAAATTTTATAAATGACAGTGCTGGAAAACCTCTACGTTATTTGATTTTCAGACATCTACGCAGAACTGAACGTACTCAGACATTTCTCTCTTCACTTATTCTGATCAACACGAAACAAACACACAATATTTATAGCGCAATGCAATCTGACCTTCAACAATCCCTACAAAAGAATGGCCCTGACTAACAATAACCTATAACTTTCATGAATCACTTACCTCACAAAAATCTTCGTTACTCGAACTACTTTAATACAGTGAGCGCCAATACTGCCAGCTAAATAAAGGATTCTAACTACTGAGGGCACTAACTAGTGATAGGCATAGTTAGCAAATGAAAGATTTTGATAGCAAACAATGTATTTACCTTAATAATATTCAAAAGTCCTCATATATATATCAGTTCATGATATCCAATATTACAAATTTACTCTTTCTGGTGGACACACGTCCAGATCGTCCTCTCTCAAAATTCTGCCATCTCTCGCCCCACATCCACCACTGCTGGTGGCTCACCTCCAACTGCACAACGCTACACGCTTTTCTCATCCAACTGCCCAACACTACCATAGCAAATATTCCAACAATACCAACCAGCCACAGACTGCACACAGCACAACCAGTGATTTTCATACAGAGTGCTACGTGACGTTACCAACATAAAAATCTAAACAGCCTACTTAGATAACCCCCATGCTCCCCACAAAAAATTTTACAAATTCTTATGGGCACTGGCTAATACATATTTGTTAAAAAAATTTATATTGACGCTAACAAATATATCAAATGCAAACACTTATCGATAGAATGTTGGTCAAAAGCTAAAATTTTCTCACAGTCCATAAAAACATTCCTGATCATTCACACAGCATTAATTGCAGTTTTTTTTCCCCTCAAAGTCTGAGCAGTAAAAGAAGATGGACACGTAAGTAGTGGATTTACATGCAGTCTTGAAGAAGTAGTGTTATCCTTCCAACGGAAAGACAATGCTGACTCTTGGCATGCAGAATGGTAATGGGCCACAACAGAGCAAACCCACAGCAGAGTCACACAAAGTTTTGAAGAATATTGGTAGGTAGGTCATCACAGAGCAGACCCACGGTAGTCCTGGTGGAGAGTATGGTATTGGTGGGCCATCAAAGGTGCAGACACACTATAGTTCTTGTAGAGACGGCCAGCAGCCATCTGTTGCGACTGTGCAGGTGCACAATCACCATCAAAGAGTTTTGCGGACAATATAGCAAGTCCATAAACTACCACTTGTACACTCACAAAGCTTTTGGAATTGTCCTTAGAACCAGCAATGCTGTTAACCAGTCCCTTGCTGAATAATTAACACACATGCAAACAGTAACAGTCCCAACTTCTCATATATTGTGCATATACTATGACCAACAGAGACGTGTGCATTGAAATGAAACTTAATTTGAAGAACTGGTGTCTATACAAATATAAAATTACAACATAAAAATACAATTACAAAGGTACAAAATACATAATTAAATAACATAATAATACAGATAACGTTTGTAATAATACAGGCTTTACAAAAGAATAGAAATAAACATATACATCAGTGTTACAGGAATTATAACATAAGTAAATAAATAAAAAAATGAGAATAGTTTTCAAAACACTAATTTCACACATGAGCATTGAAACAGAACAGAATTAATAATGTCTAAGCATCTTTACAAAGTAAATAATATAGTATTAGAAAAATTCTACAACATAACTCATATCAGACAGGAAGAACAAAAATACACAAGGGTTCACAAACACATAGCAGAATAACACACAAGGAGAGGACATCTCCCTGAGTTCATCATTATTCCCAAAAAGTCCTATCTATACCTGTTGTCCCTAAACCCTACTGTTTGGTTCATATCCTCTTTTAAAATAATTATTTCTCATTGTACAATACTCATTTTGGCCCAAGTCTTTTTCATATAACTTCTCAATGCATTTCTTCCATTTCATCGCAACTCATTCTCTTATATAGCCTATCCCATCTTAGGCTAACTTAAATCTACTGAGCTCAGATATATATACTAAGGGATGAGGCAATGCAGCAACACATAACAAACAGCAATGACAAAAAAATGCAGATTGGCAAAGCGAGCAGCAGCATATCTAAATTAGCAAAGCAAATGCAACATTGCAACTAATATGAGCCAACGTGCAGCAACAAGAAACATAAATCAGTAATAAAACTGGCTTAACAAAGCAATACAAAGTGAAGTTCAGTAGCACTATGCCTGGCAAACAGCAGCATCAAATGGAGTAACTTATACCTAAATATGACAGAGCTCAAGCATAAAAAATAGTACACTAAAGACAATATTGCAGATAAGGGAAATGTCTATTTACATCTTCATGTCTATGTCATTAAAGTGGTGCACCACAGCAACTTATTCTACAAAAGAAAATTACCAAGTACTTGAAAAGAAAATTATCTGTGCAGTTACTGTTATTAGTCCCTTCTTATTGTTCTTTCCTTTCCAAGTGCTCTTTTTCGAAGAATGTGGATCATAAAATTATTATTTAATACATCTGTTGACAGAAAGTGTCCAAATTAGCAAATGCATTTAATTTTATTTTATAAAACCAATGCTGCAACACAGCTGGAACTCAGATATCAAATGAAATAAGTAACTATGTACATCAGGTGTGCAGATGTAAGAATATTTCATATCGGTTCATAAGCATTTTAGTAAGTAGCACAAAGTATGAGCTCCACAGTATAATCATATGTTTCCAAGTAAAAGCGTGTCATATTTGCGATGCTTTCTACAAAGGAATGTCAATAGCGAGGTTAATGGCCTCTTTTTTTGTTGTGCCTCTGAAAGGCTCCGTTTTTTTTCCAGGTGACTGTCGCATAGCTGGGCGCTTACAGCACATTACGTCAAGGTCACTTAGCTTTCTTACCGAAATATTTACGACAGCAGGTTCCGCTACAGTGACATCTCACATAAAAAAATTTCACAGGTCGAAGAATTACAGTAGAAATGCGTAGAAACGAAATCTCATGAATAGCAGTGTTGTGATACATTCATGCATGGACAAACATGTCATAACTCTTAAAGTATGATTCTTGGTTTCCAACATCCTTTTTCACAAACCAGATTACCTAACTTCTACTCATCATTTATATACATATACACACGTAATCACATTCCTCATATAGCATCAGCTTATTGATCATAAACATACCTCAACAGCATAATACACATCATCATCATAATAATAACATCATAACACCCCAGTCAAAACTCAAAAACGTCATAGCTTTCTGCAATAATTTCAAAACCTACAAAAAATTCTCTGCTGATTTCAATAGTGTCATCTAACTCAAACATACTTTAAAAATCATGATCCCATACCAAATACACCATTCCAAGCTCTCATAGTATCACAATGGTTCCGAAAAAATATGAACAGTTCACAAAGTAAAGACAAAATACAATTTAATAAATGTGAAGTTATCCAACTGTGTTACTGACATAGTAAAAAAAATGTTTGTCTCTCTCAGTTAAATGATCAGATAGCTGTGTAATTCTGTGTTAGAGAAATATGGTACCGATGTGTAAAGTTGTATAAGCAAGTACCATATTAGCTAGGGCTCCTAGCGCTTACCACACACTTAGTACACAAAGTAGGAGTGTACCCCCTGAGGATTAATGTAATTATACCCTCAGGTGTTACAGATTACAGCAATGGAATGAAATGTATCACGGAAAACCTTTGTATCTTTGTAATTCAAAAATTTTAAAAAAATAGATGTTTTAAGTAGAAAATTAATCACTCAAATACGTGTACTGTAGCGCTAAACTGTGCGTCTTGTTGTAAGATAATCTCTGTCATTACTTAAGGGTAAAAAATGTGCCATGTGTCGTAATTATCGTCGTCCGTAAGCGAAGTTCTGTAGAAGTCAATGTACTCTCCCCATAATAAACAAAAGTGAAATGCTATGCGTATAGATATCGTAGTTATTACGCACATTACTGTGATCAAGAAAGTACTATACTTTAACGTATTTTTGTGCTATGGAAAAGGCTGTCTCATTGTAGCTATACCACAATAGTTACTACTAAAACATGTTTTACTTTCCAGAAGAATTCAGAAAAACTGTGCTGATATGAAACAGATACAGCGCAGAAGCAATCATATAAATTGTGTCACTCATTAGTAGCGTCGTGATATAATCGTCAAATAAACTAACCACTGTGTTATCTGGTATCTCAGAACGTACTTTAAATCTAGATCGTATTTTCAAGTAAACCAAAATGTTGCAGTAAAATCTCATTAGCAGTACCAGTACATGTTCTAAGTTTGTAAGCCTTATAGTCGTTACGTAATCGTGCAACGAACAAGGAAGAATGTACACACAATAACACCGTGTTGTCTGTTCACTACAAAAATGCATTCGTAATTACTGTCTAAATAAGTTCCCTAGGTTCTTGACTGGATAGTTAACTTTAAAACATAGGCGCATGTTAACTGTTTCTATGTGTGACAAAGCATACTAGTAACGCGAAGTAGGTGCGCAGTCCGGAACCGCGCGGCTGCTACGGTCGCAGGTTCGAATCCTGCCTCGGGCATGGATGTGTGTGATGTCCTTAGGTTAGTTAGGTTTAAGTAGTTCTAAGGTCTAGGGGACTGATGACCACAGATGTTAAGTCCCATAGTGCTCAGAGCCATTTGAAGTAACGCGAAGTGAAAGATTTTATGTCAAAGACTAAGTTAAAAAGCAGATTATCTCTCAATAAACGGTTTTACATGTGAAATGTTGTGCAATCCTTTACTCTTCCTAGTACGCAGAGTTTCAACTTCAATGCAATTATCATGTGGTATACATTGGTAAAGAATGCTCAAATTTTTCTCAAGGTTAGTGTCTATGTTATTTTTCGCTGAGCCAGCCGGCGCACGTGGTTGCCTGCGGTGCGAGTCATTGTCTGTTACCTTTGTTGTCACGCGTCGTTACTGGGATTTGGAGATCTAACTTCTACAAATTCACATTGTCGAGAGGGCCCTGCCCTGTTTGAAACCCACCAGTTCTGATTAAATTCTGGTCTGTTGTTAAGATTATATCGACTGTCGTCATGTCGGTAGTTTCTGCAATTTTTTTCTTGTCGGTCACGTGGTGGAGAATTTCTCCACGAGTCGTAACTGCGTGGTGGCCCATTGCGTCTGAAGTTATTCTGTCTCCCTTGATGATTCATTATGTTGTTTCCCATATTGCCTGTTTCTCTGTCTCTGCCATAGTCATTACCGCGGAGAAATGATCTTTCCCTATAATTATTGCTACTCTGCCAACAGTTGTCATACGGGTGGTGTCTGTTTTGGTCACGATTTGCGTTGTAAGGGTAGCCTTGTCGCATCCAGTTATTATTTCTGTTATCGCGGAATTGCGACGGATGTGACCTGTAATTGTTGTGTTCCTGTTTTCGTGTCCAGCGATTGTCAGCGTCAATTTCCAATTCTAGTAATAGTCCCTGAAAAGCTTCGATGTCATCTTTGCAACGTCCTGCCAAATTAATATGTCGGAAATGTTCAGGCAATTTGATTGAGCAAATGCGAATAAGTTCTGAGGGGCTGTATGGGTTTGACAGATACCGATTCTTGTGCACAATGTCTTCAAAATACACTCCTGGAAATTGAAATAAGAACACCGTGAATTCATTGTCCCAGGAAGGGGAAACTTTATTAACACATTCCTGGGGTCAGATACATCACATGATCACACTGACAGAACCACAGGCACATAGACACAGGCAACAGAGCATGCACAATGTCGGCACTAGTACAGTGTATATCCACCTTTCGCAGCAATGCAGGCTGCTATTCTCCCATGGAGACGATCGTAGAGATGCTGGATGTAGTCCTGTGGAACGGCTTGCCATGCCATTTCCACCTGGCGCCTCAGTTGGACCAGCGTTCGTGCTGGACGTGCAGACCGCGTGAGACGACGCTTCATCCAGTCCCAAACATGCTCAATGGGGGACAGATCCGGAGATTTTGCTGGCCAGGGTAGTTGACTTACACCTTCTAGAGCACGTTGGGTGGCACGGGATACGTGCGGACGTGCATTGTCCTGTTGGAACAGCAAGTTCCCTTGCCAGTCTAGGAATGGTAGAACGATGGGTTCGATGACGGTTTGGATGTACCGTGCACTATTCAGTGTCCCCTCGACGATCACCAGTGGTGTACGGCCAGTGTAGGAGATCGCTCCCCACACCATGATGCCGGGTGTTGGCCCTGTGTGCCTCGGTCGTATGCAGTCCTGATTGTGGCGCTCACCTGCACGGCGCCAAACACGCATACGACCATCATTGGCACCAAGGCAGAAGCGACTCTCATCGCTGAAGACGACACGTCTCCATTCGTCCCTCCATTCACGCCTGTCGCGACACCACTGGAGGCGGGCTGCACGATGTTGGGGCGTGAGCGGAAGACGGCCTAACGGTGTGCGGGACCGTAGCCCAGCTTCATGGAGACGGTTGCGAATGGTCCTCGCCGATACCCCAGGAGCAACAGTGTCCCTAATTTGCTGGGAAGTGGCGGTGCGGTCCCCTACGGCACTGCGTAGGATCCTACGGTCTTGGTGTGCATCCGTGCGTCGCTGCGGTCCGGTCCCAGGTCGACGGGCACGTGCACCTTCCGCCGACCACTGGCGACAACATCGATGTACTGTGGAGACCTCACGCCCCACGTGTTGAGCAATTCGGCGGTACGTCCACCCGGCCTCCCGCATGCCCACTATACGCCCTCGCTCAAAGTCCGTCAACTGCACATACGGTTCACGTCCACGCTGTCGCGGCATGCTACCAGTGTTAAAGACTGCGATGGAGCTCCGTATGCCACGGCAAACTGGCTGACACTGACGGCGGCGGTGCACAAATGCTGCGCAGCTAGCGCCATTCGACGGCCAACACCGCGGTTCCTGGTGTGTCCGCTGTGCCGTGCGTGTGATCATTGCTTGTACAGCCCTCTCGCAGTGTCCGGAGCAAGTATGGTGGGTCTGACACACCGGTGTCAATGTGTTCTTTTTTCCATTTCCAGGAGTGTATTTCACTAGACTGGAAAATTCAGATTGTTCGAAATGTTTCATCATTATGATGCTATGTTTTACGCGATCTTGAATAGCTTGTGACCAATATGCTGAGAGGAAGGCATGATAAAATTCTCCTTCACTGTGACAATCGTGAATGACCGATTGCATTCTTAGAGCTGGCTCATTCTCTAAGTAGCCACACATAAATTCTGACCTGTGCTCTAATGACCAGTTGGGAGGAAAACAATGAGGGAATTGACGAAGCCATGCTTGTGGATGAATGTCGTTGCCAGAATTCTTAAATGATTTGAATTTACGTGTAGTAATGAACAGCTTACAGTGAAAATCATCATGTCGGCGAGTCGCATGTCGATCACTGTTACTTCGGTTCGGCGGTTCCATCTCAAAATTCGGTGCACCTTGCCTATTTCTTTCATAATTTCCGAAGTGCCCTGTGTTATTATTTTGTGGCTGTTCCGTATTTCTATGTCCCTCTTCCCGTATTGGAGCGCGAGTGTCCTTTGAAAAATGTAATTCTTGTATTACCTGTGTCAACTGATCTTGTACTTCCCGGATTTCTCTTTTGTACTGTGTATTTGATTTGATTTTGATTTTCTTTGAATTTTTTAATTTGTTCATACTCTTCTGTGTCAGTGAAGGCAACCGGTCTTGTGTCATTCAGATCATCATCTACCTTTGTAGATAAGTTAGTGAACTGATCCGAAAGTTCGGCTACTTTTTCCGATAATGAACTGATTTCCTCAGTGTGTTTTTCTGAACCAAGTTTCAGAGTGCCCATTTGTGTTGAAAGCGCATCTATCATGTCCTTTATGTTTCTCTGAGTTTATCAAGTTGCGTAACCGAATCGGTAGATGCAACTGAGTCAGTTTTAGCTTACAAGGTGTCGTGATTTTAATGAACAATAGTTTGCAGTTCTTTTATGGCTGCTTAGTGATTCTGTAATGCATATCCATGACGCGAAAAAATAGGTTAGAAATGCTCACAAATATGTGTTTTTACGTCATTACAGACTTTTTGACATTTCTATTCGATTTTAAGTAATTCAGCACTTAAACATACACGCGTCTGTGCAAGCGTGGTGTCTAACTTTTGAAGATTTTGTTCCAATGTGTCTAACTTTTGAAGGTTTTGATCCATTGTGTCTAACTTTTGAAGCTTTACTTCCATTTGTTGCATTAATTGTAATAACAATGCACTGGTGTCTGAAACATGTTCCTCAGTTCTCTTCGGCAGTGCATTTGAACCGGCAATATTCGCATTTTGAAAAGCAGAAAATGTGTCTAGATTTATTTGAGAAAACTGTGAGGACGCAAAACCTGAATTTACAGTATTTGCAAGATTGTGTCCTGTCATTTCCGATTCCTGAGGCGAGCTGTTGCCGACCGATCGATCGATAATGCTTCCCTGTTCACTAATTGTTTCACTGTCTACACCATTATTTGCCGCCTGGTCCATTTCCCTATGCACAGTTACCAAATTACTATGTTGAACATTACTTCATTACACGGTGGCGCTAACACACTTTCTTCGTCTTCACTGTCATTTCTCACATTACTTTGGAGCCTAGTATTACGTTTCCACACGCGGTAATTGTCACAATATTTCACACGATAACACAGAAAAGCACAATTTGAAGAGTAAAATAAGAAAACACATTAACATAGCACTGAAAATAATATCTAGTTAATTGCAAGCGCAGATGCGAAATACTTGATGCAAATCTACAAGCACGCCACAACTGTTTTACAGTACAACAGTGCAAAACTAAAACTACAAGGAAGATTCTCCCTACAATTACGCGCTAGCAATGAACAACACCTACACTAATTACATAAACTACAAGAGACAATCAGAAGATTCCAGTGAGGTATCCTCGGCTAAGGGACGACATATGAAACATCCTCTTAGAAAAATTTTATAAATGACACTGCTGGAAAACCTCTACGTTATTTTATTTCAAACAGCTGGGCAGAACTGAACGTACTCAAACATTTCTCTCTTTACTTATTCTGATGAACACTAAACCGACACACAATACTTTTAGCGCAACGCAATCTGACTTTCAATAATCCCTACAAAAGAATGGCCCTGACTAACAATAACGTATACCTTTCATGAATCAGTTACCTCACAAAAATCTTCGTTACTCGAACCACTTTAATACAGCGAGCGCCAATACTGCCAGCTAAATAAAAGATTCTAACTACTGAAGGCACTAACTACTGATAGGCATAGTTAGCAAATGAAAGAGTTTGATAGAGGACAAACAATGTATTTACCTTAATAATATTCAAAAGTCATAATATATATATATATATATATATATATATATCTCAGTTCATGATATCAAATATTACAAATTTACATTTTCTGATGGACACACGTCCTGATCGTCCGCTCTCAAAATTTTTCCATCTCTCTCCCCACATCCACCACTGCTGGCGGCTCACCTCCAACTGCACAACGCTACGCGCTGTTCACATCCAACTGCCCAACACTACAATAGTGAATATTCCAACAATGCCAAAAGGCCACAGACTGCACACAGCACAGCCAGTGATTTTCATACAGAGCGCTACGTGACGTTACCAACAAAAAAACCTAAACAGCCTACTTACACCAGCCATGACCTGAAGTCATACCCGAAGCTCCCGTACACCATAACGCCTTAAGTAACACAGATGTGCTTCTCCAAAACATTAGAAGAATGGTAAATGTTTCCGGTCGCCACAGAACTCGCCGATGACTGTCATACGCGATTCGTGGTTGAAGACATGCGACACCATTCATCAGTAGTCCTTGCTTCCCAGTCACGGTACCACTTCATGCGTAGTCGTTTGTGTTGAGGTGTTAAAGATAGCAGGGATCCAGTAGTCCAGTTGCTTTCAGTCTCCGACTAGTGATGCGGGATGACACAGAATGTTGCAGAGAATCCATAACCTGATCTCGAATGGCAGAAGCGGATGCGCCGGGTCTACGACGTTCTTAATGCACAATTCGGATATTCTCCCTCGTGGCGGTCAGACTTCGTCGGCTGGAATCTTGACGACGAGGATGCTTGCCCACACGTTCCCGTGCGGTCCAACATCGGACCACTGTCGCAGACCACTGTCGCACCCGAATGCCCCACAAATCTGAATTCTGTACTGTTCGACCAGCCAGCCAAACGGATACCCACAACGAGGCCACTTTCAAATTCTGACAGCTGCTGTGACGCTCTCTTGCACGAATAAACGGCATCTCCGTGTCCTTCATAGTAATCTCTCAAATCATGATACAGTTCACGCCCCTTATACAGGGTGATTCACGGAGATATGCAAATATCTTAAAACATTACTCTACAAGCAAAACTAAACAAAAAAGTTCATAAAAACATAGGTCCGCAAATGTTTAGTGACGGAATTACGGCTAATAAAAGGTTTTAACTGAATCTAATGAAACATGTCCCAGACGTGTAACTGCAGTGGTTTTCCAGAACATCCAGAGAAGCAAAGATTATTATACACTAGGTGATCAAAAATATCCGGACACCTGGGAGAAAATGACTTCCAAATTCGTGGCACCCTCCATCAGTAATGCTGGAATTCAATATGGTGTTGATCCCTCCTTAGCCGTGATGACAGCTTCCACTCTTGCAGGCACACGTTACATCAGGTGCTGGAAGGTTTCTTCGGGAAGACAACCCATTCTTCTTGAGTGCTGCACTGAGGAAAGGTACCGATGGCGGTCGGTGAGGCCTCGCACGAAGTCGGTGTTCCAAAACAGCCCAAAGGTGTTCTATAGGATTTAGGTCAGGACTCTGTGCAGGCCTGTCCATTACAGAGATGTTACCGTCGTGTAACCACTCCGCCACAGGCCGTGCATTACGAACAGGTGCTCGATCGTGTTGAAAATTGCAATCGCCATGAACGAATTGCTCTTCAACAGTGTGAAGGAAGCAGGTGCTTAAAACATCAGTGTAAGCCTGTGCTGTGATAGTGCCACGCAAAACAGCAAGGGGTTCAAGCCTCCTCCACGAAAAACACGACCATACCGTAACACCACCGCCTCCGAATATTACTGTTGGCACTACACACGCTGGATGGTGACTTACACCGGGTATTCGTCATACCCACACACTGCCATCGGATCGCCACATTGTGTACCGTGATTCGTCACTAAACACAACATTTTTCCACCGTCACACTCCTTACACCAAGCGAGGAGTCGTTTGGCATTTACCAGCGTGATATGTGGCTTATGAGCAGCTGCTCGACCATGAAATCCACTTTTTTTTCACCTCCTGCTTAACTGTCATAGTACTTGCAGGGGATCCTGATGCAGTTTCGAATTCCTGTGTGAATGTCTGGATAGATGTCTGCCTATTACACATTACGACATTCTTCAACTGTCGGCGGTCTCTGTCAGTCAACAGACGAGGTCGGCCTGTACGCTTTCTGTCTGCACGTGCCCCTTCACGTTTCTACTTCACTATCACATCGGAAACAGTAGACGTACAGATGTTTAGGAATATGTAAATCTTGCGTACGGACATATGACACAAGTGACACCCAATCACCGGACCACGTTCGAAGGCCGTGATTCCGCGGAGCGTCCAGTTCTGCTCTCCCACGACGTCTAATGACTACTGAGGTCGCTGATACGGAGTACCTAGCAGCAGATGGCAGCACAATGCACCTAATATGGAAAACGTATGTTTTTAGACGTGTCCGAATACTTATGATCACGTAGTGTACGCCATGTCCTAGCGCTCTTTCCTGACGCACCTTGTAGTGGATGTGATACAGCGTTGTACACAATGGTTCCGTATTCGAATCGAGAACCTGCGGAAAGGGAAACGGCAATGGGCGGCGAGCAGCGAGGTTGTACCAAGAGACTAATCCCCGCTGACAACAACCACAGCATTCTATGTTTGCAAGAGTCTTTCGCCGTTTCTCGGAGACAGGGTCGTTTCAGGAAGCAGGAAACGATGAAGGACATACCCTAAATGTTCGGACACCAGACTTGGAGGAAAAGGTGATTAGCACCAAGGAATGCGACTGCCGAGTCAGTGGCAGGCAGTTGCCCCGTCAGTACAGGATAAGCCAGACGACAGTGTGGAACATTATCCATGACAATTGTTGCTACCTTATCGCTTACAGTGTGTGTAGTGCTTACTAGCGACAGACTTACCACATCTGAAGCAGTTTTGTCACTGGTTTCTTCGCTAGGTAACCATGATTCCGCGATTTGTGTCATCCATTCTATTCACAGAGGCCAAATTTACGCGGAGTGGTGTCTTTGACTGTCATAACAGGCATTTGTGGAATAGTATGCAGAACCTCCATGGTATGGTGACAGCGAATCATCAGCAAAGGTGCAGCCGGAACGTGTGGGCCGAGATAATTGGCGACCGTATTTTGGGACCAGTCTCCCATCCACGTCACCTAACAGGCCGGAGCCGGCCGATGTTGTCGAGCGGTTCTAGGTGCTTCAGTCCGGAACTTCGCCGCTGCTACGGTCGCAGGTTCGAATCCTGCCTCGGGAATGGATGTGTGTGATGTTCTTAGGTTAGTTAGGTTTAATTAGTTCTAAGTATAGGGGACTGATGACCTCAGATGTTAAGTCGCACAGTGCTTAGAGCCATTTGAACCATTTTGAACAGGCGCGAACTATGGGCGTTCTTGCGTGTGACTTTGCCTCCCCTGCTGGAAGAAGTACCATTGATGATTTGAAGGGTTATGTGGGTGCTACATGATGGTTCTCCAGCCCACCTCGCCGTTAACGTCCGGACGCATATTAATCTGGTCTTCCCTGGTCGATGGATCGGACGAGGGATTCCAGTTACACAGCCTGCCCGTTCAGCTGCTCTCAACCCGTGCGATTTCTGGTTATGGGGCCATCTGAAAAGTATCGCGTCTGCAGAGACTGTTGCAGATATGGAGACACTGGAGCCGCGTATTCATGCTGCCTTTGAAACTGTTCGGATGCAGCCTGGACGATGTGAACGTGTGAGACAGAACTTGCTTCGGCGCGTACACGTATGCATTGAGGCACACGGAAACCATTTTCAACACATGCTGAAACTGTGGCTGCATGGACGAGCGTATATTAGACCGCAGTCTCTGTAATAATGTATGATTAAATATATTGTCTCTAGCATGGGAACCATGCATTTCTGGACGTAAGTTCATTAGACCTATTTTGCTCCGTGTCCTCTCATGGATCAATCCCTAGAGTTAGTACACTGTGGAAAAAAACACCCTGTAGAAACGTAGCGCAGGGCGTCTCAGACGTCAGCAGGGGGGCTGGTGCAGACCGCGCGTGGCACCATCCAGCTGAGCGGGGCTGACGTAAAGATCGTGCGAAGGTAATTGGCGAGGAAGGAGAGGTATCGCAATCGGTGCTTCATTTCATTATGGGCGGTTCGTAAGTACTGCCAGAGGTCAATGCGTGATTTATCGCCATCATTATGCAGGTACGAGATAGTCCATCCGTTGACCCATACAATAGCGTGAGTTTTTCTGGCGGGGAAATACGTGTCCTCAGGATGGATGAAAGCCCATGGCTCAATCGAGTCCGACGAAATGCGCAGTTAGCAGGCACCGAACTGTCGACCCAGTTTACAGACGTCATTGGCGGCAGTACAAATAAGGTGGCAATCATCATCGCCCGCGAGGTGGTACCCGACAATCCGATTGCGTGAAGACATTGATTTGTGGCGCATTTTGTACATACAACATGATAACATGTTGGAGGCAAGTAAAGGCTGGTTGACATGGCGCCAAAGCTTGGACCACCGCGTCGATGGATGTGTGAGTTCTACGTTGTTGAGGGATGTACAGCACAGTAGTGGAGTGTGAAAACCTTTGGTTCAAGGAAGGCGCGTCTTAACTAAGTGACTGAAGTCAGTGATGAAATGAGAAATATGTGCCATATGGGGCGTGATGTGTCCTGCTGATACCGGTGGTGATATGGTTGTGGGCATAAGGATGTCCACTAAGCTGCACGTAAGGGAGGCGCCCCGGCCCAAACCTTGTGCATGGTGGTCATGTACATAGACGCCTCTCGGAGTGGCACTTTGGGAAGACCGAAGCTCCCAGCTCTCATGGGGGAGGATGAGCGTCTCGTAACGAACCTTAAAGAGGGTACCGGATGTAAGAAAGTAGCCGAACGCGACCTGGATGCTGCGTCCAGTATCTGATGGCAGTGGAATGTGGACCATCTTGGACGCCATATGTTGATTGAGGTATTCCATTCTTTATAAAGAATTGGGTCGGCGGAGGAGACTTTGTCGCGCAGATAAATTAAAAACTACGCTGAAAATTAGTGGCAACGGAGCGGCGCACGGTGGGGTTGAAAATAATACCAAAGTATCGTAGGTTCTGCACGCACTGGAGGGGTGCTAATTTGTCGTGTGAGAGGCCGCGTCCAATGGACATCGCCGAGGCTTTAGCGACATGCCTGGCACTGCTTGCTGCTGCTACGTACACTGCTATCAAATCGGCTACTATTTGCGTTTTGATCGGCGAGCGGACTAAGAGGAGAAGCATGTCCTCATAAGCAGGACAGCAAAAATTCTGCTATCGCAACGTGAGACCAGATAGGTACTTCAGCTAAGGAGATGGGTAATCGCTCTATTCCCGCTGAGAGAGTACTTGCGCTCGGTATTCTGCATTATTTTCCCATCCTTATAACACATGCCGATCAAATAAGGTCTTCTGTAACAGTTTAAATTTCGTGTTCATTTTTGACCTGTTATAAGTTTGTAGCACACATCTGATTCTCTCAGTAAATGCTCTGTTCTCTTCAGCATGAGCTACCCTTACACTCGTCGAATCTACACGGAACCTCACACACCCCTCAGATAGTAAGAGAGAGTTGCTGGGAATAGTGAGTGGATGTCATAGGGACATACAACAATCAATACTTCCAGTATGGCTGATACGTAGCACTTCACCTGGCCTCGGCCGGAGGGTTGAGCGTGGGTGGAGCACCTGGCTGTTTCCATGGTTACGGCCGGCGCGGACAGCTATTGAGCGAGCGGCAGCGCCGGCGGGGGGAAATGCTGTCTTTCATATAATGAGTAACTTAACCGTTTACGAACTGCGCTGGCTTGCAACGTGGATGTCCTAGTCTGGAGTCCCTACCTGAACTAAGTTTGTGTTTTAAAATTCATTTTACTGAGTGAATCAATCAGACTGACAGAAAGCATTCACGGAAATGGTTGCAGATATATTTCAGTAACGAATATAAGATTATGCAAGTAAATAATCAGGATTATAAGGCAGTGAATAAATTTATGATGAGTGTATCAATAAATGTACTGTTCGCATGGCCGAATGACCGAAAAGCGAGAACTCAGTACAAAACAAAATTAATTTTAGAAGAGACTACGTGCAAACGAGAAAGATAAGCCAAGGGCATCTAACTCGTTATTGTAATTTTCTGAACAGACAACATACAGGTACATAATTACTTGCTGGTGCTGAAATTTATGTTTCGAAGTATGTCATTTTGGAAAAATTTCAGTTCACGGTGCGAGATCTTTCAGATTAAAATTATGTTCGCCTTCTTCCTCTTGTTTGTTCTGTGACGTAATCCATGCAAAATGAGCTGTAAAATTGCAAAATTTATCGTTTTCCATCATAAGGTAACGTACTACTCACCAGAGATACAGCGTGTTCTGTTTTGTTGACTTTTAGCAGCAACACTAGTACAGTATAAACAAAAATAACGCCTTTCCTTACAAATATATACCTCTCTTCTTGAAGAAATGCAAACAGGAAACGTTTCACACAATAAATTCTTGTTTTAAGTAAAAAAGTATTTCTGTCATCACTCTGTCCCTTAAAAAATGCAAACAGCATACACTTCATGTAATGAATATTCACTATTAGAGTAAAATAAATTGTTTGTTCCTCATGGGACTCACTGCTGAATACAGCGATAATGAGAACATTTTCATAAATTACAAATCGCAGATAATGTTACATACCGAATATAAGACACAATTATTGTTGTTCATAGACGTTCACATGCTGTTAGCTAAATTTATATTCCACGGCTGTGCGGAACATGATCCGTTAACAATTTTCCTAGTTCGTAATAGGTTCTCACTAAAAGCAAGACTGAGTTTAGGCTGCAGAACATGCAGATATTTATTCACATAATTGATTACAGTTGATAAGGTGTAAGATGAACTTCGAAACAAACAAACAGGATGCAAAAATAATAATTTCTAAATTCACAAACCCTCTAAGCTATTACTTTTATAGAAGAAGCACAGAACTTAGGGTCATGCGTTATAATTGGCCTTGGAATAAGAGAGAAACATAGAAAAGACATGGTGACAAGAGCCAGTATGACAGAAGAATTCAACAGCCTACGCAATTTGAAAATTAAATGGACAGCACTTGAGCAGTACATCAAGCAGAAGAAAGGGAAGCTGAAACCACAACCTCTCAAAAATTACGTGTCAAATCAGTCTCGTTGACTTCTTCGTCAAAGGAGTGATAAACTGATTCCAATTTATTACACTAATCAGAATACTAGAAGAAGATGCACGACTCTTTCATTAAAATACCCATTGCTATTCGATATTCTCCCACGAAAGTGGAAGAAAGAATTAGTCCCATGTGTGTGTGTGTGTGTGTGTGTGTGTGTGTGTGTGTGTGTTTGTGTGAGTGTGTGTGTGTGTGAGTTTGAAGACATTGGAGAGGGAAGGACCACGGCGGTAGGGGTAGTGAAGCTCGGTGCGAGGCGGAAGGAGGGATCTAGAGTCATGTTCAAAAATAAGTGTCCAATCAAAATGTCAAAAGGATTTCTGTTGAAGAATATACAAGGGAGGAATAAGAGAATCGTGGATATTGCCTAAAGGATGGGCAGTCAAGGCGCTATTACGAAAGTATTATTAGTGGACATTATAGGGTGTGTCCATCCTTCACCTTTGTCGTGAAAAGACAGTTCTGAGCAGTGAGTTTCATTCTAAAACACTCTTTAGTTACAAGTCACAGAAAATTTATAACAAAAAGAGTTTACAGAGTAGATTAGATTAGTACTTGTCCCATAGATCATGAATACGACACTTCGTAATGATGTGGAACGTGTCAGGTTAAAAAAGGTGTCTATACAAGATATTAAGTTACATAAAATATTACATGACACTTAATATTTTTAATCTTTTGTTTGGGTTTGGGGTGGGGAAATTACCCACTTACTGTATCCAAAAATTCATCTAATGAGTAGAAGGAGTTGCCATTCAGAAATTCTTTTAATTTCCTTTTAAATGCTATATTGCTATCTGTCAGACTTTTGGTGCTATTACGTAAGTGACCAAAGACTTTTGTGGCAGCATAATTTACCTCCTTCTGAGCCAAAGTTAGATTTAACCTTGAGTAGTGAAGATCATCCTTTCTCCTAGTGTTGCAACCATGTACACTGCCATTACTTTTGACTTCGTTCGGATTGTTAATAACAAATTTCATAAGTGAATATATATATATATTGTGAGGCTACAGTGAAAATCTCTAGCTCCTTAAATAAGTGTCTGCAGGATGATCTTAGATGAGCTCCAGCAATTATTCTCATCACACGCTTTTGTGCAATGAATACTCTTTTACTCAATGATGAGTTACCCCAGAATATGATGCCATACGAAAGCAGAGAATGAAAATAGGCGTGGTAAGCTAATTTACTGAGATGTATATCGCCAAAATTTGCAATGACCCTAATAGCATAAGTAGCAGAAGTCAAACGTTTCAGCAGATCTTCAGTGTGATTTTTCCATTTCAACTCCTCATCAAGGCATACACCTAGATATTTAGAATATTCTACCTTAGCTACCGATTTCTGAACGAAGTCTATATTTATTAATGGTGTTATTACATTTACTGTGTGGAATGTATATACTGTGTTTTGTCTAAGTTTAATGAGAGCCCATCTGCAGAGGACCACTTAACGATTTTCTGAAAAACATCGATTACAATTTCATTAGTTAATTCTTGTGTATTGGGTGTGATAGCTATATTTGTATCATCGGCAAAAGGTACCAGCTTTGCATCTTCGTCACTGTAGAATGGCAAGTCAATAATGTACGTTAAGAACTGCAGAGGACCCAAGACAGAACCTTGCGGCAACCCATACTTGAATGTTCCCCAGTTTGAGAAATCACAAGTTCTTTGCATATTATGTGAACTGCTTATTTCAACTTTCTGCACCCCTCCAGTTAGGTATGATTTAAACCATTGGAACATTGTCCCATTCATACCACAGTGCTTGAGCTTATCTAGAAGTATTCCAGGATTTACACAATCAAAAGCCTTTGAGAGATCACAAAAAGTCCCAACGAGTGACTTCCGGTTAGTCAGAGCATTTAATATTTCATTAGTGAAAGTAAATATAGCATTTTCCGTTGAGAAACCTTTCTGGAAACCAAACTGACATTCTGTTAAAACTTCATTCTTACAAAGGTGTGAAGCTACTGTACAACACATTATTTTTCAAGAATTTTTGGTAAGGCAGTCAGAAGAGTCATTGTGTGGTAGTTGCTGACATCAGACATATCCCATTTTTATCCAGTGGTTTAACAATGGCATACTTCAGTCAATCTGGGAAAATACCCTGCTTCAGAGAGCTATTACATATGTGGCTAAGAGTCCCACTTATCTCTTGGGAAGAAGCTTTTATTATGCTGATGGAAATGCCATCAATTCCATGTGAGCTTTTATTCTTGAGAGAGTTTATTATATTTCTAATTTCAGAAGGAGAGGTGGGTGGAATTTCAATTGTATCAAATTGTGTGGGTAAGTCCTCTTCCATTAACTGCCTTGCTTCTTCTAATGAACATTTAGATCCTATTTTCTATACAACATTTAAAAAATGATTATTCAAAATGTTTTCGACTTCCAGCTAGTTGTTTGTCAAGTTTCCATTCGCTTTGATGGTAATGCCATCATCCTGTACTCTAGGTTGACCTGTCTCTCTTGTAATAATATTCAAAATTGTTTTGATTTTGTTATCAGAGCTATTAATCTCAGACATGATTCACATGATTCTGGACTTTTTAATAACATTTCTTAATGTAGCACAGTAGCTTTTTTATTATATTAGGCTGTTTCTTGGTCATTACTCTTTCTTGTTGTTAGATACAGTTCCCTTTTGTGGTTACAAGATATTTTTATTCCTTTAGTAAGCCAAGGTTTTTTGCGTGGTTTCTTATAATTAGATTTAACTACTTTCTTGGAGAAACAGTTTTCAAATTCTCTTACAAGTTTATCATGAAACAAGTTATATTTTAAATTAGCATTGGGTTCCTTGTACGCCTTGTCCCAGTCTAACTACTGCAGATTCTCCCTGAAATTTCTAATTGTTGAGTCATTAACTGAACGCACAACTCTGGAGGGTAGTTTTGAATTACGGAATGGAGCTGTGTGATATACTATAACTAGCTGAGCACCATGATAAGAAAGGCCATTCTCAAAAGGACAAGAGTTTATGTTTTTAAACTTATCTTGTTCTATAAAAGTGTTATCTATCAATGTGCTACTGTCCCTTACTACCCGAGTAGGAAAATAAATGACAGATGTCAAATTGAAAGAACCGAGAAAGACTTCCGGGTCATTCTTCGTATAACACTCTTTCAGTGAATCAATATTGAAGTCCCCACAAATAATAATTTGCTCTCCCGTATCTGACAGATAGTACAACAAAGCATCCAAGTTTTCCAGGAATAAATTAAATTTTCGAGAAGGGGACCTATATACTGTTACAATTATAAAAGAGCCCTCCTTCAGTTTAAGTTGACAGGCACATGCTTGTATATGTTGCTCTAGATAAAACTTTTTTGTATCTAAGCTTTTAACAGAGTGATAACTTTTGACATATATGGCAACTCCTCCTCTCACCTTATTCTCTCTACTCTTATGTGCAGCTAGTTTATAACCACTGATATTTACCTTTTCCATATTAGACACAATGTGATGCTCAGACAGGCATAGTATATCTATTACGTTATCAGATTTAATGTCATCTAAACAAATCAGCAGCTCATGTACTTTACTCTTCAATCCCGGAATATTTCGGTGAAAAATGGTAACAATTTTTTTTCCGGCCGCTGTGGTCGTGCGGTTCTAGGCGCTTCAGTCTAGAACCACGTGACCGCTACGGTCGCAGGTTCGAATCCTGCCTCCGGCATGGATGTGTGTGAAGTCCTTAGGTTAGTTAGGTTTAAGTATTTCTAAGTCTATGAGACTGATGACCTCAGATGTTAGTTCCCATAGTGCTCAGAGCCATTATTTTTTACTTTACTTGTGTGAGAATCTTATTTTTTCTTTAATCCACAAATATTTTGGTTAAATATGGTAACATTGCATAACTTAATCATACTTAACACTTGGTTCAAGAATCATAAAAGGAGGATGTATACATGGAAGAAGTCTGGAGATACTGGAAGGTCTCAGATAAATTATATAGTGATAAGACAGAGATTCAGGAACCAGGTTTTAAATTGTAAGACATTTCCAAGGGCAGATGTGGACTGTGATCACAATTTATTGGTTATGAAGTGTAGATTAAAACTGAAGAAACTGCAAAAAGGTAGGAATTTGAGGAGATGGGACCTGGATAAACTGAAAGAACCAGAGGTTGTGGAGAGCTTCAGGGAGAACATTAGGGAACGACTGACAAGATTGGGGGAAAGTAATACAGTAGAAGGAGAATGGGTAGCTTTGAGAGATGAAATAATGAAGGTAGCAGTGAATCAAGTAGGCACAAAGACGAGGGCTAATAGAAATACTCGGGTAACAGAAGAGACATTGAATTTAATTGATGAAAGCAGAAAATATAAAAATGCAGTAAATGAAGCGGGCAAAAAGGAATACAAACGTCTCAAAAATGAGATCGACAGGAAGTGTAAAATGGCTAAGCAGAGATGGCTAGAGGACAAATGTAAGGATGTAGAGGCGCATATCACTAGGGGTAACATAGATACTGCCTAGAGGAAAATTAAAGAGACCTTTGGAGAAAAGAGAACCACTTGCATGAATATGAAAAGCTCAAATGGAAACTCAGTTCTAAGCAAAGAAGGGAAAGCAGAAAGGTGGAAGGAGTATATAGAGGGTCTATACAAGGGCGATGTTCTTGAGGACAATATTATAGAAATGGAAGAGAATGGAGATGAAGATGAAATAGGAGAAATGATACTGCGTGAAGAGTTTGTCAGAGCACTGAAAGACCTAAGTCGAAACAAGGCCCCGGGAGTAGACAACATTCCATTAGAACTACTGACAGCCTTGGGAGATCCAGGCCTAACTAAACTCTACAATCTGGTGAGCAAGATGTATGAAATTACAACGAAAGGACACCCTTAGCCGCTTACAGGCGTTGACATACGTCAACGGGGCAGATAAAAATGTGTGCCCCGACAGGGACGTGTCCGAAAGAACAGATACCTTCTTAGTATATATATAGTTAAGGCTAACCGGCCACTTGACCATCTTCTTCTTATGTGCGAATGCACAAACAGTGCCCGAACTCACGGGAATCGGCAACGCGCCGCGAGTAATGAGTATAATGGGCGGGGGCACTACGAATGTAGTGGGGGACAATACGTTGAGAATGTGGGTTTCGCGGGAGGCGTGCCAGAGATAAATCCCTTCAGTCTCGCTTTCTTCGGTGTCATCGGTGGCTCAGATGGATAGAGCGTCTGCCATCATAGTATATACAAGATGTATGAGACAGGCGAAATACCCTCAGACTTCCAGAAGAATATAATAATTCCAATCCCAAAGAAATCAAGTGTTGACAGATCTTAAAATTACCGAACTATCAGTTTAATAAGCCACGGTTGCAAAATACTAACACGAATTCTTTACAGACGAAAGGAAAATCTGGTAGAAGCCGACCTCGGGGAAGATCAGTTTGGATTCCGTAGAAATGTTGGAACACGTGAGGCAATACCGACCCTACGACTTATCTTAGAAAATAGATTAAGGAAAGGCAAACCTACGATTCTCGCATTTGTAGACTTAGAGAAAGCTTTTGACAATGTTGACTGGAATACTCTCTTTCAAATTCCGAAGGTGGCAGGGGTAAAATACAGGGAGCGAAAGGCTATTTGCAATTTGTACAGAAACCAGATGGCAGTTATAAGAGTCAAGGGGCATAAAAGGGAAGCAGTGGTTATGAAGGGAGTGAGACAGGGTTGTAGCCTTTCCCCGATGTTATTCAATCTGTAAACTTTGAGGTTCGCCGATGACACTGTAATTCTGTCAGAGACAGCAAAGGACCCGGAAGAGCAGCTGAACGGAATGGACAGTGTCTTGAAAGGAGGGTGTAAGATGAACATTAACAAAAGCAAAACGAGGATACTGAAATGTAGTCGAATTAAATCGGGTGATGCTGCGGGAATTAGATTTGGAAATGAGACACTTGAAGTATTAAATGAGTTTTCCTATTTGGGGAGCAAAATAACTGATGATGGTCGAAGTAGAGAGGATATAAAATGTAGACTGGCAATGGAAAGGAAAGCGTTTCTGAAGAAGAGAAATTTGTTAACATCGAGTATAGATTTAAGTGTCAGGAAGTAGTTTTTGAAAGTATTTGTATGGAGTGTAGCCATGTATGGTAGTGAAACGTGGACGATAAACAGTTTAGACAAAAATAGAATAGAAGCTTTCAAAATATGGTGCTACAGAAGAATGCTGAAGCTTAGATGGGTAAATCACATATCTAATGAGGAGGTATTGAATATAATTGGAAAGAAGAGAAATTTATGGCGCATCTTAACTAGAAGAAGGGATCGGTTGGTAGGGCATATTCTGAGGCATCAAGGGATCACCAATTTAGTATTGGAGGGCAGCGTGGAGGGTAAAAATCGTAGAGGGAGACCAAGAGATGAATACACTAAACAGATTCAAAAGTTTGTAGGTTGCAGTAGGTACTGGGAGATGAAGAAGCTTGCACAGGATAGAGTAGCATGGAGAGCTGCATGAAAGCAGTCTTTGAACTGAAGACCACAACAACATGGTAACATTATTATTTACTTTACTGTTGTGAGAATCTTGTGAGTTTTGGACCTCTTTAAAACCTGCTTTCCTGAACTTCTCATGGGACACTGATATTAGTCTAAAAAGAGGTACATCCATGAGTACTAGTGTCCCCCCTTACGGATTTCGCTAACAACCCTGCCAGTTTACCCTTCCCTTTCCTATTAAGGTGTAGGCCATGCCTTTTGAAATCCCTCCTATCAAAAGAATCGACAGGAACGAATCCAATGTCTGACAGAGTGGCCGCCCTACGCAACTGATCCAACTCCATATTTACCCTCCTGACAGAACAGTTCAACTGGGGCTGATCATGTCGCACGAAAGCAGGCACCAGCCCAACATTGGTATGGGTCGTTGCAGAGGCTATTTTCGCCAGGTCACACTCAATACTGTAGCCTTGGTCCCTATGAATACTGTTTCCCACTCCACCCATTATCATCACATGATCCTGCTTTGAGAAACCCTTGCACAAGGAACCTATATCCTCTACCACCAGACTAACACATGTACTTGGCTTGAAAATGTTTGTGACCTGGTACCTGTCGCCTAATTTTTCCTGCAAAATCTGGCCCACACCTCTTCCAAGGCTGGTACCTAGCAACAGAACTTTCTTCTTACTTTCTACTTTTTTTGAAACAGTTGGTTTCCTAGTGAGATTCTGTTGCATCTTACCTACATCTGCTTCTACTGGAGCCTCTTCACTACTTAACTGTGGTAGCAAGGCCAATCTATTGAGTGTGCCAATTGGGAAACTGTCAGACACTGTTCTCTTTCTGTGGCCCCTGTTCCCAGCTACCACTTCCCACCGCTGTTTATCCTCCTCCCCCCTTAACCTCTTCAGTTCCTCCCTCACTCTATCCAAATCAGCCTGAAGGGCTCTAATTTTCTCCTACTCTTCAGCTATAATCCTATCTGTTGAGCAAACCCTGCAAAAGAAGGGAAGAGTCTTGTTTGCTTCACCAATTCCCACGCCGCTACAATTTCCTCAATGAAACCACCTGTCACAACAGCTGTACAAAACCCCTGAACTAACTTTCCTACTGCAGCTCACACACTAAGTATCCATGGTAGTTTGGAAATTAGTTAAGAGATTTACTAAGTGCTAACGATAATATATTAAATACAGATGTAGAAGGACACTAAATATGTTTTGGGAACAAATATGTAAGTGAACTATTAGCAAATGCACTTAAATTTGTGGTATAACGCTAAATATGCACGTTCAAAAATTAGGCCTAAACAGCCGAATGTAAACAAAACGAACTTTTTGCGATTACTGGAAGAATACGCAAATAAAAGAAAAGCCTTTAATGGCAAACTTGAAGAGCACACTAATGAACGTATTTAATCAGTTAATCTATAGCAGATGCACTTAGGATTGCGGTATAAGGCTAAGTATGCACACTCGGAAAGTAAGGCAAGGCCGCGAAATGTAAACAAAGGTCATGTCATGTCATGTCTGTGAAAATTAGTATTGCAAATGAGAGATATAAATGTGATGAACACCTCAGTTTCCAGCATCCCACCCACCCTCGTCAACCTCCAGGGTAGGACGACCAGCTTAACCGAACGTACTGTCTGCTGTCCTCTCCTCTATACACAGCTTTCTATTTCCTCCACATGTGTCTTGGGCGTCCGTCCTCTTGAACGAGAGCCAGATCACGTGGTCGGAAGGCAACAGATCTAGCAATGTGCCTCTAACTTCGTGGAATCTCCTACGCTCCTGGTCCACCTTTGCCAGAAGTCGCCTTCCAGTTTTTGCCGTAGTTTACATCCCTTAGTCAGATTGTTGGGGACAGTAGGTTGTGGTCCAGTGGGCAGTTTTAACAAGCCCTCACCAACCAGAAATTGTGCTGGCGTCAGAGATTCCGTATCGTCACCCAGAGAGATTGGCCTCGAGTTTGCTGCGGCTTCAGTGATGGCCTGAATGGTACAGAGTTGTTCCTTAGTTAATCAGTTAATCTTGATCGTCCGAACACCCCCTGTAAGCTTCGCTTGACGGCGCCCTTCATCCTCTCCCACCATCTTCGCCACCAAGACGCTTGTGACGCAATGAATTTCCAAGTGATCCCGTTCTTCGCGAAGAAGCGATGGGTATCTCAGGCGGTCAGTGAGTTTCATAGTTCCAACAATTCTTTGTTGGTAGAGTAAAAAGTCTTTGCGTTGTCGGTGTAGATTGTGTACCGCAGTCGACGTCTACTGGAAAATCTCTGTGAAACCATCAAAAATGTGCCGATGTTCATATTAGGGCAAAGTTCTAAATGTATTGCACATTTTGCTGCATTAGCGAAGAGAGCTGTACAGGCCGTTTCCATGGTCATGCGTATCTTGAAGTAGAGAGGCCCTGCAAAGTCTATGCCAGTGACAGTAAAGAGCTTAGATTGTCTCATTCGACCTGCAGGAGGAGGTGCTTCAGTTTTTTGTCCTCTTGGATTCTTCATGATCCTGTATGGTAAGCATGTATACAGGACCCCTCTAATGGTGTGAGGACCTTTAAGTATCCACAATTCTTTCCTAAGTTCGAATAACACTATTCTGACACCAAGATGATGAAGATCAACGTGTTTGTTAAATGTGATGTGTCTCGCAAAATGATGTAACCAGTCTATAAGTGTTGGATGTCGTTGTTCCCAGACGGATGAGTCCATCTTCAATGAGCAGATGAAAGCGACCAATTTTAGATTCTTGCGGGGTCGGTTCACCGTTCTGGAGAACATGAAATTCCAGCGTGAAACGTTGGTGTTAGACTGTCGTAATCCAGTAAGCGCTAGTATTCCTAAGCTCGATTGTTGTGAATTCTTCAGCAAGTTTTCCTTTGTGACGAATATCATGTGTGAAGCGGGGGATCCAACCCGTCGTACGATTTAATTTTCAGCAGGAACTGAATTAGGAAATGTCTATGATGCCAAGAGGTGTAGCAATGCCATCACACGTTTTTTACATTCTTCTTTTCTTACGGTAGATCATTACTCATGTTTGGAGTACCAGATGGCCAACTTCCTCTTGGCGTGTAAGCCATGGTCGTCCCTCCCACCAAACATGTGCAGATTGTATTTGATTACCAGTAAGGCCCAGTATCAGGTGATCCGCTGGGTTGTTACGTCCAGAACAATGCCTCCACTGACTGGGCGACGTGTATTGAGGAATATCTGTCACTCTATTGCAGATGGAAGTCTTCCATCGATTCGCGTAACTGCGTATCCAGCCCAAGGTCACCGTGACGCCCGTCCACAAAGTCGCCTGGGTAATGTCGTACCTTGCAGCTGTGTAGAAATAACTTAGTAATAGTGCTCCCACAAGTTCACCTAGACGTTTCAGACTTGACAATATAATCCTTATGACAGGTACAGGTCTGTTCTTGCTAAAGTCTAAGTGAATCATTGTGTTGTCGTGTAGAACGCTGTGGCTGAACAGAACTGCTACGTACTGTCGTTCCGAAGACTCACAAAATACTTGAATTAGAACAGCGTGATCCTTAGTAGTTAATGTCCATTGCGGGATACGGAGAGATATAGAGGTACAATGGACACCCAAGAATTCCATCGTGTTGCCAGATTGTTGGACAGCAATTATTCCAATCAGTTCCCCTACACCATGTTTCTTGGAATAATAGTTTTGCTATGATTCATACCTGACAGAATAATCCTAGTCGTAAAATGTAGTTGTAGTCTGTTACAGTTTGCTTTTTGCAGTAGGTCTATCAGATAAATTTTTCTGTGACATCATCCGTGTTAATGTATAAACTGTCGATTGCTGTGTCCCAGTACACGCCTGAAACTTGAGTAGCTGCAATGATCTCTCGCCCTTCGGTTTTTCGTATGTTCTGTAATAATTTGAAGAAGTGGCCCATTGCGCTAATACACTGAAGCGCCAAAGAAACTTGTATAGGCATGCGTATTAAAATACAGAGATATGTAAACAGGCAGAGCATGGCGGTGCGGGCGGCAACGCCTATATAAAACAAGTGTCTGTCGCAGTTGGTAGATCGGCTACTGCTGCTACATTGGCAGGTTATCATGATTTAAGCGAGTCTGAACGTGGTGTTATAGTCGGCGCACGAGCGATGGGACACAGCCTCTCCGAGGTAGCAATATGTACTGTGAATATCAGGAATATACTAAAACATCAAATCTCCGACATCGCTGCGGCCGGAAAAAGATCCTGCAAGAACAGGACCAGCGACGACTGAAGAGAATCTTTCAACGTGACAGAAGTACAGCCCTTCCGCAAACTGCTGCAGATTTCAGTGCTGGGCCATCAACAAATATCAGTGTGCGAACCATTCAACGAAACGTCATCGATATGGGCTTTCGGAGCCGAAGGCCTACTCGTGTAGCCTTGACGACTGCACGACACAAAGCTTTACGCCTCGCCTGGGCCCGTTCAAATGGTTCAAATGGCTCTGAGCACTATGGGACTCAATTGCTGAGGTCATAAGTCCCCCAGAACTTAGAACTACTTAAACCTAACTAACCTAAGGACAACACACACATCCATGCCCCAGGCAGGATTCGAACCTGCGACCGTAGCGGTCGTGCGGTTCCAGACTGTAGCGCCAGAACCGCTCGGCCACCAACGGCCGGCCGCCTGGGCCCGTCAACACTGACACTGGTCTGCTGATGACTGGGAACACATTATCTGGTCGGACGAGTCTCGTTTCAAATTGTCGCTAGCGGATGGACGTGTACGGGTATGGAGACAATCTCATGAAACCATGACCCTGCTTGTCAGCGTGGGACTGTTCAAGTTGGTGCAGGCTCTGTAATGATGTGGGGCATGTGCAGTTGGAGTGGCACCCCTGATACGTCTAGATACGACTCTGAAAGATGACACGCAAGTAAGCATCATGTCTGATCATCTGCATCCGTTCATGTCCATTGTGCATTCCGACGGGCTTGGGCAATTCCAGCAGGAAAGTCTGACATTCCACACGTCCAGAATTGCTACAGAGTGGCTCCAGGAACACTATTCTTCGGTTAAACCATTCCGCTGGCCACCAAACTCCCCACACACGAACGTTATTGAGCATATCTGGGATGCCTTGCAACGTGCTGTTCGGAAGAGACCTGCACCCCCAAGTACTGTAATTGATTTATAGGCAAGCCTACAGGATTCATGGTGTCACTTCCCTCCAGCACTACTTCAGACATTAGTCGAGTCCATGCCATGTCGTGTTGCGGCACTTCTGCGTGCTCGAGAGGCCCCTACACGATGTTAGGCAGGTGTTCCAATTTCTTTGGCTATTCAATGTAGAAAGTTCAATATTTTCATGAGGGCTGTTAGTTCATAATACATAATACGGCTGATGAATATGGATTTTGCCAAACTGAGAAAATCACGAAACAATAGCTTTGAATTTTAAACTTTTGATTTCAAAAACTGACATCATAAATAAAGAATGGATACGAATTATGTGTAATGAGAATAACAAAGTAATATTTCGCCTATGTAACGAGTAAGGAATATCACACGACTAATGGACAGTTATGGTGTGTAGACGTTCCTGCGTTTGGTTCGAGGGGCATTTAAGACAATTGTTTATTGTTAATGGATAACTCCAGAAAATGTATTACGCAGGTACAAGCCAGAGGATTGAATATTATTACAGTTATGAGTCAGTATTCTTAACTCATGGTTAAAATAGAACTTTCAGACAGTACAATGTCTTGTTTGAGCAATGCATGTGAAGCATATGTTTGTAAACTGCTTATATGAAATAAAAATTAATACTCGGAGCATCAACATTGGAGGAGCTGCTTTGTAAAACAATAAAGAACCATCTATTACGTATCCATGGCGAAGGTTACAAATATTTACAGTTCATGACTAATCTTCATAGGTAGTACGGTACTTGCAACATGAAATTCGTAGTCACACGTTCAAAACATGGTGCAACAAGATGTGACCACAAAGGCAAATACATATAGTGTGTTCGGATATTCCAGTTACAAGTTTCTAGGACTTGTAGAGGGGAGTGAGTACATAATATTTTGAAGAGAAAACCCTGTCCGCAGAAGTACTGTTTCCGTTCCAGGACGGTTTTCATTCAGACGCTTAACTCATCCACTTCTGTTTGACAACATGAATTAGGAGTGACGCAGTACAATTATTAGGTGGCAGCTGGAAAGAAACGCAACGAAACATCCACTTACAACTTAAGCATATTTTTTTGTGTGAACACTTAAACAGTAAGTGTTTACGTTATTTCAAAACAAAAATAACCCACCGTACCGTACGTGCAGAACAGTAATGACGCATTACAACAGCGGCTCGATGTGGCGACCACCTACGTTGTTACAGACACTGTGCCCTACGAAGTACGTTCAGTTACACACTCTCTCCATCCCACTTGGTGTCTCTTCAGTTTCTAGTGCAGCAGCCAGAACTTGTGCCAGCAGGTGTTTCTCTGTCTCTACAACAGTCTCGTAGCAAGGCAGATGTTAAGTGACATCAGGTGATCGTCTGACGCAGTAGACGTCATCCTGTCTACCCTACTTCATACCAGGATAAGTGACTCTGAGAATTTTCTCTTCCCGCAGCAGACTTGGTCACGTTACACATCTGAAATGAACCCCTCGTAGAACAGAAACGGTACGTTTCTGGACATGGATTCCTATTCAAAATATTATTTACTCGCACCCCTCTACAAGTGTGTAATTGTAATTTCCGAACTCCCTGTAACAGATAAAACGTTGCAATGAATCGCCTTAATTGAAACAAATTTATAATTTTGAAGGAAAACGAGAGCGAAGGAAGATTGTTCAAAACCAAAGAGAGTTGGAAAAAGGTCCTCGACAAAGAATTGTTCACAGTGCAGAGTTTGAGGAGATGTCCTTGGATCGTGTGGGAGAGGACTTATGAATAACTGCTCGTCAACTTGTCGGTGAATAGCAAATGTCGAAGAATATAGTGTGCAGTATGTGTCTGAAGCAGCAATTACACGTCATCATAAACAATGTGTTGAAGCAAGGGGACCAAATGATTTTTATTGGCTTTCGGGACATCTCCATATAACCATCTCAGTAGTGGAATGTCACTTATGACGATATGAACGTTAGGACAACACAACAACCAGTCTCCGGCGTACAAATTCTCCTGACCTGCTAAGAATCGACCCCTGACCCTTTCGCTTATCAGTTCGCCTCGCTGATCCTACAGCTACCAAGGCGGACCACCAAATAGTTCCAAACACAAACTTCAGTGTGTCAACGGATTATCGATAACGACACTTCAGTGCTGAACCTCCTACTGTCTGTATTATTTCCATCAATTTCATGGGATTTCAACTGCCACAACAGCCATATCTGGAATGATATAAATTCATGTGCTGCACTCGTATCACCAGTAAAGATTCTCTGTCAGCTAGTGGATTGGTGCAGCATAAAATTATCTGACAGGACTTTATTTGTTGCCACCCAGTTTGACAGTACTCATTATCTGGTGTTCCTTTGAGATGTGATGCCAAAGTTGTTTGAGACTGTGCCTATTGTTGTCCATGAGAGAATATTATTTCACGATAATACTTGCACGATCCCACTTCGATATTATTCTCCATGACCACTGGCATAGTTCTCCCATCGCTGGATTGAATGGGGCAGTACAGCCCAATGGAAGATTTTTTGATATTGTGTTACACGAAGTTATCAGTTTACGAAGCCCAGTAGAAACTAAAGAGAATTTTTTTTATTTTTTTATTTTCCATTGAATTCTTAAGAGGAACTAAAAAGTAAATGCTTATTTCTAACCCTAGTTCCTTATCGCAGAGTACTCAATGTAGGACCTTTCAGCACCTATATAATCTAGGCTCTAAAGATGTGGAATAGCTCTTCTTTGACAAAAGTAGCATACGAAAAACTGTGAGAAATCCAACTAGTAGCATCTTAGCAATATACTGGATTATACTGAGCCATGTAACTGATTCCTGAGAGGTATTTAATTTCAGCATCTTCATTCTTCACCATCTTGACAGTGATCTATTCTCCTAAACTCACTCTGACAAGTGTTACACATTCACTATAATTCTGCATCTCCTTCCCTACTTATGTGTTCATTACTGCCACCGAAACTGTTTTACATTTCTCGTATGGCAGGAATATCCCTCAGTAATCAAACACCGATGGTTTTGGCTTTTTTCTCTGTTTGTCTTTCATATAGACACTCAAAACGTAATCCGTGAAGTTGCTGGCAGTTGTTCAGATGATCACAGAGTTGACTATCCTATAATATCCATGATTAGTAGCATGCAGAAATAAATGCTATGAGCTTTTTGAGTTTTCTTCCTAATGTTGTTATACTGTTTACAGCATCAAACGAACATTTAAGAAGTGTTATGCTCATAGTAAAAACAAAAAATGAAAGGTGGAATTTTGTGTTAATGTAAGATTATAGTCTGCTTTCATTTCCATGTTCTCGCGGTCGTTACAAGATAAGTATTGGACGACAATAGAATTGTTCTGCAATCAGTCGCAAATGACGGTTATCTAAATTTTCTCAGTAGTATTCTGCGAAAAAAAGGTTATCTTTCCTGAAGAGCTTCCGGTTTGTGTTCACGAAGCGCTACTCAAGAACGAGACGCACTGTTGTTCTGTATGTGGTCTCCTTTATAGATAGGCTACACATTTCTAAAATTCTCCCAATAAACCGAAGCCGCAGACCCTAAGTTCTCACTCCATTTCACATTCACTGGTTTCAGAGATTAATTTTTATTAATGAGGAAATATGAGTAATCATACATAAAATTAATTATTATTAATTAATCAGTATCGTTCTCATTAACAATAACAATAAAAACATACCTTTATGTACAACGGGGCTGTCAGTCAAAGATCCTCTATTAACGTATTTACAAATCTTTCCAAAGGGAACGCACGAGGCAATACTGACGTTGCGACACAGATTGAAGGAAGACAAAGTCATGTTTATAGTATTATACATTTAGAGGCAACATTGACTAGAACACACTTTTCGGAACCGTGAAGGTTATCTACAACCTTCACAGAAACCAGACTGCATTTATATGAGTCGAATGGGATGAAACTCCCTCTTTCCGAACAGGCCTTGGAAGGCCCAGTGGTACGACCGACCAAGGTGTCATCCACAGCTCAATGACATCATTCGAGAAGGGTGGGGTCAGCACCCCGCTCTCCCGGCCGTTGACAGTTTTCGTGACCTGGAGGCGCTACTACCAGACCAAGTAGCTCCTCAATTGATATCACGATGCTGAGTGGCAGGGCAAGAGCGCATGGCGGCCCGGATGGTCTCCCATCCAAGTGCCAAACACGCCCGCTGGTGCTAAACTTCGGCCATCTGATGGAACGCGGTCATCCACTGCGGCACCGTCATTGACCGAATGAAATCAAAGGGAAGCAATAATTGAGAAGGGAGTGAGACAGGGCTGTAGCCTATCCCCGATGTTATTCAACCTATACATTCAGCAAGCAGTAAAGAAGACCTAGGAGAAATCTGGAAAGGGAATCAATGATCAGGGAGAAGAAACAAAAACTTTGAGGTTTGTGGTTGAACAGATTGCATAGTGTCTCGAAAACAGATTATAAAATGAGCAGCAATAAAAATAAAACTAGGATAATGGAATGTAATCGAATTCAGCCAGGAGATGTTGAGTGAATTAGATTAGGAAATGAAACACAAAAAGTAGTAAATGAGTTTTGCTATTTGGGCACCAAAGTAATTGCTAATAGATAAAGAAGAGAGGACATGAAATTCAGATTGGCTGTAGCAAGGAAACCGTTTCTGAATATGAGAGATTTGTTAACATCGAATGTAAATTTAAGTAACTTCTGAATTTATTTGTCTGGAGTGTAGGCTTGAACGGAAGTTAAACGTGGGCAGTAACTGTTCAGACGATAAGAGAACAAAAGCGTTTGAAATTTGAAGCTACGGAAGAATGCCGAAGATCAAATGGATGGTTTGTATCATTAATGAGGAAGTACCTAATTGAAATGAGAGGAAAGGAGAAAAGAAATCTAAAGCAGAACTTTACTGCTGGAAGGAATTGGTTGATAGGACAGACCGTCATCCATCAAGCAACTGACTGTTTGGTGTGCACTGGAAGGGAGCGCGCGTGTGTGTGTGTGTGTGTGTGTGTGTGTGTGTGTGTGTGTGTGTGTGTGTGTGTGTGTGTGTGTGTGTGCGTGTAGTGCGGATGAGGCGAAGCGGAGTGGGAGGGTCTAGTCAAGTCTCATAGTCAAATTGTGCTATACTTTTCTTTTCTCCCCGGTTCGATTGACTACCTCTGTGGTTTCACCGCCAGACACCACACTTGCTAGGTGGTAGCCCTTAAATCGGCCGCGGTCCGTTAGTATACGTCGGACCCGCGTGTCGCCACTATCAGAGATTGCAGACCGAGCGCCGCCACACGACAGGTCTAGAGACATTTCCTAGCACTCGCCCCAGTTGTACAACTGACTTTGCTAGCAATGGTTCACTGACAAAATACGCTCTCATTTGCCGAGACGATAGTTCGCATAGCCTTCAGCTACGTCATTTGCTACGACCTAGCAAGGAACCATTATCAGTTGCTATTGATATTGTAAATAATGTTCAGACAAGAGCTACGTTCAACATTAATGGATTAAAGTTAAGTATCCCACCAAGTACCCCCTTTTTTCTGAAGTCTACTTAACTTGTCCTGTTCCAGACCTCACGCCAGCCTGCATGAGCTTAAACGCATGCATTTCGGCTTCCTCCAAACCCCGTGGGTTGGCTCCTGCCAATCCACAACATTTTGGCGACGAGGTTTTCTGCGTTCTTAACTATACTGCCCTGATTTACTTGTGTAAATGCCGGCCGCGGTGGTCTCGCGGTTAAGGCGCTCAGTCCGGAACCGCGCGACTGCTACGGTCGCAGGTTCGAATCCTGCCTCGGGCATGGGTGTGTGTGATGTCCTTAGGTTAGTTAGGTTTAAGTAGTTCTAAGTTCTAGGGGACTGATGACCACAGATGTTAAGTCCCATAGTGCTCAGAGCCATTTGAACTTGTGTAATGGCTTCGCCACAATCTCTAGATGTACTGTCCGAATTTTATCGCTTACGGAATCAGCCGACGCAGGCCTTACTGGATGCCCTTGGACAGCTCGTCCAGGGTCAACGTGCAATGCAAAACGATGCGGCAGCCGCCGCTCCACCGCTAACGCAGCCACAACACGCTGTTGCACCAACTTTTCGTCCTTTTGATGCTGCACTGGAATGCTGGACGGAGTGGTCACGCCAATTTGGATTCCATCTCGCCGCCTACAGAATTCAAGGTAATGAGCGGCAGCCTTTTCTGCTTTCCTCCATTGGCGTCCAAACGTACCGTGTGATAGTGAAATAATTTCCCCGACGCGATGTAGCAACTCTGTCCTACGACGAAATTTTGTCTGCATTAGATGCATATTTCAAAGAATCAGTCAATGTAGTTGCAGGTATACCTTCTTTCGTACAAAACGTACGGCCGGTCAAACTAATCGGGAGTGGGTTGCAACCTTGCAAGGCCTTACTAGGGATTGTGCTTTTGAGTGTCAATGTGGACTCCTTTATTCAGATACTATGGTACGTGATGCAATTGCACAGAACGTTTCTGATGTTCGTATAAGGGAACAGATTTTGAAACTAGTCAATCCCTCCCTTCAACAAGTGATGGACATATTGGAGCGGCAGGACACACTTGACTTTGCTCAGGAATCATTTGAAAGTTCCCCAGCCGTGTGTCACGTTATCCGTTCCGCCGGGCGAGCTGCACGGAGCAGTAAACAGCCCTCTCGCCCAGCCGCGCAACGGCCGCCTGGCTCTCAGCCACGTGTGCCTCGTAGGCAAGCAAATGCAGTGCTAAAATCATGCCCGCGGTGTGCTACTAGACATTCGCGTGAGAATTGCCCGTCACGCCAGGCTATTTGCTTTTTCTGTAATAAAAAAGGACATGTTCAAAGTGTTTGCCAGAAAGAGCTCAGATCGGACACTCACAACCATTCCATGCCCTTTGCTTCGCGCCGGTATCGGAATCGAACCAAGAATACTCAGGCTCGTGACCCTTCGCCCATGGAAATTCATGTAGATCATTCCACTCCGCCCAGTGCCACTCTCTCTAACAGTGACTGTGTTCGACCCACAAATAGTGTGCGTCGACATCGCCGGGAATCCCGTCAAGTCGCAAGTGGTTCTGTACCAGTGTCAGTTCACGTTGCACGTGACAGTCGCTCTTGTCGTCAACAGGACAATAAACTTTTTGTAGATTTGGACATTAACGGCAAAGTGATACCATTCCAGCTCGATACCGCAGCTGCAGTTTCACTTATCAATCAAGACACGTACAAACAGCTGGGCACACCTCCGTTGCGTGCCACAAATGTTAAGCTAACTACATATTCAGGTCACGGGCTCCCTGTGTTAGGACAGTGCAGCCTTCCTGCGACATACAAGGGACTAACAAAACTAGTGTCATTGTACGTCCTTAGTTCTTCTTCTGCAGTGAACTTGTTTGGTTTAGATTTATTTCAGTTGTTTAACTTGTCTATAGTAAATCAGGTCCTATCAGTGAACCAGACTGTGCCTTCAGACAGTGTTTCTCGTCTAAGTGAAGAATTTGCAGACATTTTTGCACCGGGCCTTGGTTGGGCTAAGAACTATAAAGTACATTTGGAACTGAAAGTAAACGCGCAACCGAAATTTTTCAGAGCGCGCAATGTTCCCCACGCATTGCGTGATGAGGTCGCAAGAACATTACACGATTTGGAATCACAAGGTGTGATCGAACGTGTGCAGGCTTCTCTCTGGGCATCACCGTTAGTAACTTTGCCGAAACCTTTCGGAAAATTGAGACTGTGTGGACTTCAAGGCAACAGTGAATCCACAACTAGTGATTGCAACTTTTCCTTTACCCCGCCCGGAAGATCTTTTTGACAAACTGTGCCCGGGTAAATATTTTTCGAAGTTGGACCTAGCAGATGCGTACTTGCAAATACCGGTGGACGATGAATTCCAGCGCGTTTTGGTGGTTAACACGCATCTTGGTTTGTATCGATTCAAACGACTGCCATTCAGGGGTGCATCTGCCCCTGCATTGTTTCAGCAATATCTACAAACCGTTTGTGCGTCGGTCCCTACTGCAGCAAACTATCTGGACGATATTGTGATCTCCGGACAGACGGAAGAAGGACATCTAGCCAATCTCAGAACATTATTTCAGGTCTTGCGACCAAATGGTCTTCCCTTGCGGAAGGACAAATGTGTGTTTTTTGCTCGTGACTTATCCTACCTGGGACGTGTCCTCAATGCCAAAGGCATACATCCCAGTCCCGAGCACCTCCATGCCATACAAGCCTTGCCTTCGCCGCAGAATTTGAAGCTGCTACAGAGTGTGCTGGGAAAGATTAATTATTATCATCGCTATGTGCTTCACGCCTCTTCCATTTCAGCTCCGCTTCATCGCTTACGCCGTAAAGGTGTTCCGTTCGTCTGGACGACGGAATGCGAACGCGCCTTTCTCCAGTTGAAATCGGCGTTGCTTTCCAATACTTGCCTTACGCCATTCGATCCCCAGAAACCCCTTTTGTTGATGGTAGATGCATCGGATTTCGGGATCGGTGCGGTGCTTGCGCACAAAGATGGATCGCACGATCGCCCGCCTTTCTCCAGTTGAAATCGGCGTCGCTTTCCAATACTTGCCTTACGCCATTCGATCCCCAGAAACCCCTTTTGTTGATGGTAGATGCATCGGATTTCGGGATCGGTGCTGTGCTTGCGCACAAAGATGGATCGCACGATCGCCCTATTGCCTTTGCGTCCAAATTGCTCTCGTCTGCTCAAAGAAATTATTCACAGATCGAGAAAGAAACATTGGCTCTCGTATTTGGTGTTACTAAGTTTCATGATTTCTTGTATGGTCGTCACTTTACCATCATCACAGACCACAAACCTTTCACATCGCTTTTTCATCCGAACAAGCCTGTACCTACGCGTACAGCACAGAAATTCATTCGCTGGTCTAGTTTCCACTCGCAGTACCGCTACGATAACTTGTATCGGTCCATTGCTAAGCACGGAAACGCCGATGCGTTGTCCCGTTTGCCTGTTGCTGAGGATAGAGCATTCGAATCTTCCGAACTTGCTTGCATGTTCATTGATGCGGAAACCGATGACGTGGTCGAATCGTTTCCGATTGATTTTCTACGTGTAGCTACAGGCACAGCTGCCGACCCTGTCCTTGCTACCGTTCTGCGTTTTGTTGCCACGCAATGGCCCTTGTCAAAGTCACGGATCGAGGATCCGTTGGTTCGCCGATTTTTTGCTTACAAGGAGACACTTTTGGTTCGACGTGGTGTTTCGCTGTTGCGTTCTGATAATGATCAGTCCAGGGTTGTGGTCCCTCGTTCGTTACAGTCCTCTGTCTTACGGCTTCTCCACCAAGGACATTGGGGTATAGTGCGAACGAAACAACTTGCTCGTCAGCACTGTACTTGGTTCGGAATCGGTGCTGCGATTACGAATATGTGCTCCTCTTGCTTGGCGTGTGCCGAACAACAATCCGCACCGCTGCGGAAATTCTTTGCATGGCCAACAGCCACTTCCTCTTGGCAACGCTTACACATCGATTTTGCTGGTCCATTCTGGAATGCTCGATGGTTGGTTGTGGTAGATTCATTCAGTAATTTTCCTTTTGTTGTCCAGATGTCTTCCACGACGTCATCTGCCACCATCCAAGCGTTATCTGTTATCTTTGGCATTGAAGGTCTTCCGCAGACTATTGTTTCCGACAATGGCTCACAATTCATGTCCGCAGAATTTCAGTCATTCTGCAACGCCAATGGTATTCAACATCTGACATCCGCGCCGTTTTCGCCTCAGTCAAACGGTGCTGCTGAACGATTGGTCAGGACTTTCAAGTCCCAGATGTTGAAGTTGAAAGAGTCGCATTCTCGGGAGGACGCGTTATTGCTCTTTTTTTCCTCGTATCGCTCTCAGTCCCACGATGGTCGCTCGCCGGCTGAGTTGCTCCACGGTCGTCCTCATCGAATCTTGATGTCTTTGCTACATCCGCCGCATCAGGTTCCTGTGCAGCGGCAGAAACCTGCTTTTGCTCCAGGCGACGTTGTCTACTATCGCCACTATCGAGGTTCACGGCGTTGGCTCGAAGGGCGCATTCTTCGCTGCCTCGGCCGCGCTATGTATCTGGTTTTGGGGGCCTCTGGTGAGGTGTGTCGGCATCTCCATCAGCTGCACCTCTGCCGTCGCATGGGATCTGCCACTCCCCATCTGCTTTCAGCGACGGTGCCGTCAGGTCAGCGCCCTGGGGACCCATCTGCTGGCTCGCCTCAGCCCCAGGTGTTACCGACGCTGCCTTCCATTTTGCCCCATGGCGACGCGCCGTCGCCGCCGCCTGTTCTTCCGCCGGCGACGCCCGCAGTGGACGCGTCGCTGCAACCGCCTGGCGCCTCCCTGGGTCACGCGCCGCCGCTCGCTTCCCGTGACCGGTTGTCCTCCGCCATGGAACTCCTGCCCGCGCCGGACCATATGTCGTCTTCGACCGTCGGGTGACCCGGCCCGACGGAGGTGGACCCTTCGTCCCCTCCTGTCTCTCTGCGGGCGCATACACCGCATGTTGGCGTGCACCCTGGAGCAGGTTTTCAGGCGTTTCCTAGCTCCCCTCGGACCGAATGGCAGGGTGCGGGTGGAACAGCCTCGCCTGTTGTTAGGCTCCCCACCTCGTCGCATACGTCTACATGGGGTCCTTCCCACGGCGGGCGGAAACTTTATAACATCACCGTTCGCCGATTTGCGGGGGAGGAATGTGGTGTCACCGCCAGACACCACACTTGCTAGGTGGTAGCCTTTAAATCGGCCGCGGTCCGTTAGTATACGTCGGACCCGCGTGTCGCCACTATCAGAGATTGCAGACCGAGCGCCGCCACACGGCAGGTCTAGAGACAAAATGGTTCAAATGGCTCTGAGCACTATGGGACTCAACTGCTGAGGTCATTAGTCCCCTAGAACTTAGAACTAGGTAAACCTAACTAACCTAAGGACATCACAAACATCCATGCCCGTGGCAGGATTCGAACCTGCGACCGTAGCGGTCTTGCGGTTCCAGACTGCAGCGCCTTTAACCCCACGGCCACTTCGGCCGGCCTGTCTAGAGATATTTCCTAGCACTCGCCCCAGTTGTACAACCGACTTTGCTAGCGATGGTTCACTGACAAAATACGCTCTCATTTGCCGAGACGATAGTTAGCATAGCCTTCAGCTACGTCATTTGCTACGACCTAGCAAGGCGCCATTATCAGTTGCTATTGAGATTGTAAATAATGTACAGACAAGAGCTACGTTCAACATTAATGGATTAAAGTTAAGTATTCCACCAAGTACCCCCTTTTTTCTGACGTCGACATACCTTGTCCTGTTCCAGACCTCACGCCAGCCTGCGTGAGCTTAAACGCGTGCATTTCGGCTTCCTCCAAACCCCGTGGGTTGGCTCCTGCCAATCCACAACAACCTCCTCATTCATTATATAAAACTGAAGAGGAAAATCCAAGACTTGAGTACAGTGAACAGGCCAAAATAAATGTAGGGTGCAGAGGTGAAGAGACTTGTGGAGAGCCATATCAAACCATTTTTGACAACGGCCCACAGGAACCATACCACCTCCCGTAAACAAACGAAATACATGAACTTTTATTTTATGTAAAGCTTCAGTGTGACGCAAATAATACAGTAAATGATGGAAATTATGAGTTAATGAATTAAATGTGTGTGTTTAATCTTATTTGTGATAATGCTGTCTTTTATAAGTAAGAATTCTTGACCCAAAATAGTTAACAGTTTCTGTGCTCACTTAACACACAATAATAAGAATGGTCAGACAGAATTATTGTAAAACGTTTGGTGAAAAGAGATCTTGATAAACTGTTAACAACGTCTGATAAGGTTAATCTTCCTGTTGATAACTGTGGTAATCAGCTGGAATGACTCCAGATGAGGTTCTACTTCCAAGATATGCAATATTCTTTCTCTCATTACATCAGTCTTAACGGTACTGTTCTTTACTAATTATTATTCCATGTGCTGCCATTTAAGACTTAGGGACCTACAGAAAGGATAGCTTCTTAGACATTCAGTTTACTGTATTACTACTGATAACGACTGTAACAGTCTCGATGCCTTCCGATTCTCCGAGCCAGGCCAGGACAGGGAAGCGATGAGCCACGTGCCGTGCCGCCAGAGCTGACTCTGCTGCTTTAGCGCTGATGCTGCTGCCTACACAGCCGACCAGTCAGCTTCTGCGCAGTCAGATCAGGCGAGGTTTACCTGTAGCGGGCCTGCGAGGCTGCTCCTTCTACAGATTACTACCCTCGACCCACCAGGTCGTGACGGACTCACTAAAAATAATGAAACCCAAGAGACTGACGTTTTCCTTATGCCTGCCCTACGCAGAGCCCATTCACCCCGTTTTGAATAAACCAGTTGTGTGTAAAGTATACATTCTTATTAATACTAAATCCTCTAAATTCTGACACCCACTGCCAATCTTGGCCATCCTGTACACTGGTGTGCTGAAGAGCAATCACTTAAGCCTATTCGTGCCTACCCCAAAAGACTTCCAGAAAACAAGTGTGAATAGGAATAGCGCTCTGACTGTAAAAAAAAATTAATATATTTAATATATTGAAGATAGTTCATTTATAGGTTTTGGTGAGTGAGTTTGCGAGTAACAAAATATACGACGTAAATGGCCGTATCTTTTGACTGAAGTGATTTAGAAATTTTTTAAAACGCCAAGGGACCATAGACTTTAGTACAAATTTCAGTTCGATGCTTCTACACGTTCCTGAGAAAAATAGGTCTCAACAGACGGACAGACAACCAGACGAACAAAAGACGGTCCTATAAGGGTTCTGTTTTCACCGATTGCGGTAAGGAACCCTAATAGCATTTTCTCGCGGAATAGAAACCTCAGAATTTCTGCAGATGATGCTGTTATCAATAACAAAGTATCGTCTGAAAGAAGCTGAACAAGTATTCAGTCAGGTATTGTTAAGATTTCAGAGATTGACAACTTTCCTTAAATACTCAGAAATGTAAAAAGGTGCATTTCACAAAACGAAGTAAATGTAGTATCGTATGATTATATCAATGAGTCACAATCGCAATCCGTCACCTCAAACAAATACGTGGCTGTAACAATTCGTTGGGACATGAAATGGATCGACCACTAAGTCTCCGTCTCAGGTAAAGCAGTTGACAAACTTTCCGTTCCTTAGTAGACTACTGGGGAAATGCAATCCGTCTACAAAGGAGACTCCATTCAAAGGAGACTCATCCTGGAATAATGCTCAAGCATGTGGGACACGTACCAAATATGCCTAACAGGAGACACTGAACGAATACAGTGAAGTGTAGCACGATTCATTCGGTCCTTAGGAGAATGTCACAAAGATACGGAAAGGCCTGAACCGGAGTGGCCAAGCGGTTCTAGGCGCTACAGTCTGGAGTCGCGCAACCGCTACGGTCACAGGTTCGAATCCTGCCTCGGGCATGGATGTGTGTGATGTCCTTAGGTTAGTTAGGTTTCAGTAGTTCTAAGTTCAAGGGTACTGATGACCTCAGAAGTTAAGTCCCATAGTGCTCAGGGCCATTTGAACCATTTAACTTGACAATTTAATGGCCGCTCGGCATTAGCCTAGCGGTCTCAGGCGCTACAGTCATGGACTGTGCGGGTGGTCCCGGCGGAGGTTCGTGTCCTCCCTCTGTCATGGGTGTGTGTGTGTTTGTCCTCGGGATAATTTATGTTAACTAGTGTGTAAGCTTAGGGACTGATGACCTTAGCAGTTAAGTCTCGTAAGATTTCACACACACACAATTTAATGGACGGGCATCAACAGCGAAACTTGTGCATTTCAAATAAAAACCGTTTCACCTCCTGTATATCCTTTATTTAAGGCACGGCCAGTTTCGTAAGTTAAATTGCGTCATCAGGTGCAAATCTGAATAGAAACGAGAAAGAGCCGGTACATAAGGTTACACAAAGACCTTATCAGAGTGTTAAAGTGTGCCAATAATACAAAAGTAAACATATTAGTGAAGATAGCAAATGTCAAGTGAATAACTCATAGACTATGAGATAAGAGCCTGGAACCTGTTGTGGGCTGTATATAAACGTAATATTTTGAATTTAAAATGTAAAATTTCTTACAGCTTTTAAAAAACTAAATAAAGTTTAAATTTTCATAATCGAGAATCGTTCTAGCAAAAGGCACGAAGGAAGAGGAGGTAAGGGGGAAAGAGCGAATGAACCAGGCTATTCATTTAAGTGATCAAAGCTAGCCAACATGGATATATGCCTTAAACATAACTTCCTAGGTCCTTCCAGTTTGACCCACATATTTCTACTGACAATCATCGCTGCTGATGTAAACACCTGACGACTCGTGAGGCTCGCCTTTCGTCCCTGCTCTGTGTTTTAAAAAATAGTTCAAATGGCTCTGTGCACTATGGGACTTAACATCTGAGGTCGTAAGTCCCCTAGAACTTAGAACTAATTAAACCTACTAACCTAAGGACGTCACACACACCCACGCCCGAAGCAGGATTCGAACCTGTGACTGTAGCGCTCGCGCGGTTGCAGACTGAAGCGCCTAGAACCGCTCTGTCACGGAAGCCGGCTCAGTGTTTAAACTTCAGTCCATAATTTCTAAGAATGAATTGTGCTTGGTCAATATCTTTTTTAGCCAACTGTACACTCATTCTGTTAGGAACCGTTCAATTGCACAGAATACTATGATAAGAGAAGATCCTAGGGCCATTCTCCTCCACGGGGAGTTGTGAAGATGAAACATCCTGTTGATCCTGGGCCGAAGCAGTTCTACGGCTCTTTCTCTTTTCCTGTTTTAAAAGGCTCTTGTTAATACTCGGGGCAAAATGAGCGTGGTTCACATTAGAACCTGCTACGAACTGGATTGCCCTATATTAGCGTCCATAAGCTACTTTATGTAACGGGGCGTTACGTAATCCATGAAACACTGACCAGAAACCCGTCTTTTTATACTCCAGATGGTAGGAGGAAGAGCTGTGAATAGCCAAATCCGTGGTTGCTGTTTTCCTATGAATGTCGTTTCTCAAAAGGATTCCCTGACATAGTGACTGACATGTCCAAAAATGGTAACGTCCTAATTCTGGACGCTACGTTAGAGAATTCTTTAGAGAACGGCTAGGAACCAGTAACCACGAATTTGGTTCTTCACAGCTCTTCCTATCACCCTCTAGAGTGCATAAAGGCAGCTTTCCGGTCAATGATTTATAGATTATATAACACCTCATTACGTAAACTAGCATATGAACGCGAATATAGGGCCATCTAGTTCATAGGACGTTCTCATGGAAACCACGTCTATTTTGTCACGAGTAATGGCAAAAGCCTTCTAAAAAAGAAATAAAGGAAAGAGCCGTAGGACTGCTCCGGCCCAGGATCAACAGGGTATTTCACCTTCATTACTCCCCGGAAAGGAGAGTGGCCCTAGGGTCATTTCTTATCATAGTATTCAGTACTATGGCACTGTTTCAAATGCAATGGGTATGCAGTTGACTAGGAAGATATTGTTCCCACACATTTCATTCCTAGGAATAATGCGCGAAGATTTAAATACAGGGAAAGGACGAAACGTGAACAACAGATGTCGTCAGGTGCTTACAACATCACAAGTTCTGATTCAGGCGAAATATATGGATCAAACTGGAAGGTCGTTGGAAGTTATGTTTATGGAACAAATTTCTGGTTGGTATTCCAGTTATGCCTTGCGTTCAAATTTATCCGAAACGTGCCACTCAGCATCTGGTATTACATGTCGTTTTTCAGTTTTGCGTACGGGACGCGAGGGTAATGTTTTCAATATCTTCGAACACTAGATCTACCGTGCATTAAGATAATCTTCAAATCAGCCACTTAATTTTCAAAATGAATTAAGTCATAAAGTAATTTTGGCTAGCTTTGGTTACTTAAATGAATGGTGTGATTCCGTTTCGCTGACCCCTTACCTCCTCTTCCTTGGTGCCTTTGCTGAACGATTCTCGATTATTGAAAATTTTTGAGAATCGTTCAAATTTATTTTTTTGTTTTTTTTTTTAAATTGTAAGAAATTTTAAGAATTTAAATTCGAAATGTTATGTTTGTAAATGGCCCACAACAGGTTCTAGGCTTTTATCCCTATGGCTATGAGTTATTAATATGTTTATTTTTGTACGCTCGATTCCCAACTGTTTCCTTAAAGTTCAATATAGCTCTGTGCACTATGGGACTTAACATCTATTCTCATCAATCTCCTAGAACTTAGAACTACTTAAACCTAACTAACCTAAGGACATCACACAACACCCAGTCATCACGAGGCAGAGAAAATCCATGACCCCGCCGGGAATCGAACCCGGGAACCCGAGCGCGGGAAGCTACAACGCTACCGCACGAACACGAGCTGCGTACCCTTAAAGTTAATCGGATGATATTTACGCATCCGCGTATGCGCCGCGTCTCTCGGGGCTATGTTTTCATAAGCTGCTAGTTCATGTATGGCAATCGCAGCATTCCGTTCCGGCGCGGCTTCGGCAGATGTACCGTTTACTCTATACTTTGTCTTTGCCCCTCCTTCATTTTCTTTTCGGTGTTTTTTATAATCTACTCTCTCGTTTCATTTGTTAACAGGTTCGTGTTTCCCGCCACATTTTTAATCCATGACTATCGGTTTATGTTAAACTTCCCGAATTTTAAAGAAAGGGTTGGGATCGGTCTGTAAAAGAGGCTTGACTACTATAAGTCTTGCGGCCACTTTTTATTACTGTGATATGGTCTTTGCGTAACACTGTCCACCGTCTCTTTCTTGTTTTTACTCAGATTTGCATCTGAAGATGTAATTTAAATTACGAAACCGGCAGTGCCTTTAATAAAGTATTTAGAACAGCTGCGGCGGATTTTATTCAATACGCTTCTGTTTTTATTGTCTGAACGGCTTATCGCCACGTTTCACTCGCGTACAGGCCTGCATTTAAGATAAATCCGAACTGAAAGGACTTCCTAACATTTAAATTTGTTGTCAGTGTAAGCAACTTCATAGCACACTTCATAGTAGTTTGCGTAATATGAATGTAGAGGGAATGCTCTGTTTTATCTTGCGTTTCAAGAGCTGGCTGGACAGTCCTGGCGATCTGTGCTGTCGTATGTCCTCCGAGTTCACTACGTCGTGCGCGACGGTGTCAGCCTTGGCAGGCTGTAAACAGTTTCTGGTTTCCGCATCGCTGAGCGCCGCCTGGCGGGGTAAGGCGCTGCTATCCGCTCACATTGCCCGGGTGCGACACTGCGTACAGGGAAGCATCAGGTGCGCGCGCCTTGTGGACGAGCGTTCTGGACAGCTGCCTGCCTGCCCGTTCCTCGTAGCGGACGGTCGTGGAATCGGATCCTGCTCCGTCACACGGCGCCCACGCATCGCCAGCCGGCTTTGTTCCGCCGCGACATCATCCTCATCGCAGCGTGAAGATGGAGGCAGTGAGTGTTGAACTGTTATTGTTCTAGGCCACCGCGAGACTGCTGAACCGGAAAACGTAATAAGAAGACCCGAGAATATCTATTTTAAGTTTAGCTTTATTTGCAGCTTAACAGTGTCACGAGATGGTGCCTGGCTACTCTACTTTCATTGATGCTGCATTTGCCAACAATATCTACATCTACATACTTACTCCGCAGCCCATTGTACGGTAAACATGATGTGTTGGCAGAAGAGCCAACACCGTGTTGCTAGAGGAGGCCGAAATGCACGCGTTTAAGCTCACGCAGACTGGCGTAACGTCTGGAACAGTTAAAGGAGTTGAGTCTAATAAATAAAGCACGAAGCTCTTGGAATACTTAACCTTAATCCACAATTGGAGAACATCGCTCTTGTTGATACATGAATTATAATCTCAATATAAACTGGTAACGGCGCCTGGCTAGGTCGTAGCAAATGACGTAGCTGAAGGCTATGCTTACTATCGTCTCGGCAAATGAGAGCGTAATTGTCAGTGATCCATCTCTGGCAAAGTCTGCTGTACTACTGGGGAGAGTGCTAGGACGTCTCACTAGACCTGCCGTGTGGTGGCGCTCGGTCTGCAATCACTGACAGTGGCGACACGCGGGTCCGACGTATACTAATGGACCGCGGCCGATTTAAAGACTATCACCTAGCAAGTGTGGTGTCTGGCGGTGACACCACAAAACATGGCGGAAGGTACCTTCTAGTACTGTTATTCCCTCTCCTGTACCACTCACAAATGGAGAGAGGGAAAATTTACTGTCTATACGCCTCTGTACGAGCCCTAATTTCTTTTATCTTGTCTTCGTGGTCCTTAAGGGAAATGTACGTAGGTGGCAGTAGAATTGTACTGTAGTCATCCAGAAATGCCGCAAATCTAAATTTTCTCAATATTCTTTCGCGAAAAGAATGTCTTCTTACATGCAGGGATTCCCATTTGAGTTAACGAAATACCTCCGTAATGGTCGCGTGTTGATCGAACCTACCGGTAACAAATCTGCAGCACGCCACTGAACTGTTTTGAGGTCTTCCATTAATCCGACGTGGCGGGGATCACAAACATTCTCTCAATAATCCGAAGACGACCATTCGCCCTCCCTACTACCGACCTTACGCTTTGCGACGTTGTGCCTGTATATTTAATCGATGTTACTGTGTCAAGCAGAAAATCACTAACACTGTATTTGATAATTAGTGCATTTTTTTGCCAATTCATCCACATCAACTTCCAGTTTTCTAAATTCAGAGCATACACCAAATAGATGTTGTGTCTAAGTCATTATGTATTCCTCTGTACTTTCCGGTACAGGTATACGACAGAATCATCAGCAAACAGTCGCAGATTGCTGCCCACCGTATCCGTCAGGTTGTTTATGTATAAAGCTGAGTTTCGCACGACCTATGCTTTCTAAACCGTTGCTGATTTGGGGACGGAAGCTTTTGGCTCAAGAAACTTTATTATGTTTGATCTTAGAACATGCATAAGAATTCTGCTGTAGACAGATCTTCGGGATATTGGTATGGAGTTTTGCTGGTCCGTTCATTTTCCTTTCTTATATACGATAGTCACCTGTGGTCTTTTTCCGTCGCTTGGAACTTCGCGCTGGATTTGAGTTTGGCCTTAAATGCAAAAATACTTTGTATAAATCGGAATTGGGAATCCATTCGAACTTGGCGACTTTCCTGTTTTTAATTGTATCAGTTGCTTCTCAACACCAGGGATTATTTCTGTATGTTGTGCGACGGTTAAACGATGGTATGACTGTATGATCCTCCTCCGTGAATGATGTTTTAACCGTGATATTTAAACCTTCAGCTTTCTTTTTTCTGTCTTCTATCACCACACCATTTTGTTTAGACGAGTGGCTGCATAGAATCCTTCCACAAACATAATAATTTAACTTCGGACAGAATTTTCTCGGATTCTCGCCAAGATCATTTGTTAAGGTATGACGGGGCAAGTTGTATGCTTCACGCAAGTCTTTTTTTACATGCCAGATTTTCTATTAACTGTTGCCTGTTGCCACTTGTTTGTTTTTTGACCGAGAATGTAACAATTTCTGCTTTCTCAGCATTTTCCTGATATTGTTATTAAATCAGAGCGGGTAGTTTCCGCCTCGGCACATACGTCTCCAGAGCACGATTTACAGTCGGATTAAATCTGGCCACACTTCCTCTACGTCCGTCGTATCGGAACTAAATGATGTCCATTCACTGCTTAGTAGGATGCTAACAACTGCTAATCTGCTCTTTCTAGTATAAAAACTCTCCCAGTATTCTTGATAGATCTGTTACCTTTGGAAATCGTCGTTATGATGTCATGACCACTGATACCTGTCTCTCTACTGACACTATCGATAAGGTCCGACTTCTTTGCACCTAGAAGGTACAGAATATTTCCATTGGGTGTGGGTTGTCTAACTAGCTGCTGAAGACAATTTTCGAAAATGTGCTCAGAACTAAACTTTCTGTCCATTCCACCTGCAATGAATCTACAGAGGTCAAGGCTATATTCTATAAGTTAAAATCGCATTTCCGCGCTGTTGAGTGCAGACTTCCTTTGAATGATTCTATTACTGTTACGGCGGAATCGCGTGGCCGGTAAAGACATACGATGATTATCTTGAGTTCACCTGCGCCGGTTACACACATCCACATGAATTTCGCAGTCAGACCTCTATGGGCACAATATTTTAGTCCGCTGCCGTGAACAGTCCCTCACCTCTGGTGTCTAACCTGACTTTTCGATGTACGTTCCACGCCTCGCTAAATATTTCACTGTTTTATATTTTGGGTTTCATCCAGCTTTCGGTTCCGAGTGTAATTTGAACGCAACAACTTTCCTGTAGAGCGTTAAATTCAGGTACTTTGTTACAAATACTCCGGTAAAACTTACCGTTAAAACTTTGATAGTCAAAGTGTCAATATTTTGTACGCTGTCTGATTTAGCCCCACGCGGTCGGCGAACGAGCATTCATCAGAAGACCTCAAACTATCGCATAGCCTTTTTCCTTAAAGAAGAAAAGGAATGTAGGCTCCGCACGTACTCTGCTATCCTACCCGACAAGTTGCTTGCTCTATATAGTGCAGTACAACACTGACTTGTAATGGCAAGTCCTTCAACTCTCCACCCCATAACCCAAGTCCATAAATCTTCAGCTAAGATTTTCACAAAATCGACAGAGCCTCTGGTTCAGACGCTCCACTCGGCTCCATAGTAAAGGACCCGATCAATTCTAGCTAAATTATGAACTCTGTTTGAACCCCGTGAGAGAAGCCAGCAGTCTTCATCACTTCCGCGAGCTTCACCCATGAACGAGGGATGCCCTCAGAACCCATGCTACAGGCATCACTGATGTCGACATGAGCCTCAGCTTAAAGATGACAGCACCCGGTACCCTCGATATTTAGTTTTGGGTCGACAGAAGCGTCCGATTCCACGCGTCGGCTTCGACCCGTGACGTAAGGGTGTTGTCGTGTGTGACGTCATGACGGCGAGGAGTTTGGTTTGAGTGTGGCTGTCTCCAGTTCTGTTTTATCTTATTTTATTTACTTTTCTGATCTGCTCGTTCTATCTCGTGAGATTTTTTTAAATTTAAAAACAGTTATTACTTATTTTAATTATCTGTTTCCTCCAATTTCTGTTTTAGTTTATTATATTTATCTTTCTGATCTGTTCGTTCTATCCCGTGAGATTTTTTTTAAAATCCACTTACTAACAACGTAAGAAGCTAACTTTAACGGACCTGGATTCCCTAGTGTCAGCCACTGTGCCTAACAGAGTTTCTGAGGGCCGAAACGAGTCATTTCGTGATGGTCCTAGCGCATTTCCGCCGTTACCTCCCGTAGGCACTTCGCCACTGTAGCTTCCACGCCGGCACTAACTCCACTTCAAAACAAGCGTAGACGGATGCAAGATGTTGAGTCAGATGATTCCTCTTCGCTGCTCCGTTGCTATTTCTCATTACAGTTCCTACATTTTTCGCATAACATCCGCGAATAACTTTTGCCAGAGTGTCTTCCGTATTTAAGAAATAAAGATTTCATCTATCTTCTCTATCTTGAGACCACGAAAATCGTGGAAGCGGGTCGTAGGCGGTCTCTAGCATGACTAAGGTCTTCAGAAACAAGTTCCAATACCGAAGGTACATCGTAATGCCATGAAGTGAAAGAGCTTCTTGCGATGTTGTTTCATCTTCTAGAAAGAAAGAAAAAATGTTCGAGTTTCTTGCTACGATAGGTATACAATTTCTTAAGAAACAGTTAGTGATCAGTATCCCTCAACGTAAGAAGGAAGCAATGGGTTCGATACATGTAAGATACCGTATGCCACATTATCTGTAGTCTATCAGCTAACCGAGGGAGCTGGTGCATCGATGAAGATACCTGCCTGCGCGCTTATAAGCAGCTGATGAATGAACTACGAACCCACCAGGAGCGGTATGAAGGTTTGTTGCTCTTCTTGTTATCCTGCCATTCTCCGTGTCGCAACGTATTATCACTGGTGGAGTTGCTTCATGGACGGCGCCACCACAACTTGCTCCAGTTGCTGCGCCCACCGCGGTGGGCGATGCCTACTCCTCTCCCTCATGCTACGAATCAAACTAATAGCCTAGTTTTTTTTTTCAGGTCAAGTAGCGATCGGAAGTGCTGGGAACGCGGCTTCGTTGTAATGTTGCTTGGTAATTGCATGTTTTTGATACAGGGTCCAGGCAGATTGTAGCGACGGCACCTGAATCAAAGTGGCACCTGTAAATTGCGTTATCCTGCTACTGACTCTTTGTTCACAGATTGTCTGACCGGGTGATGCAGCCGGTATCTTCTCTGGCTACCTGGGGTCCTGCGTCGACAGCACCTGGCCATGAACCTATGGTCCTGGACCCTACAGGTAATCCGGCGTCTAGCGGACAGCTGACGTCCACAGGCGTTTGTCCTCTCCACTTCACGGCCGACCAGGGGTTCGACGCACCAATTCGAGACACCGTATCGGTTCGACCACCAGGAGACCTCGCACTATTGCTGGATGCAGAGACGCACATTCCGTCTGGTTTCTCGGCTGGCGTTCCAGGACGGCCTCAAAGCGAATGCCGGGGCGAATACAGGAGCTCGGCACCAGCCACAGCTTCGGCTCCTGCCTCCTCGTCTCTTCCTGCATCCATGCCTCCAGCCCCGCTGTTGTTGCAGTTGTCGTCACTACACGACAATGGAGAGGAGGTTAGAGGGGAGGAGTGTAGTGTCGCATCTTATCGATACTGCCAGAACTGTCGTCTCCACGAAAATTCCTTCAGGCACTGCGAGCGGTGCTTTGAATATTGTCACCAATAGGGTGACCTGACCAATGAAGAACATCCAGGCCGCCGACTAATGACCACTACCAGGACGGTGTTACAAGCGGCGGCCACCTCGGCACCAACCATCTAGTTCGAGTTTAGTTCCGTGTTACTACATGGTGCCGAACATTAGATCGAGCTGTTGATAGCTAGCTCTACGGGCAAACATTCGGTGTACATAGACACACGCATCACTTTGCTTCTCTCGACGCCTATTTTTCTTAGCGCTTTCTGGATATTTTTTATTGAACTTTTACCATTTGTGCTTTCCGATATATCTGCTTCAGATCCGTGCATGCCATTTTCTCTTATTTTACTTGTTCGTGCCGCCACATATTGATTTAGCTTTAGCATTGTTTGCTTTGCCATGGCTATCGCATCGCCCCAAGCCCCAAGCTAGCCCGTCTCGTAGTTAGTGGCGCCACAATTGCAAGCGCCTTTGGCACCAACGCTCGATCTAATACAGCTTCTTCAGATAGAGGCCACAAATGACGCAGATTACTGAGCTTATGAAGGGCTTATTTCGGATGCAGACGGCAGCCAATGAGAATCACCTTCAGGCGCCACCAATTACGGCAGCGCCACAGCTTACACAGCCATCCTTAGCGCTTCCGTTTCGCCCATTTCAAGAGGAGTGGGTTCAGTAACTGGACCAGTTTGAAGCTCATCTATCTGTACACCAATGGCAAGTACCGTTAAACAGTCTCTCTTTCAACAACCGCTTTTGTGTCAGTTAATAGGATGTATTGCACATTGTTGCCCATTTCGGGGCCATAACTTGTGATCTATGAAGAATTAATCCACGCTTAGAATAGATATTATGAGAAGAAATTCCTTTTGGCGGATGCCAGGTTTAAAAATGTCACACTAAATATGTGACAGACTTACAAGAGTTTACGTAAGATTAAATGTGGCTGTGGCAAGTATTATAGTGACCTTATGATACGTGGCGCTGTTACCCAGAACGTGGCTGATAATAGAAGAAGGAAACTTGCTGTCAAGAGTCCCTATTTTTCCTAGCCACGGCTGCCACAAACTATTAACAGTGTAGCACTTCTTCAGTGGCCACTTGAGTAAAATATGTTTATTTATAGTGCGCTTGTGTCAACTAATCTTTAGCTAGCCTGTCCAGATTCCTGCGGCGACATATCTCTTTGGCCACCATCTTCACAAAATTTCCATTCTCTTGTCCAAAATCTGATCATTTTCAGTAACAATTCTTTTTTAAGGATAGTTTTGACGAAAGAGATAAGACGCATGTTTTTGTCAAGAGCCAGAATTGGAAACACAGAAAAATGACTTAAAACGCATCAAAAGATAATGTATTTCAATTCGATAAGTTATCTGTGCTGAACAAAAAAAAAATTTTCTGCAGTATCGTCTCAAAATGTGCAAGTTATGTAAGCTGAATGTGATGTGGATCTCATGTATCTAAAAGTGATGTATGTATCCTGACGAATTTGTTTGATTTTATAAAAGTCATATATTTTACCAAAAACAACTATTATTGTATCACAACGAATGGCATAACAGACTGCTTCGTAAGAACAACTGAAGAAAACCAGACTACTGAACAGGTAGAAGAATGAAGGTATGAAGAAAAGAAGTCGATAAGAAGAATATGGAAGATACAGCACGAAGTAATTAAGCTTTTCCATTCGTTTAGCTTACAAATATCAAAGAATACTTCCACAGGAATTTAATAATGCAACAGAAAGAGTTTTCTGAATAAATTCCAAATCGGAATACAAGAAAGTTTTGATTCATTGTAATATGCTGGATGGACTTTTTACTTGACCACCAAATCCCGAGAGACAGTGACAGAAAGGATGAAATGGTTGTAAGAAATGCGTGTCACGTTACACTCTGCTGGCTGATCTGTGTGTGTTGGAAGTTCCCAAGGATTGTGTGTAATAATCTCAGCTGATCTACGTGTGTTGCAGAATCCAAGAGTACTATGTGAAAATATTTCAAGTGATAACATACATTTACATTTCTTAACAGGACTGCAATACTTTAAATAATTTTAAATGCTCTAAAAAAGAAAAATTTGTTCTCGGATAAAAATGAAGATTGTTAAAGAGGGCAGCAGACAAATCAGTGCGGATCTGCCGTCCTCTACTGTCTTAAAACTACAACGAAAAATTTTATGGATGTGCATTCATTGTATTAACTGGAAAATAAAAGAGACCAATTCCCAACAAATTAGAGCATTTAAAATTTAGTAGAAGATTACTTTCAAAAGAAAAAACGGATAACTGACTTTACTTTTTAAGAAGAAGAAGGTCGCGCACCTGTCTTGCCTCTGCAAATCCACCTCAGAGATACAGCACGGACAGTGCTGTACAATGATATAGTCGGCTGCTGCAAGCACGATGTGAGTGTCGAGTCTGCTGACTCTGACACTACTGCCGAGGTGCGATCAGCAAGCATGGCCCACCACAGGGCAGTCAAAGAGCCTGTGGTCGCCTAAATGTCGAGGCACCAACAAAGGAAACAAAGCCGCCGCTAAATCAGTGTGGGAAGACGACCAAGTCTTCCCTATCAAGGTGGAAGCTTTCCCTCCGGTCGTGGACCCTAAACCACATTAATTCAGCTGCCGGGGAGAGGGCCGAGTGGCAAAGTACTGCAGCATCACACCGAGATGCGTCAGAAGCTCAGGCTACCATCACAGCCCCGCCAGCAGGCGACACATGGAGGACGCGGGTGCTTGCTGCGCCATGCACCGTATCGTCAACTACCGTTGCTGCCCGGCCATCTCTAGCGGCAGCCAAGCCGATGGCGAAATGAGGCCCCAGACTCAGCGCACGCGGATGCAGGAGAAGACGACGACGCCAGTCGTAAGCAACTGCTGAACCCCCCCCCCCTTTTTTCGCTGAGTGGCTGTGATATCTAACCAATTGTGAGGAGAATCGGCCGCCAGTAGGGAGGTGGGAACAGCAGCTGCGATCTGGAAAGACACAGCAGCAGCAGAAGACCGCCCAAATGCTCGCCACAATGCGTTTTAACGTCTGAGGAACGGCTACAGCCATCCAAGCCGTCATGGTACAGAGAGGACTGCGTTCTTAGCCACACAGAAAGACTGCGTCGAGGGTTTGCTAGAGACTTTCTAGCAGGCAGAGGGGTACCTGCCCCTGCCACTGCCCCAGCATAGTCATAGGAGAAGGTAGCCGCCAGGCAGACATCGACTCCTCAGGCAATGCCCCAAGCCACTGGGACTGCCCCTGACGAACAGTCTACAGTATTCTAAGTATGAGATGAAATGGAAATGAGTGTGTGATATCGTTGGCCGGGAAGCCCCATTCAGGGAAGATCGGCCACCATGGGCTAGCCTTATTTCATTTGACACCACACTGGGCAACTGGCGCGCCGGTGATGGGGATGAAATGATGAGGACAACACAACACCCAGTACACGAGCAGAGAAAATCTCCATTTCGGCCAGGAATCGAACACGGATCCACTTATATGGGAGGCAGGAAAAGAGAAGACGGCGCCAGCCATCAGCAACCGCTGCCTACCCCCCCGCCCCCCTTCCCCTGAGTGGCTGGAATGTCCCACCAGTTGTGGGGAGGACCGGCCGCCAGTGGGAGGGCGGGAACTGCAGCCAGCATCTGGAAATTCACAGCAGCTGTGGAAGACCGTACATATGCTCGCCAAAATGCGCATTAACGTATGAGGAACGACTACGGCCATCGAAGCCATCATGGCACAGAGAGGACTGTGTTCTTAGCCACCCTGGCTACACACAAGGACTGCATCCAGAGTTTGCTAGCGAATTTCGAGCAGGCAGAATGGTACGTGCCCCTGCCCCAGCAGCGTCGTGGGGGAAGGTCGCCTCCAGGCAGACATCCACTCCTCAGACAATGCCCCAAGCCACTAGGACTGCACCTGACGAACCGTCAGCAGTATTCAAAGTATGAGGTGAAATGGAAATGAGTGTGTGATATCGTTGGCCAGGAGGCCCCATTCAGGGAAGTTTGGCCACCAAGTGCAAGTCTCATTTCATTCGACGCCACACTGGGCGACATGCGTGCTGGTGATGAGGATGAAATGATGAGGTCAATACCCAGTCCCCGAGCAGAGGAAATTTCCAATTCGGCCAGGAATCGAAAATGGGCGAACTTATATGGGAGACAGGAGAAGACGACGACGCCAGTTGTCAGCAACAGCTGCAATCCCCCCCCCCCCCCCACTTTCGCGTGAGTGGCTGTGATATCCCATCAATTGTGGGGAGGACCAGCCGCCAATAGGGGGCGGGAACAGCAGCTGCGATCTGGAAAGACACAGCAGCAGCAGAAGACCGTTCACATGCTCGCCACAATGCGCACTAACGTCTGAGGATCGACTATGACCTTCCAAGCTGTCATGGTACAGAGAGGACTGCGTTCTTAGCCACACAGAAGGACTGCATCCAGAGTTTGCTAACGACATTCTAGCAGCCAGAGGGGTAAGTGCCCCTGCCACTGCCCCAGCATAGTCATAGGAGAAGGTAGCCGCCAGGCAGACATCCACTCCTCAGGAAATGGCCCAAGCCACTGGCACTGCCCCTGCCGAACAGTCTACAGTATTCAAAGTATGAGATGAAATGGAAATGAGTGTATGATATCGTTGGCTGGGAGGCCACATTCAGGGAAATCTGGCCACCAAGTGCAAGTCTTATTTCATTTGACACCACACTGGGCAACTGTTGATCCAGTGATGAGGATGAAATGATGAGGACAACACAACACCCAGTCCACGAGCAGAGAAAATCTCCATTTCGGCCAGGAACACGGACCCACTTAATGGGAGGCAGGAGAAGACGACAGCGCCAGTGGTCAGCAACCGCTGCCTGCCCCCCTACCACTGAGCGGCTGGAATGTCCCACCAGTTGTGGGGAGGACCGGCCGCCAGTGGGAGGGCGGGAACTGCAGCTAGGATCTGGAAATTCACAGCAGCAGCAGAAGACCGTACACATGCTCGCCACAATACGCATTAACGTCTCAGGAACGACTACGGCCATCGAAGCCATCATGGCACAGAGAGGACTGTGTTCTTAGCCACCCTGGCTACACACAAGGACTGCATCCAGAGTTTGCTAGCGAATTTCGCGCACGCAGAAGGGTACGTGCCCCTGCCACTTCCCCAGTAGTGTCGTAGGAGAAGGTCGCTTCCAGGCAGACATCGACTCCTCAGACAATGCCCCAAGCCACTAGGACTGCCACTGACGAACCGTCAGCCGTATTCAAAGTATGAAATGAAATGTAAATGAGTGTGTGATATCGTTGGTCATGGGGCCCCATTCAGGGAAGTTCGGCCACCAAGTGCAAATCTCATTTCATTCGACGCCATACTGGGCGACATGCGCGCCAGTGATGATGATGAAATGATGAGGACAATACCCAGTCCATGAGCAGAGGAAATTTCCAATTTGGCGAGGGATCGAACAAGGGCGAACTTATATGGGAGACAGGAGAAGACGACGACGCCAGTCGTCAGCAACCGCTGCAATTCCCCCCCCCGTTCCCCCACTTTCGCGTGAGTGGCTGTGATATCCCATCAATTTTGGGGAGGACCAGCCGCCAGTAGGGGGCGGGAACAGCAGCCGCGATCTGGAAAGACACAGCAGCAGCAGAAGACCGTCCACATGCTCGCCACAATGCGCACTAACGTCTAAGGAATGACTATGGCCTTGCAAGTCGTCATGGTACAGAGAGGACTGCGTTCTTAGCCACACATAAGGACTGCGTCCAGAGTTTGCTAGCGACTTTCTAGCAGGCAGAGGGGTACCTGCCCCTGCCACTGCCCCAGCATAGTCGTAGGAGAAAGTTGCCGCCAGGCAAATATCTACTGCTCAGGCAATGCCCCAAGCTACTGGGACTGCCCCTGCCGAACAGTCATCAGCGTTCAAAGTATGAGATGAAATGGAAATGAGTGTGTGATATCATTGGCCAGGAGGCCCCATTTAGAGAAATTCGGACACCAAGTGCAAGTCTTATTTCATTCGACACCACACTAGGCAACTGGCGCGTCGATGATGAGGATGAAATGATGAGGACAACACAACACCCAATCCACGAGCAGAGAAAATCTCCATTTCGGCCAGGAATCAAACACTGACCCACTTACAAGGGAGGCAGGAGAAGACAACGTCTCCAGCTGTCAGCAACCGCTGCCTGCCCCCCCTACCACTGAGTGGCTGGAATGTCCCACCAGTTGTGGGGAGGACCGGCCGCCAGTGGGAGGGCGGGAACAGCAGCCGGGTTCTGGAAAGACACAACAGCAGCAGAAGACCCAGCTAAGCAGGCAGACTATGAGAAGAAGAACTAACTCGACGGCAAGTGTTTATCAATGACAAGGGTATCATCAGGAGTGACCCAGGGATTCGTGATAGAACTGCTGCTGTTCTCTATGTACATAAATGATTTGCCAGACATTGTGGGCAGCAATCTTCGATTGTTTGCTGTAATGTACGGTAAGGTTTCGAAGTTGAGTGACTGTAGGAAGATACAAGATGACTTAGACAAAATTTCTAGTTCCTGTGATGAATGGCAGCTAGCTCTAAATGTGGGAATATGTAAGTTAATGCAGATAAGTAGAAAGATAGAACCTGTAATCTTCAGATACAGTATTAATATTGTCCCGCTTGACACAGTCAAGTTGTTTAAATATCTGGGCGTAACGCTGCAAAGCGGTATGAACTGCAACGAGCATGTATATATGTATCTGTATGCGTATTTAATTTGTACTTGTATCTATGTTAGTATTTCAATGTTTCAGTTGACTGAATTAGAGTAATTCTTGAGAACAGGAAAAAAAAAGGAACCTATGTTAATCCTTGAACACTTATGATGGCATCATGCCACAACCAAGTTTGTTAATGATCAAGTAACTGTGAGTAGCTTTGACGACTTAGTGTGAAACGTATATAATTCTATGTGCCTTATGTTATGTTTGTTTTGCTCCCTACAAGGAGAGATCCTTAAATACTTCATTCACTAAGTACGTGAATCCAATAATATTACGACTGCGCGTGAGTCGTAACGATCTTTCAGACTCATTACTCCTCACGCGGGAAGCGATGTAATATTATTGGTATTTCCGTCCTATGAAAGCTTTGAGTACCCTTGGAAAGGCATTCACCTATCTTTATTTTAAATGATCAACTTATGAGATGAGACCTATTCTTTGAAAGACATTTGTTTTATATAATTTACGAACTGTAAAGTTGCGCATCTAGCGTGGACGCTAATACATCGATTGCGCAGTCAAAGAAACATTTTAACAGAAGCTGAACTGACGTTCCGGTTCGATCTGAATAAAAGATGACAGTAAAAAACGTTTGTAGATCTTCAGATTTTAATGTACTTCTGCTTGTAATGTGAAAACGTAAAGGAGGTCGACTTTAAGTTAAAAAAGTGAGCGGTCTTGCTAGCGTGCAGACAACATTATTAATTAATAAAATTAAAGTAATTCATGTTCGAAACTGTAAATCAGCAAGTTATTGTTATCGGAGGTGTTGAACAGTGCAAGAATTGTCTTTAACGAAAGGAGAAAAGTAATGACTGTAATTTGTGACAAAAACGTGAACCAAGGAGACAGCACAGGACAGGCTGAAATCTGATCGCACCATACTGTTAAAAAAGTACTTATGTAAGTTATATTGTTTATAAATAAGCCCTAATTTGCTAGTGAGAATTGTTTGAATATATTTAGTGTTTACCAGACTTCTTATTCTGTTCTTTTCCTTTATACTTTTTTATCCTCCATGCCATATTGTTTTTATAAATGTCAAACAGCCTTTACTACAGCAGAGAATACTACTGCATCCTGGTCGTAGACAGAAGGCCGCTCCTTGTCTTCTATACAACTCATAGCTGCCCCATTTATTAATGATTTCATTTCAAATGCAATTTTTTTTTACTATTCATTGTTAAAGGTCCCTTAGGTAATTATAAAATTCATACTGATTACGTAAAGACATCCGGGTTGTTCTTTTCCAAATAATAGAAGTCTTTGCGTAATCAAAAACTAGCCTCCTTCTGACAACGATCAGGAGCCGACCAGAAGACGGACGTCTTCGACCGCTTTCGTGTGTCCTGTGGCAAAGCTGTGCCAAACTGGGAACACGGCATTCTAGTATGAAATACAGATTTAAATTGAAAGAATTGAGGTATATTTAATGGTAATAATTTTTTTATCATACTAGAAGCCGCGCGACTGCTACGGTCGCAGGTTCGAATCCTGCCTCGGGCATGGATGTGTGATATCCTTAGGTTAGTTAGGTTTAAGTAGTTCTAAGTTCTAGGGGACTGATGACCATAGATGTTAAGTCCTATACTGCTCAGAGCCATTTTGAGCCATACTCTCGTGCATTCTTCTTTTCCTTGACGCATGCCTTGGTACTTTTTTCCCTCCGCCCTTAAAACCACTCTTCTTTCAGACGAATTTCTACCACTTTCTATCACGCTATGGGCCCGTGTTGATGGGTAATCTTACCTAGATGGACGGACATCACAGACCCTGCTTCTGTGAACTACTCGATGTAATTCCTAACAAATGCAGAGGCGGCAGTAGATCTTTTGAGATGCTCATCATGCTAGAGCGGGCTTGGGGGGCCTCCACTCAGTGTCCCTTGCGGCGTGGATGACATTCATCCCGCTCTCCCTTTCCCGCCGAAAGCTACTTGTGTTGACAAAATTATACCAGAGAAATTCGAATACTATGTTACACATTATAATGACAGACCAAGTAACTTTTCTTGAACGCTGCACTACACTACAAAGTGACGTAGATACTGTCGTTCAACATAGTCTCTATAAATACAGGGCAGGAAGTTTTTCCAGCTGTTTAGTTGATCGACAATAGAAATCCACTCCTTGGTGACGAAACCATTCGAGAACTGCTGTCTGAATGTCTTGATCGTTGAAAATCTCTTTCCCCCTGATGTTCTCCCTCGATACCTGGACATTGTCGTCTATGGTCGATGTCTATGGCCTTTCTTCCCGACGAGAATAACACACATCAGAGGGACCTGGGTCACATTGTTGACACCATTTCTCATTTGGTCCAAATGCCGCCATAATATCACAGTGAATCTGTGCAATTGAGACATTTTGCTCACAAGAATCGTACGGTCCAGCGTACTTCAACTTGGGAGTGTGTTTCCAGTTACCGCACCATTACACTCCCCCAACCACCCATGTTGTCCGTACTGCAGGAGGGCTCTGTGTACATTCCTTCGATTTGCTCCATTAATGCTTCAACCAAATGAGCCATTTCGAATATTTAGACCTTAACTTCGTCTTTCTTTTCGCCCTTCTGTGTCCCACTTGTGGTAAAGACGACGGACTTCTGTTCATGTGCCCATAAGAACTTTCTTTGGGGACGAAATTTAAAATAAGAATGGCCACGAGACCAATGGAGAATTAATCGTGCCTTAGCAATCCAATCGGCTCCGAGGATATAATTGGCAGCTGAATATTCTATCGCCTTCATACCCATCTTCCAGACAAATTCCCAACACTGATTTTAATTTAACACAGTCATTCACTCTTAAATTTGTTTTATTTGCCGTTCAGTACTCTCCTGACTCTCGCCTTATCCTTCCCCATGTGCATATATGTTTATATTTGACGAAACAGTCTTAATTTCCATTAAATGACAATGTGTAGGTTAAGGGCTGCACATAAACAGTAACCGCGAACCCGTCTTTTCGCGAATCGCACTCGTAATCTTTCCCTGACTTAATTTTCAAAGTACTTGCTACGCCCTTTGCGTCTCTGCGCACTTATTCTTTGCATGTCCCTGCTTACCACAACCCCAGCAGACCCCATTACGCACTCCTTAACACAATTCTTGAGCGTGATCAGCGATTCCGTGAGCTACCATAGCGCTTCGTTTCACACGCCTGTTCTGATTCACACTCTTTGTTCCGTGTCTACCCCGTGAGCCTGTGCCTCCCTTTGGGTGTCGATAAATTCGATGGACTGTACTTGTTTTAACATCTCTTCTAATTAAGTCAACCTTTTCGGAATTACACAAAATACAGCTCGTTGCATGGTTTCGGGGTTTAGTCCCCCTGTAAGTAGGCTGTTTAGGTTTTTTTATTGATAACGCCACCTCAGTATGAAAATCCCTGGCTGTGCCGTGGGCAGTCTGTGGCTGCTTTGCATTGTTGTAATACTCAACCATTGTAGTGTTAGGCAGCTGGCTGTGAACAGCGCGTAGCGCTGTGCAGTTGGAGGTGAGCCGCCAGCAGTGGTGGATGTGGGGAGAGAGATGGCGGAGTTTTGTAATTTGTCATGATATCAAGGTAAATACATTGTTGGTTCTCTATTAATATCTTTTATTTGCTAACTATCCCTATGAGTAGTTAGTGCCTTCCATAGTTCGAATCTTTTATTTAGCTGGCAGTAGTGGCGCTCACTGTATTGCAGTAGCTTGAGCAGCGAAGATTTTTGTGAGGTAAGTGATTTGTGAAAGAGATAGTTTAATGTTAGTCAGGGCCATTCTCTTGTAGAGAATTTTGAAAGTCAGATTGCGTTGCGCTAACAAAATATTGTGTGTTGAAAGTCAGATTGCGTTGCGCTAAAAAATATTGTGTGTCGGTTCAAGCACAGTCTTGTATAATTGTTCAAAGGGGAAGTCGCGTAAAATTGTTCAAAGGGGAAGTTTCATATGTCGACCCTTAGCCTAGGATACCTCACTGGAATCTTCTGATTTTTTCTTGTAGTTTGTATAATTAGTGTAGATTTTGTTTATTGCTAGCGCGTAATTGTAGAGAGAATCTCCATTGTAGTTGTAGTTTTTCAGTGTTGTATAGTAAAATAGTTGTGGCATGCATGTAGATTTGCACCAAGTATTTCGCAGCTGCAATTAACTAGATATTATTTTCAGTGTTATGTTAATGTGTTCTCTTATTTTTGCTCTTCAAATTGTGTTTTTTCTGTGTTGTCGTGTGAAATACTGTGACAATAATGGCGTGTGAAAAGCGTAACACTAGGCTCCAAAGTAAATTGAGAAACGACAGCGAAGACGAAAGCAGTATGTTAGCGCCGCAGAGTAATGAGTTAACTAATGTTAAAAGTAGTAATTTGGTAATTGCGCATAGGGAGATGGAGCGGGTTGCAAACAATGGTGTAGACAGCGAAACAATTAGAGAACAGGGAAGCATTATCGATCGATCGGTCGGCAATAGCTCGGCTCAGGAATCCGAAATGACACGAGACGATCTCACAAATACTGTAGATTCAGGTTTTGGATCCTCACCGTTTTCTCAAATAAGTCAAGACACATTTTCTGCTTGTCAAAATGTGAATGTTGCCGGTGAAAATGCACTGCCAAAGAGCATAGAGAAACAGATTCCAGACACTAATACATTATTATTGCAATTAATGCAACAAATGGAACAAAATCAGAGAGAAATGAAACAAATGGGACAAAATCTTCAAAAGTTAGACACAATGGAACAAAATCTTCAAAAGTTAGACACAGTGGAACAAAATCTTAAAAAGTTAGATACCACACTAGAACAAACACGTGAGGATTTGACTAATGAGTTACATCACATTGAATCGAAATGTCAAAAAGTCTGTAATGACGTAAAAACACAAATTTGTGAACATTTCCAACCTATTTTTTCGCGGCATGAAAATGCACTACAGAATCACGAAGCAGCCATAAAAGAACTGCAAACTACTGATCATGAAAATCATGAGACCTTGCAAGCTAAATTTGACTCAGTTGCATCTACCGATTCGGTTACGCAACTTGCAAAAACCCAGGAAAACTTAAAAGACACAGCAGAAAAACACACTGAGGAAATAAGTACATTATCGGATAAAGTAGCCGAACTTTCAGATCAGTTCACTAACTTATCTACGAGGGTAGATGATGATCTGAATGACACACCTGTAGCCTTCACTGACACAGAAGAGTATGAACAAATTAGAAAATTCAAACAAAATCAAAATCAAATTAATACGCAACACCAAAGAGAAATCCGCGAAGTACAAGATCAGCTGACACAGGTAATACAAGAATTACGTATTTCAGAGGACACTCGCGCCCCAACACGGGAAGAGGGACATAGAAATACGGAACAACCACAAAATAATAACACAAGACACTTCGGAAATTATGAAAGAAATTGGCAAGGCACACCGAATTTTGAGATGGAACCGCCGACACGACGTAACAATGACCGGTATGCTACTCGCCGACACGATGATTTTGACTATAAGCTGTTCATTACTACACGTAAATTTAAAACATTTAAGAATTCTGCCAACGACATTCATCCACAAGCATGGCTCCATCAATTCTCTCATTGTTTTCCTCCCAACTGGTCGTTAGAACACAGATTAGAATTTATGTGTGGCTACTTAGAGAATGAACCAGCTGTAAGAATGCGATCGGTCATTCACGATTGCCACAGTGAAGGAGAATTTTACCATGCCTTCCTCTCCGCATACTGGTCTCAAGCCACACAAGACCGAGTAAAACATGGCATCATAATGATGAAACATTTCGAACAATCTGAATTCTCCAGTCTTGTGAAATATTTTGAAGACATGTTGCACAAAAATCAGTACCTGTCAAACCCATACAGCCCCTCAGAACTCATCCGCATTTGCTTAATCAAATTACCTGAACATTTAAGACATATTATTTTGGCAGGACGTTGCAAAGACGACATTGAAGCTTTTCAGGGACTGTTACAAGAACTGGAAATTGACACTGACAATCGCGGAACGCAGGAGCACAACAATTACAGATTACATCCGTCGCAATTACGCGATGAAAGAAATAATAACTGGACGCGACAAGGCTATTCTCACAACACAAATCGTGACCGAAACAGACACCACCCGTATAACAACCGTTGGCAAAGTAGTAATAATTACAGGGAAAGATCACCTCTCCGCGGTAATGACTATCACAGAGATAATCAGAGAAACAGACAATATGGGAACCAAAATAATTATTATTACGGGAGACAGAATAACTTCAGACGCAACAGCTTGGCGCACAGTTACGATTCAGGGAGAAATTCTCCACCACGTGATGGACAAGGAAGAAACTACGGAACCTACCGACATGACGACAGACGATATATTCGTAACGACAGACCTGAATTGCATCAGAACTGGCGGGATTCTAACAGAGCTGGGCCCTCTCGGCAAGGCGAATTTGTGGAGGTTCGGTCTCCGAATCCCATTAGCGACGCGTGCCAGCGGAGAGACAGACAATGACCCGCACCGCAGGCAGACCCCTGCGCCGGCTGGCTCCGAGAAAAATAACACACCGCTAACCTTGAGAAAAATTCCAGTATTCTTTACCGACGTATACTACTTGACAATTGCGTTAAAGTTGAAACTCTGCATACTAGGAAGAGCAAAGGTTTACACCACATTTCACACGTAAAACCGTTTATTGAGAGATAATGTGCTTTTTTAACTTGAGATTTTAATGCAACATTTTGGTTTATTTGAAAATACATTCTGAAATTAAAGTGCTTTCTGAGAGATACCAGGTGACACAGTGGTTAGTTTATTTGACAGCTACACGACTATATCACGACGCTACTAATGTGTGACACAATTCACCTTGTTGCTTTTGCGGTGTATCTGTTTTATATCTGCACAGTTTTTCTGACTTCTTCTGGAAAGTAAAACATGTTTTAGTAGTAACTTTTGTGGTATAGCAACAATGAGGCAGCCTTTTCCGTAGCACAACAATACGTTACAGCACAGTACTTTCTTCATCACAACAATAAGCGTAATAACTAAGATATCTATACGCAAAGCATTTCACTTTTGTGTATCATGAGGTAAGTACATTGACTTCTGCAGAACTTAGCTTTCGGAGGACGATAACTACGACACTTCCACAAAGATTATGTTGCGACAAGACGCACAGTTTAGCGCTACAGTACACGCATTTCAGTGATTAATTTTGTACTTAAAACATTTATTTTTAAAGATTTTTGAATTACAAAGAAAGTTTTCTGAGATATATTTCACTCCATTGCTGTAATCTGTAACACCTGAGGGTATAATTACATTAATCCTCAGGGGGGTACACGCTTACTTTGTGTATCATGTGTTTAGCACGCACAAGGAGCCCTAGCTAATATGGTATTTGCTTATACAACTTTACACATCGGTACCATATTTCTCTAACACAGAATTACACAGCTATCTGATTATTTACCTGAGAGAGACAAACATTTATTTTACTACATCAGTGACAGATGTTTACGTAATTACACAGTTGGATAACTTCACACTTATGAAACTGTATTTTGTCAGTACTTTGTGAACTGTTCATATTTTTTTGGACCCATTGTGATACTATGAGAGCTTTGAATGATATATTTGGTAAGGGAGCATGATTTTAAAGTACGTTTGAGGTAGATGACACTACTGAAATGAGCAGAGAATTTTTTTAGGTTTTGAAACTGTTGGAGGAAGCTACGACGATTTTGAGAGTTGACTGAGGTATTATGATGTTATTTTTACGACGACGATGTGTATTATGCTGTTGAGGTATGTTTATGATTAATAAGCTAATGTTATATGAAGAATTTGATTATGCTATGTATCTAATGATGAAGTATTGAAGAAGCGTCGACGAATTTATATATGTGTAATAAGGTAAGGAATAATGAATAGTGATTAGGGCACTCTGATTTGTGGAAAAGGTTGTTGGAAACCAAGATCGTACTTTAAGAGTTATGAAATGTGTGTAAATGCGTGAATGTATCACAATGCCAACGAAAATTTTTTTGGACACTGTTATATCAATAAGATTTTGTTTCTACAGATTTGCAACGCTAATTCTTTACCTGTGAAATATTTTTATGTGAGACTGCCATTGTAGCGAAAACTGTTGTCGTAAATATTTCCGTACGAAAGTTAAGTGACCACCTGCACGTAATGCGTCGCGGGCACACAGCTGTGTCAGACGCCTGGAAAGAAAAAAAAAAAAAAAAAAAAAAAAAAAAAGCCATTATTGCGAGCGAGCCCTTTTTTCAGCGGCACAGGTAGAAAAAAAAAAAGGGAGGCCATTAACCTTCCTTTGTAGAGAGCATCGCAAAAACGACAGGGTCGAACTTGAAAACGATGAGAAACATTTCACGGCTATTGTCGTGCTAATTGAGAGAAATGCCATATGGCTAGTGAATGACGTTTCACGCCTTGCTTTGCCCATTTTGTTTAATATCTAGTTTCTAGCTGCACTGCAGCATTGGTAAAAATAAAATTTTATAGATGTATTAATGTAAATATTTTCTGTCTACAGATCGAGTAAATAAAAAAAAACGAAGGAGCATAAAAAAAAAATATTTCACTTCACAGGAATTGCATACGGAATTTTCTTTTCAACTACTGGGTAATTTTTTTTGGTAGAATAACTTTTTGTGGTGCACCACTTTAATTACTTAGACACTAAGATGTGAACAGACATTTCCCTTATCTGCATTGTTATCATTAGTGTACCATTTTTTCTGCTTGAGCTATGTCATGTTTAGGTATAAGTTGCTGCTGTTTGCCAGGCATAGTGTTATTGAATTTGATTTTGTATTACGCTGTTAAGCCAGTTTTACTAATGATTTCTTGTTATTGTTTGCTGCACATTGCCTTAGATTAGTTGTAATATTACAATTGCTTTGCTAATTTCTTAAGGCTGCTTGCTTCGCAAATCTGCGTTTTTTTTGTCATTGCTGTTTATATTAATTGTTTTATGTGATGCTGCATTGCCTCGTCCCTTAGTTTAGCATCTGAGCTCAGTAGATATAAGTTAGCTTAAGAGGGGGTAGCCTATAAGATAATGAGTAGCGATTAATTGAAAAAAAAATGCATTGAGAAGCTATACGAGTAAAGTACAGAAAGCAGTATAGATAGGACTTTTGGAAATAATGAGGAACGAAGGGAGATCTCCGAGAAGCTTAAAGAAAATGGTTTGGCCAAAAAAGTATTTTGAAAGAGGATATGAACCAAAAAAGTATGGTTTAGGGACAATAGTTTTAGGCAGGATTTTCTTGGAAATAAATTATGAGGTAAGATAATGGAAAATAAATAATGAGGTAAGAAATATGTGCACATATAAATACAGAAAGCATGCTTGGATAGGATTTTTTTGGTGGAAACAAATGTTGAAATAAGACGAAAGATCTATGGAATGAAGTTTTAGGTTGGACTGCAGTACCAAATGTTACACTGAAAACAAACCCTGCCCTTTCCTCTTGTGTTATTCTGCTATGTGTTTGTGTACTCTTGTATATTTGTGTTTTTCTTGTCTTTATGTGTTTAGCTGATTAGAGCTATGTTGTAGAATTTTTCTAATACTATGTTATTTACTTGGTAAATTCTGTTTTGTTGCTCATATGTGGAGGTGATGTTTCAAAAGTTATTCTGATCTTTATGTAAGTACTTATGTCATTATTTTTGTAACACTGATGTATATGTTTATTTCTATTCTTTTGTAAAGCCCCTATTACTACGAATGTTATCTCTACTATTATGTTTTTAATGATGTTTTCTGTACCCTTGTAATTGTATTCTTATGTTATAAAATTGTAATTGACACCAGGTCATCAAATTAAGTAACTTGTAAGTTACATTTCACTGCACACGTTTCTGTTGGCCATAGTATATGGACAATATGTGAGAAGTAGGGAGTGATAGTGTTTGCATGTGATTTAATGATTCAGCAAGGGACTGGATAACAGCATTGCTGGTTCTGAGGACAATTCCAAAAACTTTGTGAGTGCACAAGTGGTGGTTATGGACTTGTTATATTATCCGCAAGACTCTTCGATGGTGATTGTGCACCTGCACAGTCACAACAGATGGTTGCTGGCCATCTCTACAAGGACTACAGTGGGTCTGCACCTCTGGTGGCCCACCAGTACCGTCATTTCTACAAGGACTACAGTGGGTCTGCACCTCTGGTGGCCCACCAATACCATTATTTCTACAAGGACTACAGTGGGTCTACATCTTTGATGATCCATCAATACCATTATTTCTACAAGGACTGCAGTGGGACTGCGCCTCTGGTGGCCCACCAATACCGTAATCTCTACCAGGACTACAGTGGGTCTGCTCTGTGATGACCTACCCACCAATACTCTTCAAAACGTCGACTGACTCCGCTGTGGGTTTGCTCTGTTGTGGCCCATGACCTGTCTGCATGTCGAGAGTCAGCACTGTCTTTGCGTTGGAAGGACAACGCTACTTCTTCAAGATTGCATGGAAATCCACTACTTCCGTGTGCATTTTCTTTTCCTGCTCAGACTTTGAGAAAAACACTGCAATGTGATAAATGATCAGGACTGTCTTTATGGACTGTGAGAAAATTTTAGCTTTTGACCAACATTGTATCAATAAGTGTGTGCATTTGATTTCTTTGTTATTGTAATTATAAAAATTTTTTTCAAATCTGTATTGGGCACTGCCCAAACCAATTTGTAAAATTTTTTGTGGGGAGCATGGGGGCTATGTAAGTAGGCTGTTTAGGTTTTTTTATTGATAACGCCACCTCAGTATGAAAATCCCTGGCTGTGCCGTGGGCAGTCTGTGGCTGCTTTGCATTGTTGTAATACTCAACCATTGTAGTGTTAGGCAGCTGGCTGTGAACAGCGCGTAGCGCTGTGCAGTTGGAGGTGAGCCGCCAGCAGTGGTGGATGTGGGGAGAGAGATGGCGGAGTTTTGTAATTTGTCATGATATCAAGGTAAATACATTGTTGGTTCTCTATTAATATCTTTTATTTGCTAACTATCCCTATGAGTAGTTAGTGCCTTCCATAGTTCGAATCTTTTATTTAGCTGGCAGTAGTGGCGCTCGCTGTATTGCAGTAGCTTGAGCAGCGAAGATTTTTGTGAGGTAAGTGATTTCTGAAAGAGATAGTTTAATGTTAGTCAGGGCCATTCTCTTGTAGAGAATTTTGAAAGTCAGATTGCGTTGCGCTAACAAAATATTGTGTGTTGAAAGTCAGATTGCGTTGCGCTAAAAAATATTGTGTGTCGGTTCAAGCACAGTCTTGTATAATTGTTCAAAGGGGAAGTCGCGTAAAATTGTTCAAAGGGGAAGTTTCACCCCTAACATCTGCGTTCCCGTCTGCTCCTCCATGTACTGGAGAGCAAAGGCTACCGCACTCTTTCTAACGCGTTCCGCATGTTCTGCTAATGATTCACCAAGGTCTTGTTCACATTCGGCTGCGAGACTTACCTTCTTGGGGTCCGAAATCTTACATGCGGTGGTAATGGTATTTTGACGTAATGTTTCCATCAGTTCCCGAACAGTACCTTCCGCTTGAATATTCCTTATTTGCAACTCACAGATCAGCTCACCCCGCTGCAAACAAGTCCCATCCCCGGACACACTGAAATCACAACGGTCGATCTTCTTTCTACAAGTAACAGTACGAGGAATAATTAGAATAGTTACACCTCAGTCAGTCAACCACACTCTGCTACTAAAGTGTTTTGGAAGCATGGAGTTGTGGCTCTAAATAATTACTCGTGGAGTCGACTGATTGAGTATACAATACAAGGTCAAATTTTTTCGTCACATTACACAATAGTGATCTCAAGTATAAATAGCATACTTAATACAACGTAACAAATGCTAGTTAATATAAGGATGACCAACAGGATGAAGCTACTAAAAAATGAATTGCTCCAGCAAAATCTTGTCAAAAAACCCTTTCGAACCTTTACCTTCCGTAATACATTGTATAGTTTCTGATAATCAAAGACAACAAGATGTTAAGATCAGAGTTTTTAAAAACAGCAAACACAAAATCCAAAATTATTATTTTAATGAAACCACCGAACATCCATCTAGTTTTTTCCCTGAACAAATCATAATCATGGAATCCTCAAGTTTTTCGATCCAGGTTAGAACCCAGTAGCTGAACACGCTTTTCAGAGGTACAGAAATCTATAGTGAATACAAACTGAGGCTTCCCTTCTGTTGCAGCACGCCAGTAGAGCTGCCACTATCCTGTCCAGTAATTCAGCAGCATAGGACGTGTATATAGCGTTTTTTCCTTTTACAGAAGCAACATCACATGGAGTTCATTGGCACAGACCGTGCCCTCATATACGTAGTACTTAAACACTGGTTTCATTAACCTTAATTCAAACGTCAGCTTCGTACGTTCTTACATCAGCACAAAAATTCAGCTGTCACGTTTTCCGATCAAGCAGTGATACTTCTGCAATAACACTGTCTGAGCATGGCTCTAGGTACACCACTGTCCCCGGTCAGTTCCCCCGGCCTACCAGCCACGCTTCCGGCTTGCCCCACTCCAGTTGACAACCACCTCTCTCGCCGCCGACCATCATGCCAGACAGCCTCCCACAGCCTCCCAGCCCGAAGATAGGTCATTGCTCTGTGATGCGGCAATCGATAAGTGCCGACATGGTACAGCGAAGAGAGAAGTTAAAATAAGTGTAAGACCAAATGCCTTGTTAATAACTTCGTTGTTTTAAATGCTGTCGTTCCATTTTGCATTTCACATCTCGATAGTGTCGCTTATTTGCGATTCATCGGCCTTAGAGAGACATTCCGACCTAGTATAAATACTGTATTGCAGATATCTCCATGCTTCCCGGTTCTTTTATTATCAGACTAGGAGGCACAGAAAGATATACACACTTCACCCAAAATGGGTTAAACACTTCTCCTTCATCGAGTTTCTGTTTGTAGATTCAGTTGTTTTATAACCAGAAATTGCTGGTGTCCTCAACATGTATTTGCTCACTTTAGTTAGAGTTTGGCATTTGGTCGCCAGTAAACTGCGAACGGTCCAAAGAGCATACGTCTCTACACATGCTTTGAGCATAAGGTAGGGACGTGGGCTCTTGGATTTTGGGCGGCTTACTGGTCCCCCCCTATGAACCCCAGACCTTGCCGAGGTGGGGGGGGCTTAACTGTTCCGTCCTCAATAAACCTGACAGTCTCTTAAGGACTGTACAGGCCTGGGGACGGACCAGGACCAACGAGGGGTTCATAAAAACTCTGTATAGGGAAAGTGTCGCCACCTTTCCGGCTGCTGCTGTTTTGGGACCATCGTGCTGCTGGTCATGCATTAACCACTACAGTATATTTAGATGTTTATATTGAAGAAGCGTGCTCTACTAGCGCACATGTTGCTAAGGTAGAGCAACAGCTTGAAACTGAACGTTTTGAATCTTCGGCAATAGATATGTGAGCAAAATGTTTCGAAAAATATCTTCTGTGACGACGATAATCCCTAATTTTCACGCAACTAGCATTTGGTGAGTGGAAATTGAAAACGTTCTAAGTGCCAAATCGTATCCAAAAATTTGAGAATGTATTCTGATTGTACTTAATTGTACTGTTCAACGCATCATCGCAAGAAGGAGACAATTATATGTGCCAACAAGCTGATTCTTGCAAAGCAGAAAACAGCAAGAACAAATTTGAGAATGTATTCTGATTGTACTTAATTGTACTGTTCAACGCATCATCGCAAGAAGGAGACAATTATATGTGCCAACAAGCTGATTCTTGCAAAGCAGAAAACAGCAAGAACTGTTTACACAAGTAGCGTTGTTACCGGTTTGGAACCGACGGGTTCATCTTCACACGCCTGTTCACGATTATATTAAATTTAGTGTTGTTTGCACTAGTTTTTATTTTCAACAGCTAATGTAAACAACAAAAAGTGTAGTATAAAACTGGGCAGTCGTCGAAAGGTGAACCTGTCGATTCGAAAACAATACAGCGCTATTTGCCTACATAAACAGAATTATGAAAAGTCCCTGGTTACTATTTTGTTCACTGCATGAATCAACTTGTATTCTGATCAAAGCCACAGTCTCAATAACCTCATTTTTCGACAAAATAGACGGAAGATAGTATTTGTTCAAGTGCCGTTAATACTAATGCACTACGTTTTATTTCTGATAATACAAATGCAGATACACAGCATTACGTTTTTTACATTTCGAAATTCCAGAGAGAAGATCAGCTTGTCACAAAGACCTTGCGCCATCTACTAAAGCATATTTGAAAGACTGTCGCCGTGGTTTGGCACCAGGATCAAGTCTAGACACACGCAGAGTGCTGCGAACACAGTACCACAGAAAAAGGGTTTTGTGATATAATGGCATGTAGAATGTTTTCCATTTCCACTCCTCTTTTATTAACGTCGGCATGGATTGATTTCACAGTTCCTGTTATGACAGCTAGCTCAAATAATTACTGGTAAGTGAGTAACTTAAAACTGATCATCTCGAATCTTCATTAACAGCAGCAGGAAAAGGTAAGTAACCGCTATTACGTTCAGAATGTTGTTTCTACAAGGAAAAATCAAAGTTGTGGGACAAACTCCAGAGCTCTGAAACAATTTTCGTTACATAAATTAACATAGCTAAAACTAACTATTTACTGCCCACCTGGCTAGCCGGTCTAACGTGCTGCTTCCCGAGCGGGAAGGCGTGCCGATCCCTGGCACGAATACGCACGGCGGATAAGTGTCGTCGAGTTCCGGTGTGCCGGCCCGCCTGAGCATGGTTTTTAAGGCGGTTTTCCATCCACCTCGGCGAACGCGGGCTGGTTCCTCTTATTCTGCCTCAGTTACACTGTGTCGGCGATTGCTGCGGAAACACCGTTTCCACGTACGCGTACACCATAATTACTCTACCACGCAAACATTTGGGATTACACTCGTCTGCTATAAGTGACTCCCACAGGATGACGGGGGGGGGGGGGGGGGGGGGGGGGGGCAGTAGGGGCCGAACGCCACAATAACCCTGGGTTCGGTGGGGGGCTGTGGTAGGGTGGCGGTGGGGTGGGTGGACTGCTGTGGGGTTGTGAACCACTGAGGGCTACAGCGGGACGAAGCCTCTCCGTCGTTTCTAGGTCCCTGTTTTAATACAATACAATACAACCATTTACTAATAAAGAAACCATGCTTCCCGACGACTAGATTTAAAGACATCTGATTAAAAGTTTTTCTTCTGCAAGGTTTTATATACCAACTTTTGGCAAACTCTCATTAGCAACCAGACTGAATCAGAGTATATTACACACTGTGCATGTAGTAATATTATTGTATCTTAGTCGAGGAATTTTGAATCAAGCAAAACCTAAACGCAGTAGGGATAATGGGTAAAAAAACACAGTATCCACCATATAGATTTATAACCCACATATGAAGCAATCTGAAACGATCTTTGAAGTTCACAGAAGACACAGGCATATTTCGACTACAATGCGACTTATACATGTCATGCACAGATAACTTTATTCTCTCAACATACTATAGAAATTAATGTAGCCTACACATTAAATACGAGGGTAGAATTTAAAGCCGGCCGCGGTGGTCTAGCGGTTCTAGGCGCTCAGTCCGGAACCGCGCGACTGCTACGGTTGCAGGTTCGAATCATGCCTCGGGCATGGATGTGTGTGATGTCCTTAGGTTAGTTGGGTTTAAGTAGTTCTAAGTTCTGGGGGACTGATGACCTCAGAAGTTAAGTCCCATAGTGCTCAGAGCCATTTGAACCATTTTTTTGAAGATTAGAGTGTAACGTCCCGTCGACAATGAAGTCATTAAAGACGAGGCACAAGCTCGCTTAAGGATGGAGAAAGAAATCAGAGACACCCATTTCAAAGGAACCACATAGACATTTTCCTTAAGCGATTTAGGGAAATCACGGAAACCTAAATCTGGATGGCCGTACTGAGATTACGACCGGCGTCCTCCCGAATACGATTCAAACGTGTTAATCACTGTGTCACATCGCTTGCTCACGTCGTTATCAGAGGAACAGGCAGGTTCGTCAGCTACGGAGTCCCATGTTAAACAATGTGCGCTGAATAGTGTGCTCCGAAACACTCGTACCTGCACGAGCATTGTACTCTGTCGTCAGATGTGCCACTGACCGCCGCCTATCCTGCGTTATAGAATGGACAAGCCCCTGATGTCCAAGTTCTGTGATGCGGTATGGAAATCCAGCACGCTGTCGCCTACTGTGGTTGCAGCGTCTTAGATTCATTTTCCATAGATGCTCGCGACAATAGCATGCAGAAATGCAATCGGCTTCGCCGATTCCGAGATGCTCAATCCCAGCTGCTGGACCGTAAAAAATTGGTCTTTGTCAAAGTCACTTGTGTCAGTGGATTTCCCCGTTTGCAGCCCTTATCACAGTACTAGTGATCCCCTTTCATCTCTTCTTTAGTTCGAAATTGCTTAGCGTTACATAAAAATCTGTCCATACAGGGTAGTCCATTGATCGTGGCCGGGCCCAATATCTCACGAAATAAGCGTCAAATGAAAAAACTACAAAGAACGAAACTTGTCTAGCTTGAAGGGCAAACCAGATGGCGCTATGGTTAGCCCGCTAGATGCTGCCATAGGTCAAACAGATATCATTTGCGTTTTTTTTTTTTTTTTTTTAACAAAGGAACCCCCATTGTTTATTACATATTCCTGTACTACGCAAAGAAATATGAATGTTTTAGTCCGACCACTTTTTTCGCTTTGTGACAGATGGCGCTCTAATAGTCACAAACATGTGGCTCACAATTTTAGACGAACAGTTGGTAAAAGGTAGGTTTTTAAAAGTAAATTACAGAACGTAGGTACGTTAGAACATTTTATTTCGGTTGTTCCAATGTGATACATGTACCTTTGCCAACTTATCATTTCTGAGAACGCATGGTCTTAGAGCGTGAGTACCTGTAAATACCACATTAATGCAATAAATTCTCAAAATGATGTCCGTCAACCTCAATGCATTTGGCTGTACGTGTAACGACATTCCTCTCAACAGCGAGTAGTTCGCCTTCAGTAATGTTCGCACATGCATTGAAAATGCGCTGACGAATGTTGTCAGGCGTTGTCGGTGGATCACGATAGCAAAATATCTTCCAAATTTCCCCACATAAAGAAATCCGGGGACTTCAGATCCGGTGAACGTGCGGCTCATGGTATGGTGCTCTGACGACCTATCCACCTGTCATGAAATATGCAATTCAGTACCGTTTCAACCGCACGTGAGCTATGTGCCGGACATCCATCATGCTGGAAGTACATAGCCATTCTGTCATGCAGTGAAACATCTTGTAGTAACATCGGTAGAACGTTACGTAGGAAATCAGCATACATTGCACCATTTAGATTGCCATCGATAAAATGGAGGCAAATTATCCTTCCTCCCATAATGCCGCACCGTACATTAACCCGCCAAAGTCGCTGATGTTCCACTTGTCGCAGCCATCGTGGATTTTTCGCTGCCCAATAGTGCATATTATGCTGGTTTACGTTACCGCTGTTGGTGAATGACGTTTCGTCGCTAAACAGAACGCGTGCAAAAAATCTGTCATCGTCCCGTAATTTCTCTTGTGCCCAGTGGCAGAACTGTACACAACGTTCAAAGTCGTCGCCATGCAATTCCTGGTGCATAGAAGTATGGTACGGGTGCAATCGATGTAGATGTAGCATTCTCAACACCGATGTTTTTGAGATTTCAGATTCTCGCGCAGTTTGGCTGCTACTGACGTGCGGATTAGCCGCGACAGCAGCTAAAACACGTACTTGGACATCATCATTTGTTGCAGGTCGTGGTTGAAGTTTCATATGTGGCTGAACACTTCTTGTTTCCTTACATAACGTAACTATTCGGCGAAAGGTCCGGACACTTGGATGATGTCGTCCAGGATACCGAGCAGCATACATAGCACACGCCCGCTGGGCATTTTGGTCACGATAGCCATACATCAACACTATATCGACCTTTTCCGCAATTGGTAAATTGTCCATTTTAACATGGGTGATGTATCACGAAGCAAATACCGTCCGCATTGGCGGAATGTTACGTGATACCACGTACTTCAACGTTTGTGAGTATTACAGCGCCGTCTATCACCAAACGAAAACAGTGCTCCAACTAAAACATTCATATTTCTTTGCGTACTACGCGCATATGTAATAGAAATGTGGGTTGCTATTTAAAAAAACGCAGTTGATATCCGTTTGACCTATGGCAGCGCCATCTAGCGGGCCACCCATAGCGCCATCTGGTTTCCCCCTTCAAGCTAGACGAGTTTCGTTCTTTGTAGTTTTTTCGTTTGATGCATATTTCGTGAGATATTTGGCCCGGTCACTATCAATGGACCACCCTGTATATTTTCTCTCACAGTAAAAAGGTAAATTGAGGAAGAAAAAAGTATTTCAAAAATTAGTTCAATTAGTTTTTAATACTAAAAGAGAATATAATCTTAGCAATATTTTCTCTGCTGTATCAGTATTACAAACGTCTCTGTATTCTTATACCATCGTCCGCAGTACACAATCTAAATGTTATCGACGTACAAAAACAAACAGTTTTCTGTATGAAAATTTGTTAACTAGCAAGACCTCCTTCCCACGTTCAGAATAAAACCATTGACAACTACACACATCAGAAAATAGCTTTGCATCATCCCCGTTCCCAGAATCTTGAAGATAGACGTTGACTGTGGATATTGTATTACAGACACAGTCCCTTTGACTGTTTAGAGATGTCACTAAACCCGCCCAAAGATGTAAACAACCATGCATGGGCAGCGTCTATTACACGGAGGGGGTCTTACAGCCCATCTGTTCCAGTCATTCCACCAGGAAGGAGGAACACGGCTCGTGTTGTCTGTACTTCTGCCATGCCTAGACGGTTGATACCGCGGTGCGATCGCGTCCGCATTGTTACTTTGTGCCAGAAAGGGCTCTCAACCGTCTCGTAGTGAACCAAAGCGATGTTGTTCAGACATGGAGGAGATACATAGAGACAGAAACTGTCGACGACATGCCTCGCTCACGTCGCCCAAGGGCTACTATCGCAATGGATGACCGCACCCTACGGATCATGGCTAGGAGGAACCGTGACAGTAACGCCACAGTGTTGAATAATCCTTTTCGTGCAGCCCCAGGACGTCGTGTTACGACTCAAACTGTGCGCAGTAGGCTGCATGATGCGCAACTTCACTCCCGACGTCCATGGCGAGGTCTGTCTTTGCAACCACGACACCATGCAGCGCGGTACATATGGGTCCAACAACATGCCGAATGGACCGCTCAGGACTGGCATCACGTTCTCTTCATCGATGAGTGTCACACATGCTTTCAACCAGGCAATCGTCGGAGACGTGTTTGGAGGCAACCCGATCAGGCTGAACTCCCTAGACACACTGTCCAGCGAGTGCAGCAAGGTGGAGGTTTCCTGCTGATTTGGTGTGGCATTATGTGGGGCCGACGTACGCCGCTAGTGTTCATGGAAGGCGCCGTAATGGATGTACGATACGTGAATGCCATCCTCCGACCGATAGTGCAACCATATCGGCAGCATATTTGCGAGGCATTCGTCTTCATGGACGACAATTCGCGCACCAATCGTGTACATCTTCTGAATGGCTTACTTCAGGATAACGACATCGCTCGACTAGAGTGGTCAACATGTTCTCCAGACATGAACCCTATCCAGTAACAGTGCTCTCGGTGAAGAAGAATTGCCTGTACTGTTTTTGGCATTACAAGGCACAAAAAAACATTTACTTTTGGGGAATCATGCTCAAATTCAATGCATTCGTGTGGATGCTTTGTACCCCAGATATGACAATTATGCCTGTTCACTTTCCCATTAGTGTGAAAAGTGGCTTCCCTGCTAAATATTATGTAATCAAAGCCATTACCATCCTCATTCAGTTTTTGTAACTCTGAACAAAACTCAAAGTGCTTGTCTTTGTCATCATCATTGAGGTCCTGCACTAGCTCCAATTTGAATGATTTCATTGACAGCTTCTGTAGCAGGACTTTCCACAATGTCATTGGAGCCATTTTGAGATCACGGGATGCACGACACACAGATTTTCTTGGACTCCTTATGAATGTCTCTCGTATGCACTCCTCATTCACTTCACTCACACTGGGACGTCTGCTTCTCTTTGCCAGGCACAAGCAACCCGTCGTAACAAATTTGTTGTGCCAGTGGTAAATGGCCTTCCACGTTGGTGGTTTCTTACCACACTTGATTCTAAACATCCATTGAACAGCTGTAGCATGCTAGTTTTTGCCGAATGCCAACACACAGAAAGCTCGCTCCACACCTGAACTCACCATGTTTGTGACTTTTGCTAACTATCCGCAAGTTACAAAACTACACAGTGGTGGTATACATCTAAAAAAAAAAAAAACTTTCAGGGTCTCTTCGAAATGGCATATGTATGATAGCTGTACAGTGTTTGGTTCTTGTACAATACATAATTGAAAGTGTTCCTGGACTTTATGTACACCTTGTATTTTTTGATACACGGAAAAAATCATGATATTCTCAAAATTAGAAATGTTCATAATGTAACCATATGCATAAATTAATTTGCAAATGAATGTAAAATGACTCATTCCACATCATTACGATCTATCATACAAAATGATCCATAGAACATGTATCCTACTAACTAACTAACTTTGATTAGATGACTGATGAATTTAATGATGATGACTCACTCTGAAGTCATTTGCCTGCATTCTCTCTGTCGCCAAAATGTGTATTATTAAGGGAGATAAAACTATTAGTTTGTTCTTTCAGTCATCACTTGAAACTAAAAATAACATTGATACGAATTATCACCAAAAAGAAAAGAAACTTTCTGGTTCCAGGGACCTTTACAAGTCTCAACCAACTGGAGCAATAAATGAAACACTCAAAAGCGTCATTCATTGGTTCTCAATAAATGGTCTAGCACTTCATTTACAAAGAAAAGGCATCTTATTCGGTTTTGTACAAGGAAAGACAAATCATCACTAATAATGAAGCATGATGGAAAAGAAATATATGAAAACTGATTGTTAAAAATACCTGGGGGTACATAGTGATGAGAACCTGAATTATAAATCGCATATTAAGGAACTTTTCAAACAACTGAATGCAGCGACATTTGCTCTAAATGTGATTGCCATAAGTGGCAATGACAGCATTAGAAAATTTAACTTCCTTCTTTCATTGATGTCATATGAAGAGTGTGGGCCTGTGCCCCCCACCACACACACACACACACGAAGAAATTAGGTAGCCTCACAACACATACACTCTTACAAAGTTTGTTGTGAAGGATCAGCACCATTTGAAAATAATACTAGCATTCATAAATACAATACTAGGGAGAAAAACAGTGGGACTTAATCTTGTTGTAGCATAGCATGCAGCCATAAAAATATTTGACCACCGCCCTTTAATTAACAAGGTGCTGGCTGATAATGAAAGTTGACAAGTGCTATTCCATAGATGAATTTCTGAGAAGGAACCAACAGGTAAGCCACGAGCACTGATGCGCTGCTTCCCGGACTTGGGCTGGCGCGCCGGCCTCGGACTGAATCAGCCCAGCAGGTTAACAACGAGAGTCAGTGTGCTGGCAAGCCTGGATGTGGTTTTTAGGCAGTTTTCCACATCCCACAGGGTAAATACTGGGCTGGTCCGAATGTACCACGTCAGTTACACAACTTGCAGACATTTGAAAAACATTTGCAGTATTTCATGGCTTACACCAGACGCAGACAGCTAGGGTACGTGATGGCAACAGGAAGGGCATCTGGCAACCCTCTGACACTAACATTGATAACTCCATAGTAACAGGGTTGACCCCGTGTTGAAGTGGGACAAAGGCCCAAGCAAATAATGAGAAGGTGACATCCAAAAATGAACGTATCTACTAAATGCAATTTTTCACAGTCAACATGAAACTTATTTTGGGCATACATAAGAATGAAAATAGCATATTGCAATGTGAATGCCTTTTACTTTTAGGCCAAAAGGGAGTTCATATCTGTAAATCAAATCTAAAATGAAAATATTCCTTTAAAAAGCACATTTAAATATGGACATGTTCTCATTACATGAACCATGAGTGATTTTCAAAAGCAAAAATCTTCTTCTTCCTTTCAAAATAACTTACCTCTTACTGTATAGTGCTTGTTATACCATATCATTTCACATATTTTTATAGTGTAGTATGTGATATCATTGAAAAAAATTGTAAATTGGCCACTGTAGCACAAATATTAGTTTTCACTGTTTTATTCAAATTTCAGGTTTCATTGTTACTTCACAAGTATTTAAAATGTTTCAGATCACCATACCAGAATAAAATGATGTAACTGTGGCATTAACTATCTTTAGAAATATTCTTTGACATAGGTGTTACATTTAAACATGCAAACCAGAATAATTTTCTTAACAATCACAAGCAACATGGAAATATCATCAGTGATGGTTGTGTTCCAACTTAAGTCCTAGTGATTTCACCAGTCTTCTTAAAAAATAGTTTACTGTAAACCATCAACATCGTTTTTCCTGTAATCTTAGACTGGATGGCTGAAAAGAACTTTGGCTTTTGTCCAAAGAAAGGGTTTTGTAATGGTTCATCTGCTCTTTTACATCTAGCTGGGACTTCTAGAATGCAGTTGCCTCAACATCAGTACGAGTGTTTCCCATAGCTTTTTACGTGTGTATGGAAATGCATTTTATTTCACGTATGTAATGTAGATCTTGTAGGCCCTTAGATAGGGCTTTCACATCTGTCAGCAAGGTTTCTTGGCTCAGTCACTGACTGTAGATCTTATTGTATTCCTCTTTTGTTGCAATTGTTGTCCTCTTTCTTAGAAGTTTTCCTATTCTATCAAAAATGCAGTCAGTGGATAAGTAACTGTGTCCTTGTAATAATAATTATTAGCACTATACAACATATTATGAGGGATGACAGAAGCACAAACTGTTGCTCTGCATGAGAACAACAGTGTGACTGGAATGGAAATCACTCGACTGGATCTAATGGATTAGTTATCCTTCACACAAAATGTGTATGTGGACACACATGTATTTCCATAGGCTTGTACCTTGGCAAATGTTTGATTATTTAGGTTCGGCTTATCCTGTTTGTTTTGTTCCATTCTGTGTCTCATTTATTTTAAATTCCGGACATGTTTGCCTTTGCATGTAAGCTCCTCATATGTGGCTGGCTCACACATATAAAATTTTGTTGAAGATTAAGACTGAAACAAAAAGCAACAAAGTTCAGTAAATAGGCAGCATGAACTAATGCTGTGCAATGAGAACCCCAGAAAAGCAGCCGATAATAGCTCTCAGGTTACAATTGTCTTCCTCAACTTCCAGAAAACACTTGGTGGGGGCAGGGTGCATGTTAAATGCTTGCTATGCCCTCATTATTCTTTATGCCACTTTTGATTTTTGGGTCATGACATTTTTATTTTATTGGCTGAACTGTGAAAATTGTAGGAGAAAAATAATTTTGAAGATGCACCATTTGTCAATAAGGGTTGAGGGGATTGGCTATTCAAGTGAAACAATCATTACTGAGTAACTGCTATGGAATATGCTGTACTGAGGCAACCAGGGTTCTGTTTGGGTGGGCCCCAATCTCCCTACCTGGGACCAAATAGGCTTGTGATTATCTCACTGTATAAATTTCCAGAGGGATATTGGTTGACCCTACCACCCCATCACCAAGTGATATCAGCAAACATTGTTTAACAGTTAAAATGTGATACTAATACAGTATCGGGAGAATTATTAAAGAATGTTGCACTACTTACAGAACAAAATGCAGGTTAGCATTGCTTAATTCCAGAGAATTTTCTGTTGCAGAGGGAAGGCATAATTTCTTTAACTTGAGCAAAGGTTGGACACAGATTTGAACCGTTGCCTCCTGACTCGCATTCATTTGTGTATCTTCTTCTGCTTCTACACAATGAGCACTGATCCAAAAGAATTGCTGAAGAAATGGTCTTGGATGGTTATTGATTCATTCAAGAGATGTACTTGAGGTATAGGGACTTCTGAAATTAAGTTACACATCATCTCATGTTAAGACCATTACGCAACAGGCACGGCACATTGTCGGAAGAGTGTGCATGTTCCTGATTTCCTGCAGAGACAATTCTGCTGCAGTACAGACAACAGGTTCATCGCATTGTGGGAGTGAAATGGCACTCCAAAGTTGAAGTACAAGGAACAGTATGGTTCTTGTTGGCACAACATCTAAATTGCACACAAATTCGCCATGAAATTCTGGCAGTGTATGGCCCAAATGAGGTGCAATGCAATGTAGCATCCAGTCGTAGTGAAACAGTGCCAACAATTTGATGAAGACCATTCAGTCTTTCCAGCAAGCTGGGTGGATATCTGGCAGGAAATAGATTTTCCATCAAAGAGGAAATTCACACAGCAGTCCTCAAATTGTTCCATGACTGAGGGGCAGATTTATATTGTCAAGAAACTGAACAATTGGTGGGATGTTACAATTGTTGTTTACAGATCTTGGTGACTGTAGTGAAAAGTAGTATCTGCATCACTTTGAATTTTATTGCAGCATACAGTAAAAGTTACTCAGTCTGTCATAGTAACGGGTAACTTTCTTTTTCAAGTTTCATAGTTTCTTGATGCTTCCACACCTTTCTTTGACAATCATCAGATGTCAGGTTACTCCTGGATGCATCGGTAAATGGAATACTACCCCACTGATTAAGCACCCATTCTGTGTTTTCCGGTACCCATCTCCACAGACCAGTGCTTTGGGGGGAGGGGTGTTAGTGTCATCTGTAATGGAGGCCACATTGATAGTGTGGAGACTTGGATTCTGTCTTGACCATAGTTGCCTGATATCCCATCCCAAATATCTGGTTGGAAACCCAACTCCCAACTGTACTTTGTTGGGATAGATAAAAATCCTGGTTACATAAAAATGGACAACATTTTATATAATGGTGTGGTCTTCACATCAATTTGTTCATTACTGATTTCAATGATGGGCAGTCTTGTAAGAGTTACTGACTTTAAACTTCTGCTTTTATTAAGAGTGCTAAGTTGCCATACTTGACACAATAGCCATTGTTTTCGAGCAGCGCATCAGAGGTCAATCGTGACAGTGCTTTGTAATTCTCTGCTGGAAAAATTGAATAGGGTTGTGCAGTTTCCTTCCCCTGTGGCAGCCTTAGTCGTCTTGATGCCAATAAATGATGATCTTATCAAAACATTCAAAAGAGAAGTTGTGACGAAGGAAGCTGGGATAATTTTTACTTCCCCCTTGTTTTGCCATATGCCTCCTTAAAATTAGTTTTTTCACTTTCAACTAATTACTATTAACATATGTGAATATAATCTGCATTTTCATAAAAGACAAAGGTTGGCCCTCAGTTTTAAAGAACTTAACACCAGGTTGAATTTTGTCTATGTAATTGATTTTCTAATTTATATTGAGTATTCCTAGTTAGTATCTCTTATTATAGGGCAAAATCAGTCATTTTTATGTAACTTGAATTCTATTGTTGACTTATAAACAAATATAAATCTTGTAATAATTGCAAACATTTGGAATATGAAATGCTAGTATTCGTGAAGTATCTATTTGGCTCTAGTTGGAAACATGTTAGCAAAGCCAGCCCTTAGCTTAGAATTAATTAATTAACATATTTGAAAAAGTATTGCTTGCATAACTGTATATGTGAATTTCATGATTAAAACAAATACTTCAGCCTAACTCTTGTAGTAGAAGAAACTGTTAAAAAGACAGCATTTTTAAATGTATTCAGTTAACTGATTAAATTTAATTTTAATCACAATTTCTGTACATTTAGCTTTGAACAACGTGTAGTTTCGGTACCTATTATTGTGGTGATATATGAGGCTCATGAGACAGTCAGTCCATGGCCAAGTTTCAGACGAGGAAGCCGTGTTGGTTAGAAGAACCACGATGCATCACCTTAACAGCAATGTAAGTGGTACACGAATAGGCCACGTGTTAAAGCAATGACAGTGTCTGTTCCATACGTACCTGATTATTCCAAAAGAACGGTGAATTATTTGGTTATGTTTTTATTGGTTGTAGATGTTCAACAGTAAACTATTGTAGCAGTATGTGGATGTTTGCCTGGAAACTAGTAATGAGGCTTATGGGAAGTTGTCCACTGCCCATATATAACTGTGTATTATTGGGATGGTTGTAAAAAGTGAAACGCAACTGTGCATCTGTCGGCTACATCATTTACAGTAGACAGTACTGCACGTCCACCCCCTATGTTTTCAGCCAGTATGTCGACACCGAGGACAACAAAGAAACAAAGTAGGCAAACCACAACAAAATGGCAGTTTACTTGCAGCACAGTATAAAGTATGTTGAAAAATGATTTGACTTTGAAGAAAGTGTCTACAGGACTTCCAAACCATTTTCACTGACGGTGAAACAGAGCTCATTTTCAGAATTTGTAGACGTGATTTCTTGTAGATGGGGATTTGATGTTTGAAGAATGTGTGCAGTTAAAGAACTTTTTAAGCTGAAATCTGATTAGTGGAAGGAATTTTTTTCATTGTTATGAAAACTATGACAACTTCTTCAAACTTTTCCGTTTTGCTTCAGATGAGTTTTCAGCCTGATGATGAACACTTGGTGAGCTGAGAGGAACCTTTTCCCAGCAGCAACATTAGAAGCTGAAATAATAATGAAGATGGTTTAGTGATTTACATGTCTCCAGTTTTGTTGCTTTTTTGATGAGGAAGAAGAGGAGATTAAAAAGTGAGCAAAAGTCTCAATACGGTAAAAAACAGTGTTTTTTTATATTGAATTTTGAATTGTAGCCTGTGTGTGTTTAGTCGTGGTTTTTAAAAAACATCAGTTCAGAAAAAACTGGGTGACTGGTCTTTACTAATACAGCTGCCTTCTAAATGGGCAGTGCACAGCTCTTTTGCATTTTCTTGCGGGTGCCTATGAGCCACAATTCTTATGCTGTAATCAGGTTGTGGACTCCAGGCTACCACTGGAAGATGGTTTGTCTCACAGTAGTGGTTCTCTGTTTGAATGATGTCACTGTGGTGTATGACAAATTGACAGGCAACTTACCATGCTGCCAACCTTCCTGTCAATGTGGATAAGCCTGAAATGATCCTTCAGAGCATGTTTACAGTGCACAAAGTTGAAGATTTTAATGAATCTGTCTCACAGAGACTTCTGTTCAATAGTAGATTATGATAAGTATTCTGGTTGATGAAGTATCTGATTCCATTCATTTTTCAGCTATGTTTTTCAATAATTGCAAATCTGCTGTTCAAAAATGGAAGCCTTTTGGATTGATATTTTGTTTGAAATTTCTTTCTTTTTCGTTGATGTTTGAGAATATTAATTACATTTTGTTTTTTCAACTGTAAAATGGCATGTGTTCCACATTTTGAAATTATTTGGTTATGAAAATGCCTCATAGCACTTCTCTATCAAATAAAAACTGTTATAATTTTTCATAAACACCAGATCAGTTCCTGAAGTTAATGTTGTAAAAATGTGCCTTTGATGCTTTGCACCAGTGAGTTGACTTGTGCTATCTTTGTTAACCTTCTCAATAGTTTTAGTGAGGTTACTGAATGAGAATAGTTGTGCTGGACCAAGTCTTGGACTTGATGTCACATGGAACCAAGTGCAGTTTTATCTGCTGGACTGAGTAATGTGAACTCAGTGTATATCATGAGCTGTAATTTGTTTTTATAACTCGGCAACTTTGAAATCAGTGTCCATTTAAAAGTGACTCTTTTTAGCCAGTTGCCAAAGCTTTAAAAACGTGGTGTTAATTGTTGATTACATTTGGAGGATTGGGCTTAACAAAAACTACAATGTTCTTTCATCTGCAAGTCAAGATATTAACTGAAACTATACGACCTAGAGCCCACAATGAATTGTACTGCTAAATCTATTTGGATGGTGAGCTGAGCCCACAAAATACTCCAAATCATGTCGACGATTGTTGATACTGTTTTCTAGGTTATGCAACAAATGTCATTGGAACGCTATCCTACAGTGTAATATCCCAATTTTACACTTCAGACAGTCCTGACAAAGAAATGTTACAGCTTTAATTACATCATTTCAATAATTTCTTGTTGTTTGGAGTGAGGAACAGGAATCTTAGAAGACACAGGAATTAATGTTCCGAGAGAAGAAATAAAGCTCTTGATAACAGAGGCAGGAAAGGACTCGGAAGATATGTTGAATGGAATGAAAGAAATAAAAATCATACATTGTTGACATTCCTACCTGGAATTTCTGTTGGTTGTTTTAAAAATGGTAAAATTCCACCAACCAACATGTTGTCCTCTGCCAGTGGGGTAATGTGATGGGGCAACTGGTCAGCACACCTCTCTCCTGGGATTTTTTGACTGCGGAACCACCACTAATCGGTCAAGCAGCTCCTCACCTAGCCTCACAAGTCTGAGTGCATTCTGCACCAGTAACCCCCCACCAAGGAAAAATCGCTGGCAGTACCAGCAATCGAACCCAGGTCTGCCAAATGGCAGTTAGTTGAATGGTACAGCTAAGGAGGCAGACAATGGAATGGATAGTGTGTTAAAGAGCAGTTCTAAGATGAACATAAGACAAGGATAGTGGAATGTAGTCAAGATGAATCAGGAGATGCAGAGGGAATTACAAGGGATGATCAAAAAGTTTCCATTTGAAAGCTGTACAAGGAGGGGTCGAAAAGCTTCTACCCTAACAAATAAAGAATGACAGACATTTCATAATATCAATTTATTCATCTATATAATACCTGTGAACACTAATACACTTGAAGGCATGCTCAGATAACTTCTGCAAACCATTCAAATAAAAGGTCTTTGATTTCAAGTCCAACAAAGCATTAGTCACTTCATCATCATCATCCTTTGAGATATTTTTTTAGGTTTGGGAAAAGGATAAAGTCTGACACAGTCAGATCTGGAAAATATGGCAGGTGATGTAAGAATTCGAATCCCCAGTCATGCAGAGTTTCCAATATTGCGAGGTCTTTGTGCACCGGTGCATTGTCCTGATGCTAAAGAGTTCAGTGAGCCAATTTTCCACACCTCGTTTTCCTTATCTCTTCTCTCAAATGGCACAGGAGGATGCAACAGTATAAAGCATTGATAGTTGCAACCGTTAGCAAGTAATCCACCATAATTACCCCTTTTGCACCACAGAAGACCAATGCCATCACCGTACCAGCTGACTTTTGCTCGTGGAATTTATTTATTTTTTTTGTGTGTGTGTGTGTAGAGGGTGAAGAATGTTTTCATTGCTGTGACTCTTGCTCTGTCTCAGGATCAAAGTGGTGAACCCACATTTTGTCTATTGTGACATACCTTGCAAGAAAGCCATCTTCATTCACTTCAAATTGGCGGATGATTTCTTCACAACACTGCACGTGTTCCTGTATCTGATCTGCACTCGAGTCTTTGTGAACCCACCGAGATGAAACTTTCAGCATTCCCAACATATCCACAACAGTGTCACGAGCACGCCCGTGGGAGATTCCAAATGTGGTTTCAATGTGCTGCAATGAGCCTGCAAAGCTGTATCGTAAATTGTAGTCACTGTTTCATCAGTGGCAGACTTTCCATTCCTTGGTGCTTCTCTCGCACTCATTCTTCTGTGTTTGAAGTCAGACGCCCAGTTTTTCACTGTTGCACAAGACGGAACACTGTCCATAAGTGTATTCGGCATATCCTCCACAATTTCCTTGGACATCAGTCCCTTCAAATGAAGGTATTCAACAACTACACAGTTCTTGATTCTCCCAATATTTACCACTTTGCTTACACTACAATATACAATGCATCTTAGTGGCTACACTAATGAAGGTGGAGCTGCAACATTTGACTTGCGTACACATAAAGGGTTACCATAAAAGTAGGTGATGGTGTTTGTGTGAGACATTACAGTAACTATCTGGCACTAGAAACTTTTCAGCCACCCCTCATATGCCAATCGGGCAAAATCATGATGAGAACTGAGGCAATCATCCTACCAGTGCACCAGGTTGAAGGTGCCCATTTGGTAGAACACTGTGTCCTGCTTTGTCAAGAAGTCCGTCACTGCTTGCTGCACACCCTCTTGCAACAGGAGTCATTGATCCTTCAAGACCTTTCTAAGGGACCCTCAGGTAGAGATCAGGACTGTAGGGTGGCTACTCGAGTGTCTCCCACTTTAGCTGGTGTCTGCATTATGGGGATGTGTATTATCCAATGTGATGCACAATGGTGGTTTTCAACAGAAGTGCTGCTTCATACATATTCTTCAATGTATGATGGATGTCTACCAGTGTTTGTCCTGCAGCAGCTGAGAGAACAACAACAGTATGTTATCCTGTTTGGACATATTTGGTGATAACACTGCCGTAGTTCCAATTTCTACATTTACTAAAGGCACAAATGCCACACATTGCTTACATGTCAGTGCTTCTGTAACCATGCTATGTTGCTTTTACTCTGTGGCAACACCCTTGAATGGGAAGTTTTTGATTGTCCATTATATGAGGTTTGTCCGGAAAATACGTATAAAAGTTGAATAATGTCTTTATGTTACAGGTTGCAGTCACCACCAGGTGGGACTACTGCTGTAATCAATCCCATCAACGCTCAGTTCGAGTCAGAGCACTCTGCGTGAAGGTGGGAGTGTGCAGCAGCTTGTGTTCTTAAAGACCATAGATTGACAGTCAGAATGATCACTGACGAGCTGTCAATCCCCAAAACAATCGTTCACAAAAACTTGAAATGCAGAAACTGTGTGCGAAAATTGTACCGAAGCTCTTGACGCCAGAACAGAAAGGATTGGCTGGAAGCAGAGAAACGAGGGGACTTTCTCAACCAAGTCATCACTGGAGATGAGTCCTGGTTTTAGAAGTTTGATGTGGAGCTCAAATCTCAAAGCAAGGAATGGAAACTAGCAGGAGAACTGAGAACAAAAAAGTCGCGAAAATCAAGGTCCAATGTGAAGATGCTGTTGATTCTTTTCTTTGATTCTAGGAGCATTGTTCACAAGGAATTTGTCCCTCCCAGTCAGAGAGTGAACGGAAATTTTTACGTTGAAGTTCTGACACATCTCAGAGCTCATGTGGCAAGAGTTTGACCAGAGTTGGCAAAAGGGGGCAGGTGGATCCTTCATCATGACAATGCGCCCGCTCACACGTCGCTCGTTGTCCGCGAGTTTTTGGCCCGAAGCTCAATCACCGTGACAGACCACCCGCCTTATTCACCCGATTTAGCCCCGTGTGACTTCTTCATGTTCCCGAAATGCAAAATGGTGCTTCTGAGGTGGCACTTGGGAGATGTGGAAGCCATCAAGGCGGAAACGACACGGCAACTGAACAACATCACAACTGAAGACTTTCAGCAATGTTATCAACAGTGGAAACGGCATTGGCAGAAGTGTATCACATCTCAGGGTGAGTACTTTGAAGGAGACCTTATTGTAATACCTGAATAATTGTAAAATAAAGTCATTATTCAAATTTTATACATATTTTCTGGACAAACCTCGTAGATTAGGAAATGAGACACTGAAGATAATAGAAGTGTTTTGTTATTTGGGTAACAAAATTATTGATGATGGCTGACACAGAGGGGATATAAAACACAGGCTTGACTGTCTGATGGACAGAATATCTGAAAAAGAGGAATATGTCAAGAGTGGAGATAAATTTAGATGTAAAGGAGTCTTTTCTGGAGGTATCTGCCTGAAGTGTAGCCTTGCTCCGAAACGAGATGTGAACAACAAGCAGTTCAAGCTAGAAAAGGATAGTACCTTTTGAAATGTGTTTCTAGAAAGAAATTTCGATGATTATGTGGATAAAACATAAAGGTAAACTCTGTCCATTGGTACTGGCCGACCACCGTGTCATCGTCTGCCAATGACATCCGGCACACCACTATCCTGCCCGTGTCAGTTTTCTTAAGCTCGAGCCCTGCTTGCTTGAGTGGCATCACAAGGGTGAATGTACACCGTTCCAGTCGTCTCACCCGGGAAAAATCCCTGGCAGTACCAGGAATCTAAACCTGCGTCCTCCCCATGATAGGTAGCAGCAGTGAACACTAAGTTACAGAGGTGGTCAATAAGTGGATAGATGACTGCTACTGGTTCTAGATACCCTCTGCGATGCACCTAGAGGTGGCTTATGGAATAATTGTGCAGTTGCAGATCAAATTACTAGGGAGACGGTACTGAATGAAATTTTCAGCACAACTTGAGTGAAAGAAGGAACTGGTTGATAAGACATACCCTGATGCATCAAGGAATCATCAATTTGGTATTGGTGGGATTTGAGTGAGGGGGAAATACAGTAAGCAGGTTCAAATTGATGTAGGCTTGCATATGACAGATTAGCATAGAGAGCTGCATCAAACCAGTCTTTGGACTGAAGACCACAACAACAAAAACAGTTGGCTGTATGTAGGAATTTTCTGTGGTCAGGAAAGCAATGAGAAAGGATTTTCTGATAAAGAAATGTGCAAACACTTTACATTAATGTGGTGTAAAATATTTCTTGAGCTGTTTATGAAGCCAGACAAATCTTATATTAGTTCTTTTGGCATAAAATACCTGTACAGGATGATTAATCTACCCCTACCCATGGGTTGTATGCAACTTGCAATGCCTACAAATGTCATGGGCAATATTTTCTTTTCTGTCACCCACTACATGCAAATTACTAGTCCTACATAAAAAATGAACAGGATCTTTTTTGTGGGAAATTTAATGTAGCCTTTTTTTTGGGAGGGGGTGTGCATTTTTGCTAGAGGCCCAAATGCATTTTTCTTGAATAACAAAAACTTATTCCAGTACAAAATTTAATGTAGTTAATTTTCATACAAAGAGGTGGTGTTCATTGTTTTTGTAGGCCTAACAGTGTGCATGTAGGGAGGAGAGAAGATTAAAATCATGGGTGTGGTTCTTGATGTTGCAGGTTCCATAAAACTTTATGGCAGGGGCAGCTGAATAACCTTGCGTATGATCCAGAAGATTCAACAACATTCTTAACACACCTCATGGACAAACATGGCTGCTGCTAGAAAACAGGTGATTCATATTGGCTTTGTGTATCCCCATTATGTGACTGCCGTAAAGAAGAGGATGTGGGATGTTCTCTGTCAACTTTTATATACACACTGATAAGCCAAAAGACATCAAAATATACAAGGCATGCCAGAAAAGTAAGTACCATTGTGGGGAAAAGGACTCATGAAAACATTTCTTGAGACCAAAATTTCTTTTTTTGAAGAAATACTCTTTTTCTACATAACAGCCACCATTGTTCAGACATTTGTCATAGCAGTAAGCCAACTTTTGTATGCCCTCTTCATAGAAAGATACCACCAGTGAAGACCTTCAATACTGATCACACTTTCTTACATCATCATTGGTGTTGAAGCACCTTCATCCTGCTTGATGATGAAGTAAAAGTGGTAGTCGGAAGATGTGAGATCAGCACTGATTGGCAGGTGGTCGAACTGTTCCCAACTGAATTGTTAGTAAGGTTTTCAGTGCCACCAGCAGAAATGAAACGTGATGTCATGAAGCAACATAATGATTCGATTGAGAATTTCGCACCTTTTGTTTTGAATAGTGTGATGGAGTTCTCTCGGTGTTTTGCAGTATGATACCGCTTTCATGATTTCAGCTTGGAGAAGGAACTCAACAAGCAGAATGCCTTGTAGGTCCTAGAATCCATTTCACTTGATTTTTTTGCACTGACAACTTCGTTCAGATTTTTTATTTATTTTTTTTTTTTTTTGGGGGGGGGGGGGGGGAGAAGGAGGAGGAGGATTGCCATACTGTGAGTTCCTTCACTCCATAGATTGTTGTTTTTATTTTGGAGTGTCATGAAAAAACCCAAGTTTCATCACCAGTCACAGTTCTATTTAAGAATTCATCTTCCTCATCACTGTATTCAGTGCTGAAATGTCAAAACCCTGCCAAGGTACATAATTTTGTAGGCATTTTTGGAACACAATTCACAAAAATTTAAGCAATTTATGACTGAGTCATGCAAAACAGTTTTTGAAATACATTCTTATTGTGAACCATTTGTTTTCATGAATTTTCTAATTCATTTTCTCACCCATACCATCAGTGACAACAGAAGGCTGTCCAATACATGCTTATTCATGAATGTTTGTTCAACTGTCTCATCCACTTTCTCACCATAAATATCTACAAGTTGATGAATTTCAGCTGGCTTAATGTTCTGTGTGTTGAAACACGACATGACAGAGCACACTTCACATTCACTGGGCTCAGAGGTTGTCTTAAACATTTTGAATGATCACTAGCAAATACAAATACAACAAAATTCAGCTCCAGTGCCGACTGTGGAAAGACAATGAACCAGAGAAATGTGTGAACCTACAACACAAGTGCTGCAGCGGCAGTAGAATGATTTGGTATTTACTTTCAGGATGCACCTCATACTTTGAACTTTAGTGGAAGTGCCCGTCACCTACGTTCAAACAGTGTGTGTGGGTGGCAAGGGGGGTTACTTAACAGTTGAACTATCTTTGTTTTGTTTTGCTTATCTCTCTCTAGTCATGACAGGTAATGTGATTCAAGGACAAAGGTACTTTCTGACTTACTTCAGTCCAGTCAAGCTCCAACTCTTCTGTCCTCTACAGCTACTTGCTTTTATCCTGAGGTTGTTACTCTCAGGCCTGCTTGGGCTTAAAGCTGGTTAATTAGAAATGAAGCTGCTCCTAAAAATTTGTATACATTGTGTACAAAAATCTACATTTACAAAGAATTTGTGGGGTCAGAGGAGATAGAGATACACTTCATTACATGTCACTGGTGTGCACCATGTTCCTGATTTGGATCCGTTAAAGTTTTGATGTTAGTAATGCTCGAGATATGGTGTGACTATTGGTTTAGGGGCATTTCTGAAAATATCGCCTGTCTACATTATGGCACAACTGGAATATGCTTGCTCAAAACAACCGAGTGTGAATAATGACAGTGCATTCAACTGAAAAGGTAACCAGTGCTTCATACACCAACATCGTCTCCCCCTATAAAAAAGAAATTTAGAGGTAGTCACACAAAAAAAGCTTCTTTTTTCTCTCCTAAACACTCGAAAAGTGTGTGTATGTAAGTAGTTTTATGTTTTAATACACCCTGGATATGAAAATAGCTGTCGCAATTACCTACACTGCTTACATGGTGTTAATTTGCACACAGATTTCTGGTTGTTCCACTGGAAAGCTTACCAAGACATTTACAGCCTAAAGCTGGTACTGGCTTGTAACTTAAAAATGTACACAGCTCAAAAGTAGTACAACTGCAACTCTGTAGAATTACAGTGTCTTTCATGAAGTACAACATTTTTAACCGTACAATTATAATATTCGTGTAACTGATATTATTTAGTCATGAGACTTCTGGGATAAGCTATGAAATAATTGCTCCATGCTGTACAGAAAAACAAAGCAGTCTGAACAGCCTCACCATTTATATTGGTAATAGGTAATGGGAACAAAGGAACCAACAAAATTAAGAAGAACATTAGCATTTTTTTTTTAAATTCATGCATCTTTTACAGAAAAGAACTGTACATTTCAACCATAAATGTTTCGTAGGCACGTTACAACATTAACAAACACTACATTATATAAATTTTCTCTGAAAATGTATTTAGTAACAATGCACTACACTTGTTACAAGAAACATTGTGTCCTGTCTTATTAAGTGGTCTTTGTTTTACTTCTTTAATTATTTGGCACTTCAGTTCCATGGAACACTATTTAATGTGCAGCTATATACTTGATTATTTTTATTACTTAAAGGTGCATTTTATCATCAACTTACAGAAACAGGTTAAGAAAAACTGATGTATGTTGATGGTCACTTGGTGGTTGTCTATTATCTACCTGCAGTCTGTCACTGCTACGTAGTGTTGAAACCATAGGCTAGGTCAAAGACTCACTGGACGAAAAATTGTTAGAACTACCTACATACATACACGGGTGAAAAGCAGTTCTGCTGGTCTCAAAAAAAATTTATTGTGCGCTTCTGTTCCAAATGACAACTTAAATGAAACTTCATATCTACAATAATTTCACCAATGAGGTGGGCTACAAATAGGTTGTAATATTCTGAACTGAGTAGCTCTTCAGCAAGTAGAGCTACATAATGTGTGCTACTGTTTTTATATGAACACTAACACTAGTCATGTTTACAATAGAAACAATAATTAGGTCCAATAAATTTAAAATTGTATGCCTACAGCAAGCAACAGTGCAACCACAATGTACTGCTTGTTGAAAATGAAAATTCATCAAAATGCTTGTACACACTGTAAGGTATTTCATTCATTCTCTCTTGCTGCAATAATGCTGAAACTCATAGCCAAAGGCAATTTTACATTGTTGTGGGGAACTAGAATAGCTAATAAATATAACTAAATAATATCTGTATTGAAACTTCCTGGCAGATTAAAACTGTGTGCCTGACCGAGACTCGAACTTGGGACCTTTGCCTTTCGCGGGCAAGTGCTCTACCAACTGAGCTACCGAAGCACGACTCACGCCGGGTACTCACAGCCTTACTTCTGCCAGTACCTTGACTCCTACCTTCCAGACTTTACAGAAGCTCTCCTGCGAACCTTGCAGAACTAGCACTCCTGAAAGAAAGGAGTGCTAGTTCTGCAAGGTTCGCAGGAGAGCTTCTGTAAAATTTGGAAGGTAGGAGTTGAGGTACTGGCAGAAGTAAGGCTGTGAGTACCGGGCGTGAGTCGTGCTTCGGTAGCTCAGTTGGTAGAGCACTTGCCCGCGAAAGGCAAAGGTCCCGAGTTCGAGTCTCGGTCAGGCACACAGTTTTAATCTGCCAGGAAGTTTCATATCAGCGCACACTCCGCTGCAGAGTGAAAATCTCATTCTGAAAACATCCCCCAGGCTGTGGCTAAGCCATGTCTCCGCAATATCCTTTCTTTCAGGAGTGCTAGTTCTGCAAGGTTCGCAGGAGAGCTTCTGTAAAGTTTGGAAGATAGGAGTCGAGGTACTGGCAGAAGTAAGGCTGTGAGTACCGGGCATGAGTCGTGCTTTGGTAGCTCAGTTGGTAGAGCACTTGCCCGCGAGAGGCAAAGGTCCCGAGTTCGAGTCTCGGTCAGGCACACAGTTTTAATCTGCCAGGAAGTTTCATATCAGCGCACACTCCGCTGCAGAGTGAAAATCTCATTCTGGAAATATCTGTATTCATTTGAGTTTGTTTCACTAAGATCCAGATTATGTTGCCACAGTGGATACAATAACTCATGTCCCCTTGTTCTCACATTAACTGATTAAAGTTTTCAATTTTGGCCAATTGATATAAGTCTGTCTTGTAACTCCTTCATGTTCACTGTTATTGGCAATAACTTTATTAGCTCTTATCATCTTTGATGACAAAACAAAACTCAAAGGTTACAAACTCTGTTAGTAAACAAGTCAATGCATTCTGTGCCAGCACTTAACCATTAAAACAAAACCTCTTTCAAATTTTGTTTACATTCACTGCTATTCATTTTGTTCTAAGGCTTGTGTGTAGTACAAATAACCAATAGTGCATCTGTAGGCCTTACCAGTTTCAACATTAAAACTGTAACATTTAAGTATTCAGAGCATTTGCCTCAATTTGATCCCATAGATTGCCACTTTACTGACGTGGCATTTAATAAATTGAAAAGAGCATCTCTCTTGAAATATTTACAAACTGAATACTGTTGAACAACATGTATGTACATTTCGACACAGTTATACAATTGAAAATATTGACAGATGCTCCTAAAATTTCTTTTGCAACCTAAATACTGAAACATGTTCTAGGAACTACCTTAAAATGTTAAAATTCTACAAGAGGCTCTACACTGGAAGACACTCTATGTCATTTTTATATTATTGCAGAAGGGCAGGAGCAAGATAAGGTACTCATGGAATGACCGCCAAGTAGAAGTAATTACCAATATCTTGCAGGTTCCAGTACTGACCATGGTCTTATTGTCATCCACTTAGAAACATTCACACAATGTTAAGCACTTCCACTACAATGCTTGTGCCAAGTATGCTCCTAAACCCTGTTGTTCTCATTTACTTTTATGTGGTTTATATTGTTCATTGATAAACAATGGCATCCTAGCAGACATTGTAGAAATAAACTTGTTTGGGCCAAGTACAGTATAACAGATGTTAACTGTTTATTAGTGTTTCTGTCACAACAATAGAAGGTAAGTTAGGTTGCTCCACACCAAAATTAGAAAAATTTTTACTGCCAACACCAGTTGTTCTGCTCCAAAATGAAACTAAATTGTCAGGTCTTCTGTGTGGTCTGCAAGTTCCTTTACGTTGGGAGCATATGTTTGACTGAATTTTATGAAGCAGTGCTCAATAGATAAGTTTTCTAGAACTTGCGATTTAGTAGAAAGCAAAGAAAAAAACTAAAAGTCAATGAAATGAGACTTTTATTTTATTTCACCCAGTCACACCAGGAGTCCTCAATACACATTTATGAAAGAAAGTAAGATTACAACTTATAAAAACATGAGCTGTTATCCAAAGCAACTATAAGAAAATGTTGTTTGAGTAGTGACAAGTTAGCAAGAACCAATACCTCATTTCTGCTTCAGAAGAACGTATCTAACAAGAAGACAAGTTTCATACACTCATTTATTACATGGGAAAGTGTGGCTTCTACCAGCTGCCTTATGTATTTACACTGTCCACTGGTTGTTTTCAAAGGGGAAACACAAGTCAGGGAGCAATTTTCCATAAGAGGTGAAATTAAAGAGGCACAACATGTTCGGAGGGGAGAGGGGGGGGGGGGGGGGCTGGAGAAATGTGTGTTACAAGGTTATGGCAGGCCCAATGTATAATGTTTCTATTTTGATGTAGAGTTCACATAAAAGACAGGCCAGGTAGTGAACATAAATAGCATGCAATTCAGTATGTATTTCAACTTTGAATACTGTGTGCACATTTGGGAGGTTGTGTGAACTAAATAATTTTTAGATGGGGAACTAACCAGCAACTGCTTTACTGAGCCATGTAAATTATAATCACTGCAGCACTGAGCCAGTGGCTTTACATGTGCGGAAGAAATTAGATTAAAGTTTTTTTAGTATGAATATTGTTACAGGCATGTAAGCAATATGTGTTTAGCTGGAAATTAAATATTTTTACTTGAGAAGACGACATATTGTTACATACGGAAATAATATTTAGTAATATATATTATAATTTGCTCTCTCTGTCATGTTGTGACACACAGTGAGTATGTACACTACACTTTAATAGTTACTTCTTTTTGTGTCCATCAGGTAACCTGGAACTAGTGTCAGGATAGTTCCTTCACAATGGCAACAAAGTTTCCTTTTTACATACTGAGCAATATTTTTAAATATTGTGATGTGAAGAAATCTTTGTTCTTATGACAATATCTTCAGATTTGAGTAAAGCCCCAAGGTTTCAACATTTACCATGATCAACTTCATGTCAACTGTGAGAGAAGGAAGGTTGTCAATCTTAGATGTTTTGGTAAAATGAAAACCAGATGGGCCAAGGTGTGTACCACAAGCCACCACACTCTCGTGTATGTCTCAGGCTGCAGGGTTTCGGACCATCCAGTTCAGAAGGTAGGTGTTTCAAATACAATGATAGAAAGAGCTGCAATTGTATGGTTCTCCAAATATCAAAATAGGCATTGTCCTCAGGCACAAAAGGATAAACAGGTTGCCTCAGGGTCTCTGTGATGTGTTGTACACCCTGTGAATACAAAAGTAACTACACTGGTGAATCCAGCCAAACCTTTTTCGACTGCTGTGTGGAACACTAAAGACAGAACAAAATTTTAAGAAATTAAAATCTTGACCGCTGTACTTCTACAGACTGGGTTTCTGTTACGAAAGAAGCACGAGAAATTAGAATGTGTGAGAATCACTCCAATCAGGCCAGTGGCTATATAATCTTGGTGGTGCATGGAACTGGGTTCTCAAGGCTGAGAAGAGACAGAAAAACGAAGTGAACTGTTTATGTTCCTTTGAAAGATCTAGTGACACTGATAGCACAAAGTAAGGATTACGTATGCCAATGAAGGACTATTTAAGACCATGACAGTTGGTCCTCTTGACTAGGGCACAGGAGAACAAGCCGCCGCCCCCCCCCCCCCCCCCCCATCACCACAGAAGAAAGGGAAAAATATTGTGAACTGCCATGCCAGATAGACAAATGTGTAAATTCATTATCTGAACACGTAACAAGTTTCACCAAAGCCAGTTGTCATTGGTTACAAAACTAACAGGAGTGTCTACATCCATCTCAAACCTTAGGGGAATTCGCGCCTCCGTGAGTAAAAAGTTCAAATGACTGCATTTGGAATTAATTATCTTTAAAGACATATTCGGCTCACTAATTAGGAGTTTTTGTTAGGTCAATACATGCCTAAGATGTCATTTTTCATGAGCAACACTGTGTTGATCACTAACTGTGTGAACGAAGAACAGCTCTCAAGCATACTAAACATCAATGACCCACTGCCTACTGGAATAATGAAGGTTTCTTTATGGACCACATTTTCATCACTTGGGAGAAGCAATCACTACTTTATAGTGGGCTGTAATGATTTCAAGTGTAATATCTCACTTCACCTCGTACAATTTATAACTTTGGCATTCTGCCGTTATTAGCGCATTGCTTAACAAATCAAAGAAGTAAACAACAGTTAGCCAAGATATGGGAGCTCTTTTCCTTTCCATTTTTTATAATACCTGCCACTCTGCTTGTGTCGTGTTAATAGAAACTGACAATCACAGCACCCGCAATGGTTCAATTTTCACTTTCACAAAAAGAAAACCAGACTGTCTGTGGGTTTGGTGTTCAGCAGGAGGCAAAACCTTGTTAGTGGTCTGGCTGCGAGACTCAAAAGCATTCTAATCCCCATGCTTACATCACCGGGTTTTGAGAGAACTGTCGGGAGGCGGCAGTGTTCTGCTTGGCAGGTTGCGCAGGTCCTGAAACACACAAAGTGTGGCAAAAATTACTATTGGGACAGTAATGCATTAATAAATCACTAGAAACTGCTGTCAGGTACAACCACTGTACTGAATAACAACCAAAAGCATTTCTATAAGTATTGCATATGAGTGCAGGTTATGGAAACTATATGAACACAAGTTCAAAATCCCTTTCGTATCTGCAGGAATTTACACTAGATTATAGCACAACAGCTGTAGGGTCCTAGATTAAGTTTATTCATTGTGGATGTTTACGACTGTTTATTCAGTGTAAATACAGAAAATTGCAACACTCTCATTTCATTCTTTTCAGCAGAACAACCAAAGGAAACAGAAAATCTAGCCAAAGAAATTAATAAATTAGACCACAAAATTCAATTCACTTCACTGTAGAAATGAAACACCAGATGACATTAACAAAACTTTATATAAAAATGCTGAAATTTCCAGGAAGCCAACAATTACCAGTGTTACCATCCAAAACTCTTCTTGCTATCCAGATCAATATAAAAAAGTGTTCTTCAGAAGAATGTTTAATCACATGCTTAAAAACCCAATGGATACAAGTGAAGGATATAAAGAAACGAAAATTGTAAAATCAGCTGCCTCCAGTAATTAATACAATCCTGCTGTAATACATTAATTAAACCAACCAATTTCTGGACAACCACCCACAAACAGGAAGACCATCTTTGTAATAAACACTGACCTTCCTTATGGAAGATTTCATACCAAATTGCCAACCTCTTCAAGTTGTATGACATAAAAACAGGCTTCTTCACAAGCAACAAAATACAGAATAGCATCATCCACAGTACTGAAAACACCAAGCAAGAATATCAAAAGTCAGGTATGTCCAAACTTCTGCAATTAACAAACTGGTAGAAGCACAGAGATGCACTCTGTCTTAACATACAGAACAAATCCAACTTGGCAGAATTAGTTACTGGGCAAGAATTGTGGCAAACTGTGTAGAAAAGAACCAGGCAAGAAGTTTGACTTTCTTGAAGGAACTGAGATATGTTTCAACACAGATACAGCACCAGTCTACCTACTCAATGACAAATCTTGCCTTCACAATTATGAAGGCTTACTATTTAAAAAAAAAAAAAACCTGCCCGCTCTCAATCTCTCTTTACATCTTACCTACATTGATATCACTATAAAAAATATACCAGAAAATAAATCTTGTATGATATATCTAAGCCTTCTACTCATGTTTTTAAAAGTAAAGTTCATGTACATATCAAGAGCTACAAATATTGGAACTTCACTCTATTTTTGGGCATTCATCTTAAGTTTTGATTAAAGTATTTACCCACACATTACTTTTATTATATGCAAACAAACACAATAAAATTGTCTCTGAGCAAAGTATGTAAGATCTTCATAACACACATCAGTTGTACAGTGCATGCTGGATGCTGGCTAAGTTAAGTAATCAATTGTGTCTCATGGGCTTGACTATTTTCTGAAGTAGTGATGGAAGGAATTGACAATGTGAATGCTGCATGCAGGGCTATGTGAGGATCTTTTCTGAGCAGCACATTGCAAATCATCCCACATATGCTCAATGTTCACATCTGGGGAGTTTGGTGGGCAGTGGAAGTGTTTAAATTAAGAAGAGTGTTCCAGCAGCCACTTTGTAGCAATTCTGGACATGCCAAGTGTGGAATTGCCCAAGTCCATCGGAATCCCCAATGGACAGGATGCTTATGTATGTGTCACCTTCCAGGGTCATACCTAGCCATATCACTCCAACTGCACACCTCCTACACCATTACAGAGCCTCCACCAGCTTCAACTGTCCCCTACTGACATGCAGTGTCCATGGATTCAAGAGGATCTCTCCATGCCTGTACATGTCCATCTGTGTGACACAGTTTGAAACGAGGCTCGTCCGACCAGGCAATGTGTTTCCAGTCATCAACAGTCCAATATCAGTGTTGATGGACCCAGGTGAGGCATAAAGCTTTCTGTCGTGCAGTCGTCAAGGGTACACAAGTGGACCTTCAGCTACGAAAGTTCATATCAATGACGGTTCACACTCTGACACTTATTGATGGCCCAGAATTGAAATATGCAGCGGGGTTGCACTTGTCACTTTGAACGACTCTCTTCAGTTCTTGGTCCTGTTTTTCCAGGATCTCTTTTCGGCTGCAGCGATGTCGGAGATCTGATGTTTTACCCGATTCCTGATATTCACTGTATGCTCATACAGGAAAATAACCACTTCATTGTTACCTTGGAGATGCCTTGTCCCCAAATTCACGTAAATCTTGATAAGCTGCCATTGTAGCAGCACTAACCAATCTAGCATCTGTGCCAGACACTTGTTGTCTTATATAGGCATTGCCGACTGCAGTGCCATATTCGGTATGTTTACATATCCCTGTATTTGAATATGCATGATTGTGCCAGTTTTGTTGGCAATTCACAGTATATACATATCCTGTGAGAAGATAATGATATATTACCAACTGCCGGCACAACCAATCCACATACTGTGATGGAAGAGGTACATGATAGTGAATGTGTTGTGTTGTTTGGCGGTGGATGGTATTCTGGGACCATTTTTTCCTCAGAAAAAAAAAGTTACCTTGATATGCTCAGGCTGTTACTATGACTGGCTGACTGCCGAGACACAGTCTTTTTCCATTAATATGGTGGGCTCAGGCTGTGGCAGATGTTGCGGACCAGGTGTTATGAGGTATGCTGACTTGGCAGGGGTGGTCCTATTCCTTGGTGTTCTAGGCCACCAGGCATTAGAAACGTGGGCTTGTTTCTATGAGCATATACCAAGGACAGAGTCTACCAAGCAGCTGTCAACCACTTCAAAAATTTAATGAACACAATCATTTCTGCCCTTGACACAAGTGATGCAGATATAATGTGCTGAATGTGGATTAGATACTGGAAATTGTACACACCACCACTGGTGCACACATGTTGAAACTGATTAAATTGCATTAAAACTTTGTGATACTATGTCACATAAGCCAAACATTGTGTGAATACCTTAGGTCTAATTTGTTTGGATGCTGTAACACATCAGAACTGTTGTGTAACTTTTGAGACACTCTGTATATCCTCTGCCCATTGCACGTTAAAAATCTTATTGTGCTGTCAGGGCCCTTGATATGTTCTCAGAAAGAGGCAAAACAACCACACATTTCAAGTCACCTACTGTCCAGTTTGTGTGGTATTTGCTCCACTGACAAGATGTACATTTTTATGCCTCAGTAGTCTTCTGCAAGGGACCCACTGCATGCAACTTGCCAACACAATATTTGGCTGAAAACTGGTTGACATGGGTCTGAATTTAGTGACTGCTGCGATTCCTGTTGTGTTTGAGACTGACTGTCAATGGCAACTTACAACATTCATCTATATGACTAATTACGAGTTAGGATCTTAATGTGTCCACTTTTATTATTATGCCACATTATGTGGTTGCAAGTGGTACAATATTCCTTGTAGACAAGCTGGATAGTCTTCACTGACACACCAACAAATTGGGCAACTTAATTCATTGGCACATCCAAGGACAATAGCTCTAATCTGTGGTTTCAATCCATTGTACTACACTGATTCCTTATAACCGACTGGCACATACACACCTCTTCAATGATGTGGCTTATGTCAGCAGTGAAGGCTCAGATAACTGGCAGGTATCAGTTCCACTCCATCTACAGCATTTCAAAGGGGCCTGTGTGCTCTTTTAAGATGGTGAACTTATAAGGCTGTTTACACAATTTTTTAAGTACACTCTAAGGAAAGAAGAAAGTTGCACCACACAGGAATTATCCAAAGGGTTGAAATGAGTAGATGTGCTGTTCATGTGCAGAGAAACAAATGATTACAATTTCAGACGACTTGGATGAGTTATTCATCTGGAAGAGCATCACAAACTGAGGGAGTCATTAATGCATTGACAACCTGTAGCCCATATGCAAGCAGTAATTCGGTTTGATACAGTTGTTGGATGTGCTCCGGGGGGATATCATGCCAAATTCTGTCTAAATTGTGGACTGGAGCATTGAAATCCCTATATGTTTGGAGGGCCCTGCCCGTAGCACTACATTCTCAATTGGGCATGGCAGGTCTCGCAAAGCATAAAGACGAGCAGTAGAAGCTCTTCTCATATGCAGGTAGGCATATCTGACTGAAAAGTTAACTCAACATCATCTGCAATGAAGGGCAAAAAAACTGGGTGTAGCACATTGTTGACATAGCACTGTGGATGAAAACTGAAGGGATCTTGCTATGAAACTAATGGCACCCCAGACGATTCCTCTTGATTATCGGGTCATCTCCATGCACGTCTTTGGACTGGAATCTCAATGACGGGAGTGGATTGGACTGAGACCAATGGCCAGCAAAGACATGTCTGGAGCTGCTTTGGACAGCAGTGTGATACCAACCTGACTATTGCCTGATAACCAGGAGTGATTGACTGGGATTCCATTTGTATTTTGTAGAAGGACCTCTGTTTGGTTTTCATCTGTGGCTTTCTTACAGAATGACAGTACGCAACAATGTTCTAAGTCAGGGCCGGCCAAACGCTGCACAGTGTGCATACATGCGGAAGTGCTGCGCACGTGTGCGACAGCGACATCTGTTATTAGACATGTGTCCTAAATGAACGGCGGCGGCTCCTCTTCCCTGTTTATGTGCAACAAGCAAGAGCGTGACATACCCAGTCTCGTTTACCCCTGGTGACCGTAACTTTAACAGAGAAGTACTGAGAAATGGCAGGTACTGTGAAAAAGCAAAGAACGGAAGATCTATGTTCTCAGTCATTTCGATCAAGCATCAGTGATGAAAATCTCCCGCAACTGCTTGCGTTTGTCAATGAGCCGTGCTTTTGTGCCCGATATTAACTATATCATTTCTCATGACCAGTGATAAACGTGTTTGGATTTATTCCTTTCATAATTAAAAATTATTGTTTACTAACTGTGCATTATTGCCTCATTCTGCTCCATGTTACATTATTAGCAGGAAAATTGGTCATTAAACCGATTGTTGTATACTTACATTTAGTTTTTTTTTTTAATGTGTGAAGGGCTACGCTCAGCTGCAGTCGATAAAACATAACATTCATCTAATTGTCGGTTATTATGCAGATTTCAGACGGAACTGATGAAACATATAGCAATAATGGTACAGGTCATCATCGAGAGGTCTGAGGTTGTCATTCTGTTCAGCGGTCAGTGAGACAGAAATTATGTGGGTGTAACTGAGGGCACCAAGAATTAGTTATAGGAAACCTTGCATTGGTTTAATGTTATTTGAAACCATGACTAAGGTTGGTTGGAAGTCGCTAAGTGCTCTCTTTCTTAAATACTAGATCAAAAACATTACGCGTATTTACGTGCCGTCAGTCAAGCTGCCTTAATAAAAACCCACAGTTGTTAATTGTATTACTTGTCTTACTGGGTTAAACTGTTAACATAAAAGTAGACGTCTCAGTGAGTAGACTGTGAGAGTATTTTAAAGGTTTAATACGTGAAATACCTTCCCACGGTTGGCTTGCAAGCTGTGGAAAGAGCACTAGAATGCGCTGGTACAGAGTATCTCAGCAAATGAATAAAGCGACATCTGTGGATAGAAACATGCACTACATGAACGCTGATGGCTGCGGCATGCACGCTGTGACCCGGAAGTTGCACATGTGCAGGAGCACCGCACGCGTGCAGAATTTCTGGCCGGCCCTGTTGTAAGTACCATTCTGTTGCCTTTCATAGCAAGCCATCCTTGTGAGGAGTGGCTCCTTATATTGCCCCGGTGTATCGGGAGAGTGACTCATGCCTGTACAGTGACAGATGGTCTGAAACAGTTCAGTCGGGTAAGTAGTTCTAATTTTCACCCACCAGAGTCCAGTAGTGCACAGACTTTCAAGAGAATGTTTTTGGGAATTTTTCTGTTTATTTCTTGATGGCTCTTTTGTTTGTACAGTTTTGTATAAGCTTATAGCAATGTGAATGAGGTCTATAGTAAATATCTAGATCGTTGTTCTACTGATGTACACTGTACAGTGGGGAGTTTAGTATCATAATATGTTAAGTAAGTTTATGGTGAAAAAGAAGCCAATTTGAGTGCAAATGAAAATAGTTATACTTTACATTATTAACAAAGTACAGTTTGAAAGTGTGTTATTTGTTAGTCATGAAAAGTGCAGACTAACGTGGGAGAATAATGTTTTTCTATTAGCCTTAAAGAAAACTGACCAATCTGAAAGTACCATGGTATTCTTTGTGCATCTTTTCTCTTGGATATATAGAATGATTACAGCAGTGTAAGGATTCAGAGCCCTGCCTTTCAATGGTATGGTCACATGTAGTATGAGCTGCAAAGGAAGTTATAATTTGCCAGTTTTTGTTGTGCTACATGTTTCAAAAGTGTAGGCATATTTATTCTGGTGTGTTTTTTAGAAAGTTTGATTTTCTAAGTAACTTTGTGTATGAGAAAAGACAGTAATTCCATGTGGCAGATTGGTGACTAAAATCGTCAGTGCATTGCACACTGATAATCTTAATATCATGGTGCGCATTTCCATTTAAGAACAGTCCATGCTTAGTAGCTCTTCAGATTTCAGGAAATATGTTAACATAAACTTACTAACGTAAATGAAAGGATCTGTCCATGACAATGTTAAGATTAGCACGGGCTTGGCAGTGAACGTCTACATTATCAATGTACAGAATTTAAAAAAGTTTTTCCAGTATTTCAACATTTCATTCAAAATTAAGATCTTTTCCTGATTCTTAAAACAGTTACATTGTATGCAGCCTGGTGCGAGTTGCAGTACGTTAGGTTTCTGCTCAGATTTCCTGCCGGCAAACTTTAGTTGACTGGTGGTTCAGTTTCTTTTTACCAGCACCTACCTAACTTGGCTTACATTTCAGCAATATAATGCCTGCCTGTGCATGGTGAGAATTTCTAGTGCTTCTTTCATGCTTTCCAAACTCTACCTTGGCCAGCAAGGTCACCGAATTCCTCTCCAACTGAGAATGTTGGAAGCATTATGGGCTGGAGCCTCCAACTAGCTTGGGATTTTCACAATATAATACACCAACTGGACAGAATTTGCCACAATATCCCTCAGGAGGACTCTGTCAATCAATACCAAGCTGAATAATTGCTTGCATAAAAGCTGGAGGTGGAACAATGTGTTATTGACTTGCTCAGTTTGTGGAGCTCTTTCTGTGGAATAAATAATCCAGTTTTTCTGAGAATGTAATGATTTGTTTGTTGGTACTTGTACATCACTCCTACTGGTTTCCATCCCATTCAGAAAATTCCTTTGTAGAGCCTTTTTTGTGTCTTAGAGTGTACAAAATGCATCTGAACATTTGGTGAATTGTCTCGGAATGAAACAAGAGTTATAAACAAAATGCTTTTACCGGCCTTCAGAGTAATCACCATTACCTACAACAGACTTCTGACTTCAGCTGTCAAGCTGCAGGAAATGGCCAGCCAACACTTCTTGTGGAATCACTTAAAGCACCATGGGCACACAATGCTGGATGTCTGCATCATTGCCGGAGATAATACCTGATGTTATCAGTACTATCCACAGACCTTGCAGCAGTAAGTGATGTGGTGTTCATTGTCTTCCCAACATCCCACAAGTAGAAATTCATCATGGATCAAGCCCTTTCCATCAAAAATTGTGATTGATAGGTCCTAATCCCAGAGTTTTTATCAAACTTCTTTTGGGAGGCAGGGAAGATGATGAACACTGTTGCTTGATGGGCTGTGGATTGTACTGGTGGCTCCGCCTCTCATCTATAATAGCGCAGATATCCAACAATGCGTGACAACTGTGTGTTCAGTGACTCCACAAGAATTGTTTGCAGACAGTTTCCAATAGCTTTACAACAAATGTCGGAAGTGTTTTGTAGCTAATGGTGATTACTTTGTAACTTATGTTCCCTTCATTTTCTGAGACCATTCACCAAACTTTCCAGATACACCTTGTACAAGAAGCAATAGACACATTATTCTCTTACATATACCATCACGTAACATGTGTATGAAGATAGGTCACATTTTGTCCAAAGAATGTGTTGCTGAGAACTGGACAGGCATGTAGAACAGGTTGAATATGGGTTAGCTTTGAGGTAACAGTCATTGTTGTCTCCCGGTATTGGCATATTAGTTGGGAGAGAATAATCCCATGTGAGGAGGATTGACGAAAGAGCATTTAAAAGGCACAGAAGGGGAGGCAAATAACCTAGAGTAGCATCTAACGACCCACTTCACTGAGTGGTCAGCACATCTGACTGCCATGCAGTCGAGCCTGAGTTCATTTCCCAGCCATGTCAGACATTCTCTCTGCTCAGGGAGTGGATGATATGTTGTCCTTATCATTGATTCATCATCGCCAGCATGAAAGTCACCCACCATGGTGTCAACAGAAAAGACCTGCAACTTGTCAGCCAAACTTACCCAGCAAGTGACTCCTAGGTATCAATGTCCATACGATCACTTCATTCCACCTAGAGCAATATAAAGGGAAACGTACCAAAGAGGGAGCGATAGCCAAGTATGCTAAATGTGATGGACTATAAACAAACAAGGATACTTTTTCAAAATTTAAAAGCTTTTGTCCAGATTGGTCACCAAAGTCTGAACATAATGGCCTTTCCTCAGAAACAAAGTGATCAGAAGTCCAAAGTAGAAACTGGAATGATATCTTATCAGTGTACTATCAGATATGAGGCTCCTCTGAGATTGTTGATGGAGGTTTTTCATTTTCTCCTACATAAAGTGTGAAATGAACTCCACTGACAAAATTCAGGTGGTGGTTCAAGGATGTTTTATGAGTATTTTGGTACAATGGACCCTTGATCTCCTGTGGCTCACTTCAGAGTAATAATGTAATTATGATTTATTTAGTTTGGTACCTTCGTTTCTTCTGAAAATACACTGTCCAGACATGTTAATGTGACTACCCGTCAAAACCTCGAATAACCTCTTTTTGCGGTGCACACCATTGCGAGACATGCAGGAAGAGATTCAATGAAATGATCATATGGCGGACCCCATCTGGGCTTGATCAGTTGCCTACTGCAATTCTTTTCATTTTATGCTGCTTTTGAGACTTGCTTGTTGGTGACAAGAACAACACAACGCCCACTTTCCGAGGAGACAAAAATCCTGTATCCAGCTGGGAATCAAACTGCCCCCCCCCCCCCCCCCCCACGTGGCTGTGAGGTTCTGTATTAACAGGGGTGTGGAGCCATGATGATTTCATTGCCAAGTCCAGCTGTTCTGGGTTTTTCGTGTGAGGATCCACGGAGAATACAGCCTGGCAGACGGGTTCCCACAGATTCTCAATTGGTTTAAATCCAAGGACTTTGGTGGCTAGGGGCATATGATAAACTCATCCTGTTGCTGTTTGAACCACACATGTACACTGCAAGCTGTGTTGCATTGTATTGCTGGTAGACGTCACCATGCTGAATAAAAACAAACTGTGTGTATGGGTGGATGCGGCCCTCGAGGACGGGTGCATACATCTGTTGATCCATTGTCCCTCCCAGAATAACATCACCACTCAGGGAATGCCACAGACTTCCTCCCCTGGCGTGTCCCCTTCTGACAGCTGTTGCAGTGTGTTTTGCTTTCAGACATTTAAAAATGTGCACGCCAATGGCCATCTGTCATTTGAAAAGCCTCTCGGTTAATCTGGGTGGTCAGTTGTTCAACAGCTGCATGTCTCTGCAGCTGACATTTACCCCTGTCATCTATGGCCCACGACTGCACCACAGTAGCCTCGGCACCGATTCTGAATAGCACCATTTTGCTGTGCACAGTATACTTTAACCACACTGACATACAAACAGTTTACAGACTTAGTCATTCCAAAATGCTTCCACCCTTTCCCCAAAAGCCAATGACCTTGCACATTTCGAAATCATTTTGTCTCCTACTTACAGTGACAACTGCACTGTTTTCTGTGGCTCCCGACACGCTTTACATACCCTTCACTGCTAGTGGTGCCGTCTGTCATCTGCGAGTGGTTACTGCATGTCGAGTTTTGGTCACATTAATGTGATGGACCAGACTGTGTATCTACACAATAAAGAAACAACCCAGTGTAGCGTATCAACTGTATTCCGTCACAAAATATGCAAGTTTTTTCCACAGAAACTGAAAATTTCTAAATTTGTTCCCCTGTTGAAAAAGAGGGATAAGCTTAAAACAGGAAACTACACACCTGTCTCACTTCTCCCAACTTTCTTTCAGGTTTTAGTGATACTAATGAAATATAGAGTCACATATTATCTTAATTGTGGAATCTGATAAACAGTAATCAGAACGAATTTCTAGCTGGGAGAAGTACCAAAACAGCTGTACTGGAATACACAAAAGAAATAATTAGTAAATTGGAAGACGGAAAACGTGTTTTCGGGATAAATCTAGATCTGTCGAAAGCCTTTGACACTTATGGAAAAGCTTGAAGCTATAGGTATCACAGGACTGGAAAAAAGTGGTACGAGTCGTATCTGGAAAAGAGGATGCAGGTGGTTGAAATTACAGCACCAAAAGATTACACTAAAATCAGATCCAGAGAAGTGTATTAGGCCCCTTGCTGTTCCCCATTTACATTAATTATATTCAGGTGTCAGAGAGTAAAGCTAGAATCATGTTATTTGCTGATGATGCTAGTTTAATTGTTTGTTATATGAAGCAGTCATTGCACAGTACTTTGGACCATGTCCTACAAGACATACAAAAATGGTTTAGTGAAAAAAAAATTAATTATAAGCAATATGGAAAATTAAGTGTACATGATGACCTAAATCCCACCATGGAGGGCAAACAGCTTGAAAGAGTACAGTGTGCAAAATTTCTGGGTATGCACATTGATGAGAAGATAAACTGGAAGGATCATGTGGTGAGCTTAGCACTAAAGCTAAATTCAGCATGTTTTGTACTTAGAATAATTGCAAGAGTTGGTAGTAATGACTGTACCAGATTAGTATATTTTGGGCATTGTCAGTCAATTGTACCATATGGGATAGTATCCTGGGGAACAACAAATTGTCGTCTAACTGAGATTTTCAAATTACAAAAATGCGCTATTCAGATAATGACCCAGAGCCCACATCAAACACGTTGTAGGCCCCTTTTTAAAGCATTGAAAATTTTAGCAATTCCATCATTATACATTCTGAAATGTCTGTTGGTGATCAAAAGAAATCAGGTCAAAATGAAAACCAATACAGATTACCATACACAGCAATGTAAAGATCTCCACTTACAAGCAGTAACAAGGACCCAAAGTCAGAAACATGTATGTAATTGAGGCATCAAACTTTTTAATGCACTACCAAAACATATCAAACAGCTGGAAAATTAGGATAAATTTAAAACTGTTATAAAGAACCACATGCTTGACAAATGTTATTACAGCATAAGTGAATAGCTCTGCACAACTGTATAAGGATCTAATTTCATGTGGCAAATTAAATTTCAATCAATCAATATGTCTGGCAAGCACATCAGATCAATAACCACAAGCTTAACAAATGTCACTACAGTATAAGTGATTAGCTCTGCTCAACTGTACAAAAATATATGATGTGACAAATGAAATCACTACATCAAGGAATAGGTCTGTCCAGCACATAATTTATTGTGTTATCAAAACAGTTATTTGTTGTATATTGTATTAAACATAAGACAGATCCATAAGAATACAGCACAAATGTGATCATTGGGATGTTGTTGTGGTCTTCAGTCCTGAGACTGGTTTGATACAGCTCTCCATGCTACTCTATCCTGTGCAAGCTTCTTCATCTCCCAGTAACTACTGAATCTGCTTAGTGTATTCATCTCTTGGTCTCCCTCTACGATTTTTACCCTCCATGCTGCCCTCCAATACTAAATTGGTGATCCCTTGATGCCTCAGAACATGTCCTACCAACCGATCCCTTCTTCTAGTCAAGTTGTGACACAAATTTCTCTTCTCCCCAATCCTATTCATTACCTCCTCATTAGTTACGTGATCTGCCCATCTAATCTTCAGCATTCTTCTGTAGCACCACATTTCGAAAGCTTCTATTCTGTTCTTGTCTTCTTGTCCAAACTATTTATCGTCCATGTTTCACTTCCATACATGGCTACACTCCATACAAATACTTTCAAAAACGACTTCCTGACACTTAAATCTATACTCGATGTTAACAAATTTCTCTCCTTCAGAAACACTTTGCTGTCGTTGCCAGTCTACATTTTGTATCCTTTCTACTTTGACTATCATCAGTTATTTTGCTCCCCAAATAGCAAAACTCCTTTACTACTTTAAGTGTCTCATTTCCTAGTCTAATTCCCTCAGTATCACCCGACTTAATTTGACTACATTCCATTATCCTCGTTTTGCTTTTGTTGATGTTCAAATTATATCCTCCTTTCAAGACACTATCCATTCCGTTCAACTGCTCTTCCAAGTCCTTTGCTGTCTCTGACAGAATTACAATGTCATCGGCGAACCTCAAAGTTTTTATTTCTTCTCCATGGATTTTAATACCTACTCCGAACTTTTCTTTTGTTTCCTTTACTGCTTGCTTAATATACAGATTGAATAACATCGTCTACAAATGCTAGAAACGTAGTTTTGCCTTTCCTTCATCTAGCTTTTAAGATATGTCGTAGGGTCAGTATTCTTTGGGATTGGAATTATTACATTCTTCTTGAAGCCTGAGGGTATTTTGCCTGTCTCACACATCTTGCTCACCAGATGGTAGAGTTTTGTCAGGACTGGCTCTCCCAAGGCTGTCAGCAGTTCTAATAGAATGTTGTCTACTCCCGGGGCCTTGTTTTGACTTAGGTCTTTCACTGCTCTGTCAAACTCCTCACGCAGTATCATATCTCCCATTTCATCTTCATCTACATCCTCTTCCATTTCCATTTCCATAATATTGTCCTCAAGTATATCACCCTTGAATAGACCCTCCATATACTCCTTCCACCTTTCAGCTTTCCCTTCTTTGCTTAGAACTGGGTTTCCATCTGAGCTCTTGATATTCATACAAGAGGTACTTTTTAATTTTCCTGTAGGCAGTATCTATCTTACCCCTGGTGAGATAAGCCTCTACATCCTTACATTTGCTCTCTAGCCATCCCTGCTTAGCCACTTTGCACTTCCTGTCGATCTCATTTTTGAGACATTTGTATTCCTTTTTGCCTGCTTCATTTACTGTATTTTTATACTTTCTCCTTTCATCAATTAGGTTCAATATTTCTTCTGTTACCCAAGGATTTCTAGCAGCCCTCATCTTTTTACCTACTTGATCCTCTGCTGCCTTCACTACTACATTCCTCAAAGCTACCCATTTTTCTTCTACTGTATTACTTTCCCCCTTTCCTGTCAATTGTTCCCTTATGCTCTCCTTGAAACTCTGTACAATCTCTGGTTCTTTCAGTTTATCCAGGTCCCATCTCCTTAAATTTCCACCTTTTTGCAGTTTCTTCAGTTTCAATCTGCAGTTCATAACCAATAGATTGTGGTCAGAGTCCAGATCTGCCCCTGGAAATGTCTTACAATTTAAAACCTGGTTTCTAAATCTCTGTCTTACCATTATATAATCTATCTGAAACCTGTCAGTATCTCCAGGCTTCTTCCATGTATACAACCTTCTTTTATGATTCTTGAACCAAGTGTTAGCTATGATTAAGCTATGCTCTGTGCAAAATTCTACCAGACGGCTTCCTCTTTCATTTCTTACCCCCAATCCATATTCACCTACTACATTTCCTTTTCTCCCTATTCCTACTACCAAATTCCAGTCACCCATTACTATTAAATTTTCGTCTCCCTTCACTATCTGAATAATTTCTTTTATTTCATCATACATTTCTTCAATTTCTTCGTCATCTGCAGAGCTAGTTGGCATATAAATTTGTACTACTGTGGTAGTCGTGGGCTTCATGTCTATCTTGCCTACAATAATGCGTTCACTATGCTGTTTGTAGTAGCTTACCCGCACTCCTATTTTTTTATTCGTTGTTAAACCTACTCCTGCATTACCCCTATTTGATTTTGTGTTTATAACCCTGTAGTCACCTGACCAGAAGTGTTGTTCCTCCTTCCAGCAAACTTCACTAATTCCCACTATATCTAACGTTAACCTATCCCTTTCCCTTTTTAAATTTTCTAACCTACCTGCCCGATTAAGGGATCTGACATTCCACGCTCCGATCTGTAGAACGTCAGTTTTCTTTCTCTTGATAACGACGTCCTCCTGAGTAGTCCCCGCCCAGAGATCCGAATGGGGGACAATTTTACCCAAGAGGACGCCATCATCATTTAACCATACAGTAAAGCTGCATGCCCTCGGGAAAAATTACGGCCGTAGTTTCCCCTTGCTTTCAGCCGTTCACAGTACCAGCACAGCAAGGCTGTTTTGGTTAGTGCTACAAGGCCAGATCAGTCAATCATCCAGACTGTTGCCCCTGCAACTACTGAAAAGGCTGCTGCCCCTCTCAGGAACCACACGTTTGTCTGGCCTCTCAACAGATACCCCTCTGTTGTGGTTGCACCTACGGTACGGCTATCTGTATCGCTGAGGCATGCAAGCCTCCCCACCAACAGCAAGGTCCATGGTTCAGGGTTCATGGGGATGATGATAAATGAGAGTTGCAGCTGCGAGTGGATGAGTGTGTTATGCGTTGCAAAGCAAAACACAGTCAACTGGCATTGCGAAGCAGATGCAACTGGGCATGGTATAGCAAGAGCCAACGCTGCAGCACACAACTGGAACAAAAACCTTTCATCATTTGCCACTATGCAAGTGTTTAGAGTACGTGAGGCTTAAGTCCTAAACGAACATAGTGTGGATGCGTAAGACCTCAGCATTCATGCACTAAATTCTTCTTGTCTCAGTATCACAGCCTTTGCCATGGGCGTAATCGTGGAATGCAGTAAGGGGGTTGGCTGTTTGACCACAAGAAATGGCAGTCTGCCCTGAGTTACAAGGGGGCTGCCCGTTGGCTGGCGGAAATTCACGGCGATCATCAGCTGCACTGTTTTGCTGCTTTACCTACAACTCAGCCTATTGTGTTCGTGACATTTCTTATACCTACTAAGTGTTGCAACAATGTATTTGTATGATTTCAGCTGTTACAACTGCAACTCTTTGGCATCACGGTAATAGGGTATGGCATTTTTTCGCTTTTTTAAGTGCACAGTTTTATTTTTCGCTGTCGATTTGTTGTAGTACCTTAGAACATATTCTGAGGTCAAACATAATGAGGTGTCTTGAACAGAATGACCTCAACGCCAGCTGGCATGTATTTCGAGAATATAGATCATGCAAAACCCAATTCACTTAATAAACACAGTTTTGCTAATGAGTGAAATGCGTTTCGGAAATCAGTAAACACCATCTTTCCCCGTTTGCCTTGATCCGTGGCTTTCAGACTGTCGTTCTAGTCGGGTTGCACGTAATCGATGTTTCCGGAATCCGTGCTGCTTAGCAGGGGGGGAGGTCATTCAGTCTGAGATACCTCGTTACGTCTGAGTTCAGAATTATACATTTTCTGCTTGCACCAAGATTTCGTGCCACCTTGAAGACCAGCCTAGACTTCAGGGCGGCTCTAATGCCACTCTTGATTCCTTGTGGATGTCTTGGAAGTTAATGCTGATAATCTCTGAGAACTGTACACAGTCGTATGCGTGCATACAATGTCCGATGATAAAAAGTAAAACATTTGCTACTTGGATAATCAGCACGTGATTAACGATGCAAAAGGTAACACAGAGATTGACAATACGCGTACAAAAAATATCTCGTGACCAAAGACGTAAGAGTAGTTATGGCGATTAGCGTCTTAAAAGTTTACACAAGTACAGATGGAAATTGTGCTCGAATATGTGATAACACAAATAAACCAATATACTGAGTTTCTGATGCGAGTTGGGCGTTTTACTGCTCTGTAACTGGCAACAGGATCGCGTTTACGCGTATGTTATCTGGGCATCACAACCAATTACGATAAATCCTCCTCCTCCCTCCCCCCCCCCCCCCCCCCATAAGCATAAAAAAAGCTAATGTCAGGCATGGTAGTCTAGCGATAATGAGCGTGCAGGAACAGTAGAATTCGCGAGTTCGAATCTCGGTGCCTTTCTTTTTTGTATTTTTAAGTGTAGTGTGCCATGTTTTTGTCTAAATATACCACTTAAGCTTTTATAACTGGAGCTACCATATGCTCTCAGACTAATAATACTTTCTTTTTTTTTATTCCGTTCCTCAATCGGAAAAAAGGGAACCCTTGTTTTTCGTCTGTATGTTGCAGATCCTTTGCTTCAGGAACGGGGAGATGTATCAAGTTGAAATTTTTTTCACATACTGAGGTTGTGTTCCCTTCACGGTGTAAAATATACAGACCTAGAGGGCACTTTCTGTTGACCTACAATAATGAAAATTGGCAAGAAGCAAGGTTTTATAGTACACGTAAAGGAAAAGTCCGAAAACTGATAATTTGTAATTATATCACACGGAAATTGTTATCCAACATCGAACTTGAAATTACAATAATCAGTAGTTCTGCGTTGATGTTGACTGGGTCGCAATACTAAACGTCAAATATCGCGCAAGGAATGGCTGTATTGTGTTTCGGAATTTAGCCGTCATCAGATATCCAGATGCGATTACTGCATGTGCATATGTGGTTCAAAGTTGCATGTGAAGCAAAAATTCGCAGAATAGACGCAGTCAGCCTCAACGCAGAACCACTAATTACTCTAATAATAATACTTAAATATCTTCAACATTTCTTGGCCCTGTCAGCAACTGTATAAATATTAATTTTAATAATGAACAGCCTCAGTTGCACCGTTTATCTAGAATTTACCTATATTTCAGTCAGGATAACCCAACCTTCTTCAGAATAACAGTATCTACTGTTTGTCCATAGTGGGCATCGTCAAGTTAAAACTACAAATTCATAAATTATCGTCAAACTGTAAAACTTATCTGGCACAGCCTCGGCCCACTTCGCGACAGCGATGCGGCAAACACGAGTGCTGTACTGGAACTCCACTATGGACAAACAGTAGACACTGTTATTCTGAAGAAGGTTGGGTTATGCCGACTGAAACCTGGGTAAAGTCTAGGTAAGCGGTGCAACTGAGGCTGTTCATTATTAAAATTAAAATAATAATACTGGTCGCCTGCTTCCTGCATGACTTTGTCACATTTATACTATTAAAATGAAAACATTCTCGAAAATCTTTTAATCCCTGGGATCGGTATCTTGCCAGGATCAATGTCGATAACAGGTGAAAATAGTCGAGATTCTCTATTCCCGGAACGTATGAACTGTCTACATACATAATTAAGTTTGTATAACATCCTCACAGAGCGAGTCCAGTTTTTTTTTTTTTTTTTTTTTTTTTGTTCAATGTACCTTTTTTCCGTTTCGAAAATGTGTCTTAATGACGTGTAAGATTTTGCAGTTCATGGATGACTGACATGCAATTATTCAAACCCATTAAATTCTTATACCTTATCTTAAATAACAACGCTGCAATGAGACTGAAAATTGAAACCTATTACATGGTTGCCACAACTTTCCCCCAAGTGAAATTCCCTTTTTTCCAGATAAGTTTTAGCATTTTTCCCTGACAAATTTTGAGGTATCAAGTCTAAGTGCAGACCTAAGTTGTAAAAAAAGGATGTAATGACTTCTGTATTTCTAAACGTGTGAACAAAAATCTTAAGTACTTAACATCATAATGTTGTGTAATGAACTGCTTGTAGATGGAGAAAGGAAGCCCAATGGTAGATATGTTTCATTAAGATCATTGATTTTATTTCCATAAAGCGAAACCCATTTGGTGACAAAAATATGCATTTTCTTGGAGTTGCGAGACACATTCGTGAAAGCAGTGAAGGTATTTAAAATAACCTCAGAAAAACGTAGGCCTCTCGAAAGAAATGTACAAGGTGGGGAAGAGGTGTGTCAACCAACACTGTAGGTGACTGAAAATAAAATGATGCTTCTACTATGTTCGTAATTGTCGGTTATTACCCACTGCGTTATGTCTATTATCTACAGGTATTGTGTGATTTTTTTTCTTTCAAGAAATACATGACTTCATAGTGTACAAACTGCCAGCGATTACCACAATTTTTGTTTCCTTATCGTCCATTCTTTCAAATATATAAACTACTTTCGAAGTGCCAAAATATACTAGAATAATTAAAATTTGTATCAAACGCCGCACTGTACAATGTACTTGCGGTGAGGCAGTCACGGTTCCCGAAATACATAGCCTGTGGCCGAGGAGGGGCACCACAGTCGTAGGTCCGTGGTAATACGCCACACACACAGACCAAATCAGAGGACAGAGCCCGCACATTAGTAGCAAACTGTGGGCTTTGGATCGGCAGGCGCGATCCGTTAGAAATACGCACAGAAATGGCCTGCAGTTTTGGCCCCTTCACGGAAGTCCATTCGTGTGGCCAGCCATTCACGTGTCACAGACACCACGTCGATGAAATGAGACTGCGGTGATCACCCACGCAACAGATAACTCGAGCAAATACTCTGAGAGTAGTGAGCAACTCACTGTAAGGATGATAGCTCAGGCACATAGAAAAGACGATCACACTCTATAACTAAATTTTTTGCCACAGCCTTTGTCAGAAAACGAAAGTGTAGACACAACTCGTGCACACACGACTGCTGTCAAGAAGCTCTGAGAATCACATCCAAACAGACGACGCCTCTCATCGGTAGCTGCCACGCTAGCAGTGACTGCAAGCTGTGGGAAGGGCAGAGGCAGGGATGCGGCGCACGTACACAGCAACGAAGCATGGCATCTCACTAAACAAACAATTTCATGCTACTGGCACAAAAACGAGATTTCTTCCAAATTTCCAGAAGTCGAGGCAACCCTGTATTACTTTCTCAATATGTTTTGTCACAAGAAATTCCTATTATTGCAATGAGCCTCATGGGACATTTAAGGGGTTGTGTACCACCGAAAATGACATTTTTGCTTTTATTTAAATTATGAAAATATTAATGCTTTATTTGGTGCTTATTCTACTGAAATATTCGAATATTTACTATTATAACTCAATATTTGAATATAATCATGCACCGACATTTCTGACAACTGCTGCACAAAGTATTCCAAATCATTCCTGATTCATGGAAGGTTGTCTCATCTGAGAATACACATCTTTCCAGGAAGCCGTTATTCATTTCCATAGGCCGTAACAAATTGTTGTCGGCGTCGTTTGTCGTTCAGCATGAGATATTGCAGAGTTTGCATCCATACGCAGACGATAGTCTACGACACGATGCCTGTCGCTCAGGTCCGAGTCTCACAGGATACGGTTGCCGGTGCGCGCTGACCAGTTTTCGTCCAAAGCTCTGGACGAGTTCGTTCGTTCAGAAGAGCAGGCCGACCGTGTCTGCCGGTCTTCGATTACAGCATTGAGGCGCACGTCCTAAAATTTCTCTCAAACGATTTTACAGAAACAATTCGATAAAAAATTTTGTTCGTTTTATAGCTTTATATGTCAGCTACACGATGACATGCCAATCATTTTATTAATGGCCATAGTTATTGTAATATTTGCTTGCAAGGAAGACACCACGCGAAATTCGAAAAAGTATGCAGTGAAAAATTGGCCTCGGTATGATTTTGCGTCTGGTGGATATTACACAAGATGTTACTGTTTGTGAAATTTGGCTGACATATTGAATTTTTCTTTGTACTTGGTTTGAGGTCTCGAGAAAATTGATCTGACGATCGCGCGCATTTGCTATCTCACGCGAGGCGAACACAGTGAGATATACACAACATTTTTCGTATCTTTTTGAGATATCGGCAACTGATAGCATGTAATGGGGAAAGTATTTTACTGTATGGTTGTTATGCAAAACTTCATTGCCTACCCTGTTATCCAACTGACTACAGACTTTTTCGATGAAATAACGTAATTTTGAAGGGTATATCGATAACTGGTGAAAGGAAAAATGCTATGGGTTTTGAAACAACGTCAGTGAAGCCACTACTCATTTATTTTTGTACCGTGGACGTGCTTTTCCATAGGCTACTGACCATATTTTCCAGAGTTCCTCACTTAATAGACTTAACTGTTTTACCATCCTGTCGCAACTGCCTCTACATTTAGTGAAGTGAGACTGTGCAAACTCCGCAAAAGAACCGAATTTTAACTTGGCAAAATGAGAAATGTGTAGGGTTTACTCGAAATTCGCCATTCATGACGCTTCTCTGAAAGTTACAAATGGTTAACAAAAATACTAACCACAGCAGAGGCGACAGATCTTTTTGAATGATCACCTGGTGAGTCGGACGTTAAGACCGTCTCAGTGCCAGTACACAGAATATCGAGTACCAACTACAACAATTGTTACCCAGCTTGCCTCAGGGCATGGTAAAAGACGATGGTGACACCTTTTCTAGTGGAATCAGATCGTGCATCGAGGACAGAGGAAGGCATACTGATAAGAGAGCTCATAATGCCAAATTCTTTATAAATTTGACTCCATATTGTCACCACAGAAATACAACCACATATCCTCTCAATCCATAAGGTTTCGTGTGTGTGTGTGTGTGTGTGTGTGTGTGTGTGTGTGTGTGTGTGTGTGTGTGTGTGTGTGTGTGTGTCTGGCATTGTATTTGCTGCTAGTGAATGAGTTTCCCAAAATTTGAAATGGTTATGCGGAAGGTGGTATTTAGCAAGTTATGCGGAGTTCTTCGTCTACATCCTAACAGTGGCGATTTCAGCGCTGTTCTTAAGTGAAATATGTCCTCAATCCTTGCCTGTAACTTCCTGATACAGCTCTTAGCGAACTGCTGATTAACTGGTGCCGTGATTCGTTGACCAATTGCCAGAACGACGTGATCATGGCAGCAGTGTAAGTGCCTGTCGCCAAACCCAGATCCTCATAAGGATGCCTTCTCCCTCTGCTGCGCAACGAGCCGGCCACTGTGGCCGAGAGGTTCTAGGCGCTTCAGTCCGGAACCACGTGGCTGCTACGGTCGCAGGTTTGAATCCTGCCTCGGGTATGGATGTGTGTGATGTCCGTAGGTTAGTTAGGTTTAAGTAGTTCCAAGTTTGGGTGACTGATCACATTTGAGCTCAAGTCCCATAGTGCTACGAGCCATTTGAACCACTTTTTTTTCTGCACAACGAAATCACTATAGTATCTTACCGTTTTTCTGTGAACGAAGAAGACCCATGATGGCTTGATGGATAATACATTCATCTTCACGTAGCGGACCTACTACTGTGCTCTTGGCGGAACACACCCTTGCTATATTGCAGGTGTGTACATTTATGCTTAATCTTGGGGGCTAAATAGACATTTGAAAAGAGGCAATATCGTTTTCTGCTGCAGAAAAGAGGGGGAAAATTGTGAAATCGAAAAGACGTCCTCTCCATGGATTGGAATCTTTTCAAACTCTATCGGACGCAAGACAGAGCTGCGAGTTCTACCACCCAGTTGGTGTGACTGCACCATAATGGGACGAGGGCTGCTTTGGTTTCAGTTATAGTCGGTTCCATCAGCCAACTTGAGGGAGGTTTTGAGAGATTTCTCACATTGAATGATGCCCCTGGATTCCAATTTCCAACCAACCCGAATAATATATTTTGAAATCTATGTCTTATTCAACAGTAGTTACGTCATTCTACATTAAAAATAGAAGTAATGCAATAAATGCATTGAAGTTATCAGAGGTGAAGTTTATAAGCGAGCAAATTGTCGTAGAAGTCCTCAAAGTTGAATAAGGTTTTTTTTTTTTCAATTTATTCTCTGTTTATCCTCTTCATGGAAGTTTAAAATAGCATTTTTTTTGTTCGTTACTAACCACTAACCAACAGGACTTTTTTCAGTCGTTCTGGAATTTTGTATTTGAGATTTTTAATTTCAATAGCCTAACATTAAGGAAGTGTAAAAAAAAATTATAGCTTGTTGGGTACTCTGTGTATAAAGTCAAGATGATACCATTTCAGACTGCTGAACATGAAAGGAAGTCTTCATATTCATGTATCAATGAATTGTATATGTTATTGAACTATCCATATCTTTTAGGTATCAAAGTGATCGACCTTAGTACTTTTAAGTGAATAATTATGAATTGTGGAAGATACAACTAGTTTTGTATTTTTGCTGCCAAAATTTGTGTTTGGGGCACGACGCATTTGCAAACTCAAAAGAACTAGTCTTAACAGAATTGTCAATTTGGAATTTTACTCCCTCTTGGATAAATTTATGTGGAGGCCCATGACTCGCCAGAGTTTGGCACAAACGAGGTAGTTGTAGAGAAAGGTTACTGGACGTACGAGAGAAGAACGTTGATAAGTGAAAGAGGAAAAACAGAAGGGAGTGAGAGAAAGTAAAAAAGAGTGGACATAGGAAGAGGAGTAAAGAACAGGGACATGAGAGAGGGGATGATTGAGTGGAAGAAAGGGAAGAGACTAATGTCACAAAGAAGAGAGAAACAACATTTCAAACTCCGATCAAAAAAAAAGAAGAAGAAGAAAGCTTGTGTTTCAGCCATTGACGAGAGGACGCTCTTGTAGAAGGTTATGATGAACTCAGACTAAACACAAGCAGTCAGTGCAACCACTGGCCCAATTTCCTTAACCTGAGTTCTCAAGGCAAGACAGTTTCAATGCTCACAAATGTGGTCAAGATGTGCAAATGTATGATAGACTCTGGTACGCTCAGGACCACCCCATCTGGCCTGGCTCCCCGTTCTAGAAACATAGACCTCATGAAATTAGGTGATCACAGTCAGGCACAAGATTGTACAGAAAATCCTAGACAACCCACAACTCCTTATACACTGACCTCCAAAGGTGACGAAGTTTGTTTGTGGATGCTAGGTCGGTGTATAAGGAGTTGTGGGTTGTCTAGGATTTTCTGTACAATCTTGTGGCTGACTATGATCACCTAATTTCATGGGGTCTATGTTTCTAGAACGTGGAGCCATGCCAGATGGGGTGGTCCTGACCGTTCCTCAAGGAAATTGGACCAGTGGTTCCACTGACTGCTTGTGTTCAGTCCGAGTTCATCATAACCTTCTACAAGAGCGTCCTCTCGTCTATGCCTGAAACACAAGCTTTCTTCTTTTTTTTTTGATCGGATTTTGAAATGTTGTTTCTCTCTTCTTTGTGACATTAGTCTCTTCCCTTTGTTCCACTCAATCATTCCCTCTCTCATGTCCCTGTTCTTCGACTCTATGAACTATGGGTTGTAAGTGGACATACGAACAAATACTTGGTAGAGGACTCAAAAAAATCGATGAAGTCAACCTCCTGAGGAAATTGTAGCCAACTTTGACCGTGTCACGACGTGTGTTGGTAAGGTATAAGCAACTGACAAACAGATTGGGCCTGTGCGACAGTCCTGAATGTGAGTTTTGTGTGAAGGGTATGGCTGCGATGGTGGCCTGAAGGACATACGTAGACTCCCCTGTCTCAAGAATGTTTGTGATATTGTACAGTATTATATATAAAGAATATTGTATCTCAGTATAGATTTCACAGAATATTTTAGTTAATACAGTGCATCATGAATGCCTTTGTAAATGGCGAACGAATAAATAAAGATGTCGGTATCAACTGCTGTGACTCACCTCACGGGTTGTCCAACAGCAACGGCTGGGGGCCAGACCTGGCGTTTTGGCCTGTGCTGGACAGCCCTGAGTCGTCTCTGCCTACGGCGCTCAAGTACTCCTCGTTCTCTTCGCGAACTGCAACACAGGAGCACAAGCAAATAGCATCAGTACGCTGTATGTAGTGGACGTAATCAAACACTGCTAGAGAGCATATTTTTACAAGGCAAAAGTGCTATTGGGCCGCCTCAAAAGACACTACCTGCTGCCTTTGCGGGTGGAACATCGAAAATGAAACACTTTTACATTTGATAAAATTTTTATTTTTACATTTCAAGACGGATACAATTATCGAACATGGTATGCGAACTAGCACATGTTGTAATGACGAAGGTACGAGCACAAGTACATCTATACTCAGCAAACACCCTGAGGTGCATGGCAGAGGATACGTCCCATTGTACTAGTTATTAGAGATATTTCCCACTCTATCTGCGGAAGGAGCAGTTGTACAGTGACTGTTTAAATGCATCTGTGTGTGCCTTAGGTACTCTGATCTTGTCTTCACCATCTCTGTGGGATGGGCACGTAGGCGGCTGTAATATATTCCTGGAGTCATCACTTAAAGCCAGTTCTTGAAACTCTGTAAGTAAGATTTCTCGGGATAGTTTGATAGGTGTCATGTATAATTTTGGTATCTGTATCGCAAAAGTCTGAGCTGCGGGGGCGAAGTGGAGCAGACAACGTTAAGCTCTGGTAGAGTCAGGCAGTCACAGTTCAACTGTGATAATGTTAAGCAGCGTTTGAGTAAGGATGCTGATATTGTTGTGTTACAATGAGGAAGCAATGGCAATAATATGTTTCAATTTGTTCAATCAACACGTAAAGCAGCAAGTGTAATGGAATGTCCAAGGTAGAGATAATAATGACGTTACTTTTTCTTTTACTATAACTGCGTCATCGATCTAAAAGTTGCTAGATTTGCGAGATAGGAAAGAGTATTCTTTGTATGTTAAGAAGTTCATTAAATTTAAAATATGCCCTTAGCACCTTTTCACAGTATACAAAAAACAGGAGTGTGGTCATTTATGTGCATATTTCATTTTCTTACCAATCTTTGTCTTATAATTTTTTTTAATGGATCATACAACCAGGTATATTCGATAAACTGTTCCATCTTCAGTTAACGGAGAACTCATTGTACCTTTCGAGTGTCTCTGTGTGGATACAGTAATCTGCAGCTTTAGCACAGTGGCGCGCAAGAAAGAGCAGTATTGCAATACGTTATCCACATTTGCGCAGAATAGAGGTAAGGAGAAAAATTATGGTTTTTTTTGTTTATTCAATCAGGGCCAACTTATGTTATTCAGACACAGGTTTTGTGATTCATCTTGGAAAACCAATTACTCTAGGTTTCATGTCAAAGTTAGTTATTCAGACAGGTAATTCTGTTCAAAATTCTTGCAGTCAGATTACTAACTTTTACAATATGAAAGACTCCCCTTTTCGTTAGGACAATTAATTATTATTACAATGCAGCTTTGCATTCTGATTGCGACAGTTGATTTATTATTACAGCTCAGAGCTTACAATCAGAAACAGTACGTTAGTTGCTATATTTTTATTCATTCAGATAACTTTCAAGTTAATGTCTACCTGGAAGAGTCAGCCAGTTCAATTTCTTCAACACCTCTATGACGCTTTCCCACGAATCGAAGAAACCTGTGACCATTCGTGCTGTCCTCTGTGTATGTTCAGTATCTGCTGTTAGTCCTATCTGTTACAGGTCACATACACTTAAGCAATATTCTAGTAATTTATAAGCAATCTCCTTTGTAGACAAACTGTAGTATGATACCTGCCCTGCCCACGACTGGGTCTCTGTGTTCGTTCCTTTTCATATTGCCCCAAAGTGTTACACCCAGGCATTTGTATGAATTGGCAGATTCCATCAGTGTCTCACTGTTGTTATAGTCACAGGATACTACGCTTTTTTCGTTTCGTGGAGAGCGCAGTTTTGCATTTCTGACGATTTAAAGCAAGTTGACAATCCTTGCATCACTCTGAAATCTTATCAACATCTGACTGAATATTTATGCACCTGCTCTCAGATAGTACTTCATTATAGATAACTGCATCATGTGCAAAAAAGCCTGATTTTACTATTGATATTGTCTGCTAAGTCATTAACAAGAAATGAACAGCAAGGGTCCCAACACATTTCCCTAGGACACACCCCAACTTACCTCTACGTCTGACTATGACATCCAAGATAACATGCTGTCTCCTCACTACCAAAAATTCCTGAGCCCAGTCACAAATTTCACTCGATCCCCCCCCCCCCCCAATATGATCAAACTTTTGACAATAAGCGTAGGTGTGGTGCTGAGTCAAATGCTTTTCGGATATCAATAAATGCTGCATCTAAGTGATTGCATTGATCCAAAGCTTTCAGTATGTCATGTGAGAAAAGTGAGAGTTGGATTTCACATGATCGATGTTTCCGAAATCCATGCTGGTTTGCATTGAGATGAATCACGATTTTGGAACTTCTTTTGTTTTTCAAGAAAACGGTCTACTGGCACACGGTGAAACACAACTATCTGTTCAACCACAACAAGTGCTGAGCACTACTGCAATGGACTTTAATCCAATTCCGTATGTATAGATTTCCAGAAGGCTTTTGACGCCATACCTCACAAGCGGCTTGCAGTGAAATTGCGCGATTATGGAATATCGTCTCAGTCATGTGACTAGATTCGTCATTGTGGGTCACTTCTACTACCCTTCTTGTAGAGGGGTGTGACCTGTGCCTTTTTCCAAAACCGGGGCACGTTTTTTTGTTCGAGGGATCTACGATAGATTGCAATTAACTCCACCGCAAATTCAGTATAGAATCTGACAGTCATTCCATCGGGCCATGCAGCTTTGTTCAATTTTAACGATTTCAGCTGTTTCTCAACACCGCTGACGCAAATAATTACTTCATCCATCTTTTCAGTGGTACGAGGATTAAGCTGGAGCAATTTTCCTGGATTTTCCTCTGTAAAGGAACATGTTAAAACTTTGATGTTGGTCAGGGTACAAGTGCGTCTGAACAAAGAGTACACCGAACTATGGGCCTCCGCAGCCGACGACCCATGCATTTGCCAGTGTTAACACCATTACATAGGCAACTACGACTGAAATGCCCACGTGACCATCGGCACTGGACGCATTGGCATAGCGTTGCACGGTCTGATTAGTCCCGATAGCGTTTTCTTCATGCCAATGGAAGTGCACGAATCCTTCCTCATCCAGGGGGACAGCTCTTTGACACCCATACTGTGGTACGAAGACAAGCTCAATTATGCTCTGGGGAACATTCACGTGGGCATCCACGGATCCAGTAGAGCTCGTGCAGGGCACCATGACGGCCAAGAAGCATCGTACACCCCTTCATGATGGTCATGTTTCCCGACAGCAGGGGCATTTTTCAACAAGATAACACTCCACGTCACAGGCCAGAAATATGGCAGAGTAGTTCGATGAAAACAGTGTCGAGTTCCATTTGATGTGTTGACCCCCAACCAGATATGAACCCGATCGAACACATCTGGCATGTGGTTGAACGTGGCGTCAGAGCTCATCGCGTCCTTCCCTGGAATTTGGTGACTTGGGCGTCTGATGTGGAGCCAGCTCCCTCCAGCGACCTACGAAGGCCTCACTGCTTCCATGCCGCGATGCGTCGCCGCTTTTATCCGTGCCAAAGGTGGACATACCGGCTATTAGGTAGGTGAAGCATGCCTGCGTGTATCTGGTATATGAATTCACAGACCAATCAATCTTGGAGTTCTGAAGATCCTCGGTATGGAGTTAAAAATAAGAATGTGTAGTGTCAGGGAACTAACAACTTGGGAAATGACGTATAGTTATCTTACGCTCAATGATGTGAGTGTACATACCGCCAATGCGCTTTTGACGCCATTACGGCAGGCTTTCTCTAATGGAAACTATCGTCGTCCGTAGACCTTTTCCTTTTGTTGATTTTCAGCTTAAAACCTCTTTTCCGCTGCTGTTCCAAGTCCTTTGCCGCCTGCCAGAATTGTAACCTCATCATCAGACCTTCAAGTTTTCTCCCTGATTTCTGATCCTATTTCCTCATTCTCCTTGGTTTCTATTACAGATTGCTCAATATACAGACTCTAATGTTCTGAACTGTAAGAAAAGTGAAAAGTATGAATTTCCAGGTAGAAATTATGGTCCAGTTTGACTCCTCAAAACTCTTGCATACCCATCTAACACGCGTAATTTTTTCGCTTGGGACATCGCATGTAAGCCGGCCGAGGTGGCCGTGCGGTTCTAGGCGCTGCAGTCCGGAACCGCGGGACTGCTACGGTCTCAGGTTCGAATGCTGCCTCGGGCATGGATGTGTGTGATGTCCTTAGGTTAGTTAGGTTTAAGTAGGTCTAAGTTCTAGGGGACTGATGACCTAAGATGTTAAGTCCCATACTGCTCAGAGCCATTTGAACCATTTTGAACATCGCATGTAATCAGTAATGTGTCACAGGTATGTAAACCTACCTTGTTTCGTCTCATTATTGCCTCATATATCCTTTTTCCACTTTCTTACACCTCTTATCTTAAGGAACTACACCGAGTGCGTGGATTCTGTAAATCGCTATATTTATCGTTAATCACGCCCATCGATACACCTCTATGCTTGCACTGCCGAATTCTCATCATACTCCTCGGCCCTCGTCTTAAATTTTATGAATGAAAGTTTATATGCCTTGTTTTAAGACGAAATAAGATTTATAAAACTGGTTTGATTTTCCAATATTTTAGAACACGTTCAAAGTGGATGCTGTTTATGTTTCTCAGTACTGTACATATTTTGAAGACCCAAAAAATGTGCAAACAATGCCTCTGGAATGTCGAAGTACAGCTCGTTGTTGAAGCGCTACATCGATAAAAAAACATCGCTGATTCCTTGCGAGGAAATAAACGATCACTTATTCGAAAGTGTACGATGTATCAGAATATTGCAACTTGTCGTAAACGCGTTCTAGTTCACAGTTACTAGAAACAAACAATAAATTCCAGCATTTCTCGGAGGCACGCTGACACTGCGATAAACAGCTTTCTTTAAGATAATGATACCACCTACTGGGATCATACAGATACCGGAACAAGGGAAGCACTGATTAGCACACGTTGTGAAATATATGCTACAATAAGGCAAAGCGAGTTTGATTCCCTGAGATGGAAAGAAATGGAGCATACGCGGTACATAACGACTGGGGACGCTAGCTGTCAACACAATTTACGGCTTTCCTTGGACTGAGTGTTTGGATTTTTTCCCATTCGAGCGCCACAACAGCAGATCGATCCGAGGGTAATTCCAGTAACGGCTGTTACGTAAACACGACAAGTCTGTTTATAGTTACGTCCTTGACCGGGTTATCCCTAGATAATAGTCCGCTTTTTGCTCCAAGTAATTCAAGTAGTGTCCAAGAGTGCAATGTAAATTCGACAACGGAAAATAATAGGAATTTTAGTACATGAGTGAATGACTGTCAAAAGTATCCACAACTAACTACGAACAGCTTGGAAAACAATGTTTATCTGTAATTATTCGGTAACGGTAACGAGCAAGGGGAGAGGACGATAAGTGGGTCGCCTGTTTTGATCAACTTTCTGTAAGGACGTTCTGTAATGAAAGTAGAGGGAAACGTGTTTCGGTTATTTGTTACACACAAATTTTTTAAGAAAATTATCTCAAAATCGTATTTTCAGTGCTTTACAACGAAACATCTTCTAAGCGCATACATTTTTTTATCAGTATAATATGAGATACAAAGTTAATAATGTTCGAGTTATTAACGTTTTTGTGTTCGCATGCTGTAGGTTGGGCACCTCTGATTCGGCGATTTGGTATTAGATTGCTGGACGGTGTTCGATTCTTAGCTGTAGCTTTTTTTAGCTGTATGTCACAATAATCTGATAACTGGAATACTTTTCTTTCCCCATCTTGAAGTAAAACATCGGGAGATGTGATAAATTATTAAATAAGTATATACAATGTACTAACAGCTATTTTCATTGTGATACATACTATAAAAATAAATCTAAAGAATGTTATTGTTAACCGTAGATGATCATCTATTCGAGGGCCTTTTTGCAATGAATGAGATGAAACTTAGTATGACAGGCAAAACATACTTATGGCACCATGCGCAAAACACGCACAGGATCTCGCCACATTGACATATTTTCCGGTACACTGTTCGTGGAATACTTATTTGAGTCACCTTGCTAAGCAGAGATGTGTTAGATATCGATTTAGATGCGTGCAAAGCGTATATAAACATATCTAGAAAGATAGGCGCGGACAACTAGTTATAGACGGAGGCACGAATTTTGATACCATACGTTCTATCCTATAATTCTCTGCTCTGCTGTGATGTGATGTCGCAAGATTTTCAAGTCGTGCTCCTAAATTCTTTACTTGTCCGAAAACGTTTCTGTCACACGGTTGACAAAGAAAGGTACATTCCGGTGGTGTCAACTTCAAGATGCATGTCGGTTGAGCATTATCGTCTCGTAGCGCGTCATGTATCCCGAAGTACTGGGTGATCAAAAAGTCAGTATAAAACCCCATGTCATTCCAAGCATGTGTGTCAATTTGTACCTCTCTCTCTACATTATTACGTGATTTATTCAGTTTTCAAATTTATACCGACTTTTTGATCACCCGGTAAATCAGCTGTCACATTATATATGCTCGATTATTAATTACACCTGCCGATGTTTTACTTAAAAAGAGGAAATAAAGGTACTTCCAATTATGAGAATATTATCAGATTCACCGAAAAGATATTGTACTAAAAAAGCCACGACCAAGAAGTGAACATGGTCCAGCAGTCTGATAGTTTAATGTCTCGACCGATGATTTCGCTCTGCTAGATATCTACAATGACGGATGCACAAGTTACAACACAATAATGCTAATACCTCCGACGTTATTGACTTTGGACCCCATATCATACTAATAAAAAATGATAGTTTTTAGTCGGTCTTTATACACACTCCTGGAAATTGAAATAAGAACACCGTGAATTCATTGTCCCAGGAAGGGGAAACTTTATTGACACATTCCTGGGGTCAGATACATCACATGATCACACTGACAGAACCACAGGCAACAGAGCATGCACAATGTCGGCACTAGTACAGTGTATATCCACCTTTCGCAGCAATGCAGGCTGCTATCCTCCCATGGAGACGCTCGTAGAGATGCTGGATGTAGTCCTGTGGAACGGCTTGCCATGCCATTTCCACCTGGCGCCTCAGTTGGACCAGCGTTCGTGCTGGACGTGCAGACCGCGTGAGACGACGCTTCATCCAGTCCCAAACATGCTCAATGGGGGACAGATCCGGAGATCTTGCTGGCCAGGGTAGTTGACTTACACCTTCTAGAGCACGTTGGGTGGCACGGGATACATGCGGACATGCATTGTCCTGTTGGAACAGCAAGTTCCCTTGCCGGTCTAGGAATGGTAGAACGATGGGTTCGATGACGGTTTGGATGTACCGTGCACTATTCAGTGTCCCCTCGACGATCACCAGTGGTGTACGGCCAGTGTAGGAGATCGCTCCCCACACCATGATGCCGGTTGTTGGCCCTGTGTGCCTCGGTCGTATGCAGTCCTGATTGTGGCGCTCACCTGCACGGCGCCAAACACGCATACGACCATCATTGGCACCAAGGCAGAAGCGACTCTCATCGCTGAAGACGACACGTCTCCATTCGTCCCTCCATTCACGCCTGTCGCGACACCACTGGAGGCGGGCTGCACGATGTTGGGGCGTGAGCGGAAGACGGCCTAACGGTGTGCGTGACCGTAGCCCAGCTTCATGGAGACGGTTGCGAATGGTCCTCGCCGATACCCCAGGAGCAACAGTGTCCCTAATTTGCTGGGAAGTGGCGGTGCGGTCCCCTACGGCACTGCGTAGGATCCTACGGTCTTGGCGTGCATCCGTGCGTCGCTGCGGTCCGGTCCCAGGTCGACGGGCACGTGCACCTTCCGCCGACCACTGGCGACAACATCGATGTACTGTGGAGACCTCACGCCCCACGTGTTGAGCAATTCGGCGGTACGTCCACCCGGCCTCCCGCATGCCCACTATACGCCCTCGCTCAAAGTCCGTCAACTGCACATACGGTTCACGTCCACGCTGTCGCGGCATGCTACCAGTGTTAAAGACTGCGATGGAGCTCCGTATGCCACGGCAAACTGGCTGACACTGACGGCGGCGGTGCACAAATGCTGCGCAGCTAGCGCCATTCGACGGCCAACACCGCGGTTCCTGGTGTGTCCGCTGTGCCGTGCGTGTGATCATTGCTTGTACAGCCCTCTCGCAGTGTCCGGAGCAAGTATGGTGGGTCTGACACACCGGTGTCAATGTGTTCTTTTTTCCATTTCCAGGAGTGTATAAAGCGTGGAAAATACGATTTTTCCGTCGTTAACTATGACCTAGATTTTGTTTCAAAAACTTGAGAGCGTCTAGCAAAAAGGACGAAACACATGTTTCTCTGTTCTTCAATACAGAACAACGTCCTGCAAAACTTGATCAAAACTGGCGACCCACATGGCAGACCCCTCCTCTTGTAAGTCCATGTGTGGCATAGACTTCATCTTATTCACTGAAAATATGTTTCAGAAGTTTTAAGCATATCATCCCTCAGTGAAAGAGAGGAATGAGGGCGAAATGCGGAAGAGTATTACACGACTGCGCCGAAAACCTGTGTCCATAGCCTCGAACGCAAAGCAAAGGCGTACGGCCAGATGGCTGTAGCGGAATTTTCTCGCGTGCCGTGACGGTTCCACAGACTAGCTTGTGCCGCTAACCCCCGAGCTTAAATAAGAGTCTCTGCTTTCTCTGTTATTAACAAACAGCTCTCAAATAGATTTCTCTGTTTGCAGCCGGGCCGAATGTTTACTGAGGTCCCTGCCTCTCGCACAGCGGCGTGCCGATTCTTGTAAATATTACGGCTGCCGGTTTTAATTTTCCGTAAATATTACCCCCCTCCGAATCTTTGTGCCTGGACCGCTAGCTTGACGTGTTTCCAGAAACCGCCTACAAGCACGGTGCGCGGAGGGGAGAACGCGCGGGCGGAATTATAATCATCACCGCCTTAACTTCTCCTCCAACTCTAGCACCCTCTCCTCTGGTTCACTTCGTTTCCTCTACCAACTGGCTCAACGTTCTAGGCAAGGCTAAAGAGACTGCCTGTACTACGCTTTTAGGGTGTGCGAGGGTGGTTTGATAATTCTGGTAACAAAGCAAGAAAAAAAAAATGTAGACGAAACAAACAGTTCGCCTTACTTCTCAACGAAGTCTCTTTTGAGGTATATACACTTCATTCAGCGGTCCTCCAGCTTTTTCGTGCCATCGGAAAAATAGGTTCTGTCGAACTCTGCAAAATACCCGTTGACTGCAACCATCACATCTTCATTTGATGAAAATTTCTTCCCAGAAACACAAAGTTTCAAGTTCGGGAACAGGAGAAAGTCGCTTGAGGCTAAATCTGGTGAAAGCGGTTGATGAGGAATCAATTCATGCACCTCCGCCACTGTTATCGCTGATGTGTGGTATGATGCATTATCCTGGTAAAGAGCACTTTTTTGCGTGTCGGCCCTGGTTTTTTTCCAGCCAACGAAAGTTTCACACGATCAACAATGAAGCATAATAGCGTACCTTTCCCCTTTTCCAAGTAATCTACGAGGATCATTCCTTGCGAGTCCCAAAAGAACAGTTGTCATCACCTTCTCAGACGACAAAATAGTCTTCGCCTTCTCCAGTGCACCCGATATAGCCCGTCGGCTTTAATCAGTGACGTCATAGTTTACTTGCAAGTATTAATGTCTTTATTTTCGAGCCAATGATAACAATCGTTTATCTTCTGTGGCGAGGCGTCATCATTGTAAACTGGAATAAATAAAAGGTTTTTAAAAGACAGGGCTACACATTTTGGATGATTTTTGTCGTTTGTATTAATGAAAATCATTTGTTCGTTCCTATTCATTCGGTAGCTACTTTTATTCTTAGGGAGTTTGATATATTTTCTAAGAATTTGTTTTCACTCTGGAGAGTTTTTACTTTTTGATATTCGTTTGGAGGTATGGATTCATCTATTCCTGTGAACATGGAAGACTAGAAGCAGGTCTGCATTACGGAATGCAAATTATACTGTTTTCGCTTTTTTCCGCCTTCACTAGTATCATTACAATATTTTTTAGCCGATACTAGTACTATAGAAGGCAGAAAGGCCGACATTCGAAAAATTTGTAGCCCCTACATCAGTCGACCTATATAGGTCTAGTGAAGAATAGGAAACTAGGATTCAAAGAAGCAATATACTTTATATTATGTTCGAAATATGGATGTACGTGATATGTTTTCTCCATCCCGCACTCCTTTGTTTCTCAACATTGGCCTTTGCTGTTAAATCTGTTCAGTACATCATCTGTGGTAACTTCTGACGTCATTGGTCAAAGCGGGACTGCTTGCATCCCATTATTTAGTAATCCCAATTTCACTAGCGTTTGTCCATTGCTTAAAGGCAAATATACGACACATTAACTCATTTGTAACGTAATCAGACGTCTGATCCTGTTTTATATGTGTGAGTTCAGTTCTTTAAGGAATTGGAGGTGGGCAGGATGACTGGTTAATAATATGTAGTACGCTGTTGTTTGTACTTTGATGTGTAATAATGGATCCAGGTTTCATCGACAGTGACAAGCCGATGAAAAAAATCTTGCGGACTGCGATTAACCAACCAGTCATTGTGCCGGATACGCTTTTGATCGACTGTGAGCAACCGCCATATCCATCTGTCACATTGATTTTTCATAGCCAATTCTCCGTGCAGGATATTATGCACTCGCTTATTTGGGATGCCTACAGCCTCAGTAGTCAAACGAATTTTTATTCGACGTCTTGCATTACCACACCACAGGTTTTGGAAATGGGTTCATTAATACAAAAGTACATGATATTCGCAGATAGTGCAGAGTCGGTGTGAATTACATCCAATTATGTTTTGATTTGTGCAGCACTTCAATCCTTCAAATGAAAATGTTTAACAACAGTACGAAACTCTGTGTTCTCCATTTTCAGTCGCAGTCGACACACTGACTAATTGAGACGGCTGTCAACGATGAACTGTGCATTGAACAATGTTGAAAGCATTTATTGATCCTTGGAGTAATTAACCTTACCAACGATGAAAGTGCAACGAAAATGTTGCATTCCTTCATAGAAATTCGCCAGACTTACCGAACAACCCTAGTATTGCCAGGCGGTATGGAATCGTTATGGTACCACATAGAGATTCAGATGGGTGCGAGTTATTCGGGGATGCGGAGGCTTGCACTGGATACATTAGCACGGAGAGCTGCATCAGACGAGTCTTCGGATTGAAGACCACAAGAAAAAATATTCATGAAATGGCGTGCAAATTCGCTTACCATGTACTTAAATGAAAACAACACAATTAAAGTGGTACTACAAATAATGTTTGTAGTAAGCACATCCGATGTTTGTCAGAGTGAACAAAAACCTTAACACACAGTGTCGCCACCTCTCAAATACACAATTTCCCTCCACTGGTTCACGACCAATCTAGACAAATAAATCTTTGAATAATATTCCCATATGTCTTTCGACAAGATAACACAGAACTTTTTTTTTTTTTTTTTTTTTTTGGAAGTTTCGTTTCTATTCATCCCATTTCAGTGAGTGTTAGCTGGATTGTTTGTTTCTCCATTCAAATGTCAACTAAAAACGTAAAAAACTTTGTTCTCAACAAGCGCTTTGACGAGGTAACAGCGTATAACACACAGAAGAGTGTGGATTTAAGGTACGTAAATTTGATGAAACAGATTAAAATTTAACGTCGCCGCCGTGCACTAAAAACAAAGCTAGTTGCGAAAATATTATTACGCACAATACTGTAGATGACGAAATTTGTTGGCACTGGCACTGATTTGACCATAAAACAGAGCAGAGTCAATCTCGTTAATGGATGGTGTTTCAAGTGGAAATTGCGAATGTTTAGAGACAGAACGTCAGGCATGTTATTGAGCGAAGATGGTGTGTCAATAATGACAGCAGCTGTTACAACGTCCCATTACACCTCATGTCGGCACTACAGTTACAGCACTCTGTGAATTGGATATTTTTTTTTTACTTTGGTCTTCGGCTGTCAGTGTTTGGTACGTAAATGCCGGGTGATTAAATTAAAGAAACGCTGTTCGCAGAGGTCCAGTGTGGGCTGTGATTACCGTATAGCACCTAAATTCGTAGATATTGTAAGGCCCTACTGCGAAACCGATTAATGATAGAAAAATAACTAGTTCCAATTTTGACCACCGGGTGAAAATGAGGCGCTGTGAATGCAAGAAAGACATATAGCGGTGTTTTCACATTTAATGAAATTGGAACGGCATGTAGACAGATAACGTCAAACGACAGAGAGGGGCGAGCAAATGAGGAAAGCATAATGTTTTTATTATTATTAACAACCGCTTACACGAATTGTTCGGTATGAGCAACGGAGACGTCGGCGAGATGCTGCATACGTCGAACGACGTGATCAACAGTTGCTCGCAGCAGATCCCGTGGAATCTGAGCAACGTGTTTCTGTATACTAGGCTTCATATCAGGTAGAGATCGAGTATGTCCTTGGAAAACTCATCCTTTAGACATCTCCATAGCCGTAAGTCACAGATTCCGATGAGGTGATCTTGCAGGCCATCCTTCTGGAGATAACACGTCCGTGGAAGGTTGCATTAAGCCGAACTTTCACTGGGAGAACGACATGTGCTGTTGGCCCATCTTACACGAAAACTGTGGTTTCCACACAGTTTCACTCTTCCGATGCAGGAATCACCTTCTCTACAAAGAGGTCTCGATAGCGTTCACACATAACAAGCCCTCTGGGTTTTTCTCTTCAAAGAAGAATGGATCCAGAGTACACATGCTTGTGAACCCACAATCACACACGAGTGCAGTGACTCTTCACGCACAACACGCGGCTTAACAGTACCCCAAATTGGGTAGTTGTGTGGATGCCCTGCTGTCTATAGCATAAGATGTGCTTCGTCACATCATAGTACGAGGGCTATTCCGAAAGTAAGGTCCGATAGGTCGCGAAATGGAAACCACGGTAAAAATCAAAAATGTTTTATTTGCAACAGTTAGATACACCTTGCAGCTACTTATCTCCATAGTCGCCGACCCGACTTAGACGTGTATCGTAGCGTTGTACCAACTTTCCCATACCCTCGCTATAGAAGGCAGCCGCCAGTGCTCTCCGCCAATTCTCTACGCTGGCCTACGGCTCGTTGTCTTGTGCCGAAATGATGTCTTCATAACCAGCGGTTCATGTGACCTGAGCTGAAACTCAGAGGGAGACAATTACGGGCTGTATTGTGGGTAATCTCACATTTCCATTTGAAAACGATGCAGGAGCATCTTCATTGCCCTGCAGAATGCGGCTGAGAATTGTCTTGAAGACGAAACAGCACGACAGTTATGTAATGTTAGCTGCATAGCTTCAGGGGAAATTTCTCACCAGGCCCCCGTACTTGGCGGCAGATACTATTTTCTAGACATCTTTACGCACTCACTGCGAGCTCAGAAATGAGAAGAGCGACGTGATGCTAACTGGGGTTATACTAGAGACACTACCCAACACATCTGTGCAAAGCTTTATCGGAATTTCATAGTCGTTTCCATTTCGTGACCGATCGGACCTTACTTTCGGAATAGCCCTCGTATATTGCCCAGCCACACGTCGTCAATTTCTATCAGTGCCAGAAACTGAAGCGCAAATTCAGAATGCCGTGGACCATGTTGCTGCACCATCTGGATCTTGTACGCGTTCCAGTGTAAAACAGATCGCAAAACTTCCCGTACAGTTGAGCAGGGGATGGACAATTCTCGTGACACTGCCCGTGCACTAGCCGCGGCATGGGCTGCATAGTCAAACGGCTCTGAGGTCATCAGTCCCCTAGAACTTGGGTGTAAGTAGTTCTAACTAACCTAAGGACATCACACACAACCATGCCTGAGGCCGGATTTGAACCTGCGACCGTAGCAGTCACGCGGATCCGGAGTGAAGCGCCTAGAATCGCTCGGCCACCGTTGCCGGCTCCACACATGGATCTGACGTGAATTTGTGCAACGGTCGTTCAATACGTAACGTAACGCAACACATTTTTTTCTGAAAGGTTGTTTTTATTCAGGACTCCAATATACCAGATTATTCCCCACTATTTTGGCCAACAAAATCTATTTTTCAACAGTATCTCCGTTCGAAGCGACGGCTTGAATGCCCGAATGGCAGCACCCTACTGGTCGACGCCGGGGCCAACGTCTCGCTGCATCAATAACTTCCCCATCATCCACGTACTGCTTCCAGCGAAGCAAATTCTTCATTGGGACAAAGAGATGGAAGTTGGAAGGTGCGAGATGCAGGCTATAGGGTGGATCAGGATAAACAGTCCAATGAAGTTTTGTGGGCCCCTCTTGGATGCACAGACTTCTGTGAGGCCCTGCGTTACCATGGAGACAGAGAAGTTCGTTTGCATTTCTGTGGCGACGAACACGCTAAAGTCGTTTCCTGAGAGTAGTACAATACACTTCAGAGTTGATCATCGTGCCACGATGGAGGACATCAAACAGAGCAACCCCCTCGGAGTCCCAGAAGACAGTCGCCAGCACTTTACCGGCTGAGATTGCAGCCTGGAACGTTTACTTCGGAGGAAAGGTGGTGCGACACCTCTCCATGGATTTCCGTTTTGTTTCCGGTAGGAATTGATAAGCCGGCCGCTGTGGCCGAGCGGTTCTAGGCGCTTCAGTCCAGAACCGCGCTGCTGCTACGGTCGCAGGTTCGTATCCTGCCTCAGGCATGGATGTGTGTGATGTCCTTAGGTTTAAGTAGTTCTAACCAACCTAAGTCTAGGGGACTGGTGACCTCATATGTTAGGTCCTATAGTGCTTAGAACCATTTTTTCGGAAGTGTGTTAATTACCTGCGATGTTTTTCGAGAAAAAATTGTCACGATCAGCCTCATATCGCGCAAGCAATTCCGCACAGATGGTCCTCCGTTGCTCTTTATGGTCGTTTGTTCGGCGGTGAGAAACGCAGAGGGCACACACCGTTGAGCACCCTATCTGGAGGACGAATGGGTCAGAACTACCAACAGAGACGTCCAATCGAGCAGTGAGGTGGTTCGTTGTGATCCGTCGGTCACCTCGAATGAGAGTGTCCGCATGTTCCAACATTGCAGGAATCACAGCCGAGTGCGAGAGGTCGGATAGGTTTGCGCGACCTTGTTGCAATGATAACGAACGCCTCGCCCAACGAGTCACCGTGCGTTTGTTCACTGCCAGGTCTCCGTAGACATCCTCCAAGCGCCTACGAATATCTGCGATGCTCTGGTTTTGAGCCAAAAGAATCTCAGTGACAGCTCTCTGCTTGGAACGCACCGCCATTACAGATGCCATTTTTAAGGCTACCTGCAGTGCCGCCAGCTATCGGAACTTCATGAAACTATAACGTCTGAAGCGGGAATATTCCACAACAACTTCGCATTTTTTATACGATACTGGCTGAGGAAAGAAGTGTATTACATTACTTATTGAACGCCCCTTGGGCCATCTCCGAATGTCCTTCAATCACCATTTACATCGTCTTCCACAGAACTTTTTCCTTTGTATTTTCCCTTCATTGATGAGTTGTAATAACTACTATCTCTCGCCTACTTGTAATGTGCCCTAGATATTAAATCTTCCTTTGCTTTATAGTGACCAATAGTTCTTTTTGCTCTTTCATCCAATGGAAGACTGCTTCGACTCAAGTTTTCAACAGCCAAGGTAAGGGGCAGTGATACAGATACATTTCAAAAGCATTAAATTTTTTCTCTAGATATTGGTCAAGGGTCCAAGTTTCGCATCCATAGAGAGATGTGGAGAACACGTGGCAGCGAATCGTTCTCATTCTCAGTTGTTAACCAAGATCCGACCTTACGAATAGTTTTTTCATACTAACGAACAATCTATCTTGCTCTATTCTAGATCTGATCCCTTTCTTACAGTCACATTGCTCATACATCATAGCGCCCAAATTCTTCTAGGAGGAAACACCGAACAACTAATTTACATTTGTTGACGAGATCGCCTGTATTCTTCTCTGAGAGAGGACTACCGTATTTTACGGACTATAAGACGCATCTTTTTCTTCGAAAAACTGCCTCCAAAATTCAGGTGCGTCTTATACTCGAAATGAATATAAAAATGTCCAGTGTTTGATTTAAAATTCCCACCAGTCTTAAAAATGGCCACATATTCGATGCCGCGGGAAACCTGGCAACATTAGACAAAACTCCTGTGACATTTGATGTGTCGAGTAACAGCAAATTTGCCACGAAAGGTATTAAAACAAGTGGACATGAAAAAAATGAACTACACTGCTGTCGCTGCGGTACTAAACTTAATCCAATGACCATTTTCAAGCCCAAAACAATGACAAAACCTTCTGAAATACTGCCAGGTGTTGATGCTGTTCACGTACATGACAATGGTTGGATGGACGAGGCTGGTATGAAATTGTGGACTGACTGAGTGTGTGAGAGAAGAGTGGTCTTCTTGTGCTAGATCAGTTTAGCAGTCATTTGAAAAACTTTGAGACAGAGAAACACAGTGTTTGCTGTTCTTGCGGGAGGACTTACTTCACAACTGCAATCTCTTGATGTCTCGATAACTAAACCATTGAAAGTGGGTAGGAGAGAAGGATGGAACAAATGGATGATGGATGAAACCTAACATGAATTCAGGCCGAAGGTAGCTTTAAAACGGCCTACATTAATCAAGTGTGTCGGTGCATAAAACAGTCGTGGTCTAGAGTGACAGGAGGCATCACTGTTAAATCTTTTAGAAGTGCGGCGTAAATTATGCTCTCGATGGCAGTGAAGACCATTTCATATATGGACAGGACGACAACGACGAAGATGAAGAAGTAAGTTCAGATGACTATTTTCAGGGATTTTAAAGGTCAGTTCGGTTTTATAAACCAAACCTTTTTTTAGTCCAGATTCGCAATCTAATAATAAAAATTGTAAAAATGTTGTTTTCTTAAAATTGCTTAAATATTAAGTCGTGTCTTGTAGTCTGTAGGGTCGTACAGGCCGTAAAATACGGTACAACTTTAATCTTGAAGGTGTTGTTAAACTGGTCCCTGCAGTGGACATTGTCTATTACGTACTTCATTTGTATAGCCATAGTGTCCGCAGTTGCTTTACAATTCTTGAGGGTAATTTTCATCTGTCGTTGCAACTACAGAAATGTGTGATTTTCTTTCAGACGCGTACTTCAAAGTACAAAAACAAACAGAATACAGTGGTATGCATAAAATTTTGTTGTGAAAACATAAGAAATACATAGTGCTGCAGAACAACTAAATATTAGACCAAAATTATCAGTGTCTAACTTAGAATAACGACGATGTACTAGTAGACGGCATTTTCCGATGTAAGCGAAAATCACCACCATTGTTGATGCTTTACCTTAATAAGGCGACACGCGTCGAGTGAAAAAAATCACGCATTTATGTAGTTCCAATGACGGAACAAAATCACCCCCACGAATTTTCTATTATGTGTTGATGCGGAGGTAGATCATTTGCGACGACAAGCGCCGTCTGCGAACCTAATATTGTTAATTATTTTTTCGTTTATAATTATGTATGACAATGAGAAATGCATGCTTGGACATAAATAAGGATGCCAGCCAAGCATGCCGATTGCGCTGTTGTATTTGCACAGGTGCCGTACGTGGTCGATGTCCCCAATTCGTTGCAAGTGTGAGCCGTGGTCACAACAGTGCATTATGACGTACCTGACTGAATTCGAACGATGGCAAACTGTTGGTGCGTGCTTTTGTAACCATGCCAGGGGAAATGCCTGGCAGAGGGTTCATCGAATTACCTTCACAATAATTCTCTATAATTCCAGTCATAAACAGCGCGCGGAAGGAACGAACACCCGTATCTGTCCGAGCGAGCTCTGATTTCCCTCATTCTATTATGTTGATCGTTTCTCCCTGCGTAGGTCGGCGTCAACAAAATATTTTCGCATTCGGAGAAGAAAGTTGGTGAATGAAACTTCGTGAGAACATCCCGCCGCAACCAGAAACGCCATTATTTTAATGACGTCCGCTCTCAGTCCCGTATTCCATTAATCCTATCCGGTAAGGATTCCAAACAGCGCAGCAGTATTCCAAAAGAGGGCGGACAAGCATACTGTAGGCAGTCTCTCTACTACACCTGTTGCATCTTCTAAGTTTTGTGCCAATAAAACGCAGTCTTTGGTTTGCCTTCCCCACAACATTTTCTGTGTGTTCTTTCCAATTTAATTAGTTCGTAATTGTAATTCCTAGGTATTTTGTTGAATTTTAGGCCTTTAGATTTGATTGATTTATCGCGTAATCGAAGTTTAATGGATTCCTTTTAGCACTCATGTGCATGACCTCGCACTTTTCATTGCTTGCCAATTTTGCACCACACAGATAAATTTTCTAAATCGTTCTCCAATTTTTTTGTTTTTCTGAAGATTTTGCTGGGTAATAAACGACAGCATCAGTGCAAACAAGCTAAGACGGCTGCTCAGATTGTCTCCTAAATCGTTTATGTGGGAAAGGTACAGCCGAGGGCCTATAACACTTACCTTGGGGAACGCCAGAAATCACTTCTGTTTGCTCGATGATTTTCCGTCAGTTACTATGAGCTGTGACGTCTCTGACAGTAAATCACGAATCCAGTTGCATAACAAACGATATTCCACAAACATGCAATTTCACTACAAGCCGCTTGTGACGTACAGCGTCAAAAGCCTACTTGGAAATCTAGAACTACGGAATCAGTTTGAATTCCTTACAATAGTGCTCAGCACTTGGTGTGGTTGAAGAGCTGGTTGTGTTTCGTAAGAAAAATGTTGTCTAAATCCGTGTTGACAATGTGCCAATAGACCCTTTTCTGGGAGGTAATTCATGTTGTTCGAACACAATACACATTCCAAAATCCTGCTGCATATCGACGTTAATACAAGGACCTGTAATTTAGTGCATTACTCCTACTGCCTTTCTTTAGTATTGATCTGACCTGTGCAACTTTCCAGTCTTTGAGTACAGACATTACATCGAGAGAGTGGTTGTATGTGATTGGTAAGTATGGAACTATTATATTCGCATACTCTGAAAGAAACGTGAGTGGAACACAATTATCTTCGCTAAACCGAGGATATCTGATGTTAAGTTACTTACGTAGGCTGCTGTTCTCGATTCGAATACTGGAGTATTTACTTCGTCTTCTTTGGTGAATGAATTTCAGAAGGCTGTGTTTAGTAACCCTACTTTAAGAGCACTGTCATCGATAGTATTTCCATTGATACTGCGCAGAGAAGGCACTGATTCTGTCTTACAGCGAGCATACTTTACATACGACGAGAATCTCTTTGGCTTTTCTGAGAGGTTTCGAGACGAAGTTTCATTATGGGAACTATTGTAAGCATCTCGCATAATGACGATAAATAAGAGGACTATAGCCATGAAAGCCACTGCAGAAGTGAATGTCGCACTTGCGAACACCATCAGCATCAAAACAACACGAAGGGCGGTCCAGAAACAATGAATAACAGGGCGGGATGGAATTCCAAAACCACTTACCCATGAAGCGCAAAAGGAAATCGTGGCACATAGTTTCAAATGGCTCTGAGCGCTATGGGACTTAGCTTCTGAGGTCATCAGTCCCCTAGAACTTAAACCTAAGGACATCACACACATCCATGCCCGAGGCAGGATTCGAACCTGCGACCGTAGCGGTCGCGCGGTTCCAGACTGTAGCGCCTAGAACCGATGGGACACTCCGACCGCCTAGGCACATAGGTCATAAAAGCTGAACTATGAATTAACGGGGAAAAAGTCCTCGGGTCGAATGAATCTCGTTTTCACTGTTCCCAACCTCTGGCCTACTTTACGTCCTAAGAGTAAAACATGGCGGGGTTCAGTGACGATTTGGGACGCCGTACGCCGCGTTTCTGCTAAAGTTCATACACACACCAAAAAAAGTTTTGCATCACCTCATTTATCAGAACTCCTGAAGATAGACGTTGACTGTGGATATTGTATCACAGACACAGTCTCTTTGACTGTTCAGAGATGTCACTAAACCCGCCCAAAGATGTAAACAGCCACGCATGAGTAGCGTCTAATAGAAGGAGGGGGTCCGACAGCCGATCAGTTCCAGTCATTCCACCAGGAAGGAGGTACACGGCTAGAGTTGTCTGTAGTTCAACCGTGCCTAGACGGTCAATACTCTGACAGCAACGCCACCGTGTTCAATAATGCTTTTCGTGCAGCCTCAGGACGTCGTGTTACGACTCAAATTGTGCGCAATAGGCTGCACGATGAGCCACTTCACTCCCGACGTCCATCTTTGCAAACACGACATTGTAAGTGTGTACGGGTTGCACGCTGCTGTGCGGTACTTAACACGCGCTCGCCAGCTGACAGTTTGCTCGGTCAGTATACGTGTGTCCAGCTGCAGTGCGACGCAGGAAGTCAGCCTCTGGCCGCGTGCCGAACTAACTAGCGCCAGCTCGGGCGCGAATGTGTCTCTTTCCTTAGATCACAGTGGAGCCTTTCGATACGACCACAATTAGGATGTCAGACACAGTGATAATGGGTGCGCGTAGCGAGCGTGTTTCATAATCAGCCTTTGTTAATAAAACTGTTTAAACTTACTTCTCGTGTTAGCGTATTTGCCGTACCTCGAGGACCCACAGCTTAAAAATATTTCGTATAATTATTATCCGGGGCAACAACACCCTTATAGAAGTGGAGTCAGAAGTGGGATAATTATGGAAAAATCCTCAGTCCTGAAGAGGTGCAGCACAACATGAACTTAGAGCAGCAGCACGAACATTTTCCGACTACGCGGGGACACCCAACGCTGGAATTCAGGTTGCTCTATTCCAGTTTGGCTAGAATACCAAAGGCAGTGATGGATTTTTATTTTACATTTGATTGACTCACTGGCGTTAAATTACACGAAATGTCGCAATCCAGTCAGAGTAACGTTGTCGATCTACAACCTGTTATTAATGAACTGCAAGAAGAGATTCGGCAGTTAAAAGCAGAAAGAAGCGAGTGTAAAATTGCGAAAGACTTGTCAAATGATAGTTCGTGCAGTACAGGTACAACTACAGTAAAGAATTTTTCATTATTGCTGTTAGTACCAGTATTTAGTGGGGAACCCGAAAATGATGTGAAGGTATTTCTTCGCAAACTTCAAGGTGCCGCCCTGTTAGGATCGTGGTCAGATTCCGATAAGCTAGTGGTTGTCAAATTAAGAATTCTAGGAGCAGCACAAGATTTATTTAGCGCGGAGAAAACAGAAGATTACAATGAGTTTAGAACGGTTGTTGTTCAGAGATTTAAACGTAAAAACGCGATAACATTTTACAGAGAGCAGCTTCACAGTTTGCGAATGCGACGAGACGAATCTGTCGAGCAGTTTGCCGACAGAATTCGAAACATCATCGCTCAAACATACTAGTTACTAGATAATGAAAATGAACATCGCATTCAGTTGTTGGAGGCCGGCCAGAGAGCACTCACTCAAGCTAAACAGGTCTCTGCTGCCAAGTTGTCGTCACTTGTCATCGATAAAGGGTGAAAAACAAAGGAAAGAGTATTCACTCTCTTTTGACTGGTGGCGGATTTAGGGAGTGGGGATGCATGGCAGAAGCGCATTCTTACGCCACTTTGGTAAAAATAAACGTACGTTTATACCGTAACAGTGTCGCTTACGTTGATTAGGACTCTATAATCATACTGATATACTAAAAAGGACAACCAAATCAGCATCCACTGCAACGTGGATGGTAGCACGAGAAGATTTGTTTTTACTTTTTAGACATTACTGCAGACTCGAGAAAATTCGAAGGTCAGGGGACCGTTACAATCGAGTTTGCACAATTCGAAGTTCAAAGGATCTAAGAAAAAGTTCGAATAATTAATTCTATTTAACTCGACTTTATTCTAGATGAAATCAGCAAAAAGTCGAAATAAAATTTTGATTTTTTTACTATTGCATTCCCAGTTTTCTTACATGTTATTTGCTTTAGTATTTGAAACGGAAGGCACACACAAATGTTCGAAAATACATAAATTCAGCTTCATTCATTTTTCAATGCTGAACAAACTGTCACGAACGGATGCATTTTGTGAACTAAATTTCTTATAGACGACCTTATGTCTTTGGAGTTAGCGTGTCACTCCTTATTTGTATCTGAGACTTCGGTTCCCAGACTAACCGTTAATGATTTAGCGTTCCGTTAAGCTATAACCTCCGACAAATACCCTTTGTACCCTGTATTGAGTAAGGCAATTCCATAAGCTTTCAGCAAGAGGCGGGGACTCGCCTCGCCCGGTCTGCTTGCTCCCGCGTTTTAACACTTATCAGCAACATTATCTTTCCACTCGATGATCGTTTGCAGCATGGATGGTGGAATCCCGAAACAATTCGTTACCTGCTACTTCTCATTGCATTCCACAGCGTCGAAACTCGTTTCTGTTTCACGAAAGTCGAAAACTTCCTGGAAGTTATTCTGACGTGAAAACGTCTACTTTCTCCTAGGTCGAAGTGGCGTCAGATTTTAATCACTAATAACTACGAGACCGGCAGTGCGCAAACAAAGGTTAAGTCCACGCCGTCTGTACGTGGTTGTCGCTTATTGCCTGTGTTGTTATCGTACCAGTGTAGGCATATGCGCGTCATTGTTACAAATCATCTTTGTGTAAAGTTATAAACTGGTGTAGCTGTAAGCTAGGATACTGATTTGGGTGTCATTGGGATGAACAGCCTAGGGAGCGCCGGAATAGAAAATAAAAATATTCGCCGGAATATAAGCGAAAATCTATATTGAGTTTAAACTTATGACACAAAGGAGGAGTTCGTCTCACAGGACTTGTAAATATGCTCTAAATTACAGAAAACGCGAGAAAAGCCCTCCCAGAAGCCTAAAAAGTGCAGCGCTGAGAGAAGGCGACAGCTCCCGCAGAGTCGGAAAAAAAGGAAGAAAAGGAAGGAACGGCGCGACGCGATAACGTACTCAAAGGCTATATCGTACACCGGCCACTGAAAGTCCTAAATTGTCAGTAACCGTGTGACCACTGTATTACAGATATTGATAATTAAATTACATATTAATATGAAACAAGTTACGATTTTATCCCGACGTTTTCACAAAAAATCTACGGCGCAGACCTGAACTGCACACACAGGCATTTATTTGCAACTGATTAATATGCTGTGGTATTTCGTGCATTGTTAAAAACAGATGCTTGTCACAAGGTGCTCAATGACGGTATAATTACCTGAACAACTGATGAAACAAATAGAATTATCCGGTGTAATCTAGGCGTTGACTTGTAATTATAGAATGTCTGCGGGTCGTTCTGCTATGACAGTCGCCTCGATTAGTGAAGAAGTTTCTTCGGTTTTCTCGAGGCATTTGGGAACAGGTTGAAACAAACGATTAACAAGTGTCGACGGCATACAGTCGCAGAGGCTGATTTCAAATGTCTTTGGTAACTGTAAAGCAACTACAGCCACGCAATAAAACTTCAGCTGGGTAAGGGGGACAGCTAGCAGTCGGAGGTAAACACTTCCCCCTCACAGCGATCTCATGTCGCCGGCCAGAGTCCGCCACTCAGCGTCCGATGTAAACACAGCCGACAACAGGAAGTGCTGTACTGTGACATGACTACCAGATCGAGTTCAGAGCAGGAAACGGCCGGGGTCCCCGGTGGTCTAGTGGTAAGGGGGTCTGGAACGTTCCAGCGCCTCGGCTGGGGCTATTCGCCCCAGCCGGGCCGGGGTTCTATCCCCGGCCGGCGCTGGAATTTTCAGACTTCCGAACACTAGCCTCCACCTCTGCCCTGGCATGTGGCGCATGCCGGGCACCCCTGTGGGGTCCGTGCTTCGGATCCCACGTGGAGCTCACTCCCACACTACAAACTAAACCTGATTATGCTGCTGCAAACACTTATTTTAAATTTTAATACGCACACTTTCTTCACCAGACCAGATCTACATATATTTTCAGGGTACTTTCTACATAATATATCTCACTGTCAAAAGAAACTGCATTGTATCATGAACATTTGTAGGATTACAACAATGAAATAAAATCCTTACTAAAAAAAAACTAATACGTTTTATTTTCGTTTTTGTGCTAAATGCTGCTAAGATAAATACCAAAACAGCTTCTGTTTTTCTTGTAGTTAACAATCAGTAATTAGAAAAATAAGTTTGACTGCAATACTGATACATTTATAACATATTTACTTAGAAATAATTGATCCTGTTTCAGCACTGAGAATGTGCTATGTCAAAAGAAATGCAAAACATTATATCAAGACCATCGAACAGCGGAAAAAAAAATTCAGGTGTCTCAGTCTGCCTTTTCTTTTTAGTATCCTGATTGATTATATGATAATAAATAAATTCTGTAACAGAAATCGTTTCGTAACAGTTCACACACTCAATGCCTTTTATAAATGTATATTGTCACTAATTGTATTTTCAAAACAAACACAGACCTTTTTTTTTTCTTCAAATTATTCAAGTGTCAAAGTGAGATGATAGGACACAGGTCACTAATGAGATAAACTCTTTCTTTGCATGAAAGAGGATAATTCTCCTGGTCTTATGTGAGCTGAATGCTAAATTAAACCGATGACATTTATCATTTAAAAAATTAATTTCTTGACGATTTTACTGACAGGTCTACATGTTTCATATAATATTTCTGTTGGTAGTTACATGACAACCACTCAGGCTCAGCTTTATATGAAAGTTTCTTGCAGGTCAGAAAAGAAATTATATTACTACCTCTACAGATTCAGTTGGTCTATTATTGTCGTACTATTGTATCATTGACGTTGAATTGCAAGAGAGAGACTGTTACTATGGCTGTTTTCTTTTGCTATTAAATTCCGGGCCATATCTCCATTCTAAATGCTAAAAGGCGTGGATAAAACTTTTAGCAATACTATTTTCCTATTCATCACATCGCTGCTAGGTGTCGCTACTAGTCCCTCACACAGTCAGTCGTCTATAGCGCAGGGCTTCGCTACCAGAGGGCTGTACCGGAACTCGCGGCGACTCACTCTGCCGGGATTTGCTGCTTCACTCCTGAACGTGTACGCCAGCTGAAATAACCGCTAAATCCTCACACTAAACGAGAGACGTAATAGCACCAAAACCAAATAAGGCAAATCGTGGTCAGTGCGAATACTGCCAAACCACCACTATGCTAACTCCTAGCTGAAAATACTGATACAAACTATTTACAGAGGAATGGAGCACCTTACAGAAGCTGATCTAGAGGAAAATCAATTTGGAGGGAACAGAACCCATATTTATAACATCTTTATATACAGAAAAATCTTTTGACAATGTTGACCAGAATACGCAGTTTGAATTTAAGATGCTACCAGGAAAAAAATACAGCGAGCGAAACATTACTTAGAACTCCACCAGAAATGAGACAGCAGCTGTACGAGTTGAAGGACATAAAAGAAAGGAAGTACGTGATAAGTGAGTGAGACAGTGTTCTAGTCCATTCCCTGATGTTATTCATTCTATATACAGGGTGTTTCACAAGTCACGCTCCACACTACTCGGGGCTGTACAGGGGACTTAACTGATCAAGTTTTACATAGGAATCTACTTTTGAAAACGTCATCTAGCGACGCTACAGAGCGTCAAAGTTATAGGCACCGGCGCCTACAAAAATAGAGGGATCCCACGAAGATGTTACAAACTTTCTAAGATGATGCAGATGTATAAATGTATAAATTTGAGATTATGTCCTTGTACCGGAAAACTATGACAGAAAACCTTTCTGTTACCTCTGACAGTATGTACCGTTATCGTTGTGGCTAAGATGTAGGACAGGAAACTTTCAGAGGCGGCGGTATGGAACGAAAGAAGAAAACAATGTGCACTACACATAGGCTCTAAAATGCATACATCATGAGAACTTGTTCATCTTCGCTAGCGTGAAACCCATCTCCACTATTGAACAAGTGCTTATAGCTCCAGAAGCATGCAGTTTAGAGTCCATGTTTACTGCACATTTTTTCTTGTTTTGGTCTATACTGCCGTCTCTGAAAGTTGCCTACCCTACAATCCTAGCAACAACAGCACCAGTACTTGTACTCCACTGTCACTGTCCACTCCACTTACAATTTTCGACACGTTTGTTTCCGGTACAGGGGCCCTTACCTCAAATCAATACATTTGTCTGTTTCCATCATCCTAGGAAGTTTGTAACACAATCACGGATCATCCTGTATATACATACATTTACTGGAGCTGGCGCCTGTAACTTTGATGCTCCACGGCGTCGTTGGGTGACGTTTGCAGGCATCAGTTTCTAAGTAAAACTGCAAGCTCTAAAAATGTGTAACATGATTTGTGAAACACCTTGTATAAAGACAGCAACATACAAAAAGGACGAGGAATTCGGGAAATTAATCAAAGGTGAAGAAGAAGAAATAAACGATCTTCCCTAATTGGACTCTCACTTTGCAGTGGAGTGTGCACTGATTTGAAATTTCCTGGCATTTATTCGCCCTGAAGAGGATCGCTGAAAAGATGGTCGAAATGTCGGTATTTTCGTTTTTCGGTGTTTTATAACGACATGGCCTAGTACCCAAAATGATTATCTTGTAGTTCTTTGTAGGAACTATATCGCTTCTCTCCGATATTTTGAGAATGATACAAATATTTTTTCCTAAAACCTAGCAACTGAAATAGTGCTTGAAATGATATAAATGGTACTTATGCTTTATGGTATGGAGACAGAAACGGTACTTGGCTTTAATGATAACAATATACAGGAAAACTCAGTAATGTTTCTGCAAAGAGCCATAACACCGAAATCCTGAAACATATGTGGATATTTCGAGTGTGGTATGACACCAGCTGTACAGTTTACTGGACAGATACAGAGCTTTCCGAAATTCTAGCACTTTTAGAGGGAACTAAGACACAATATTTTAAATTGGAACCCACGTACGGAAACGTATACTTTCCGTGCTACAGCCGTTTGAATACATGCTTGGTAGGTGGGTATGCAACAGGGTAGCCATTGTGGGGGGTGGGGGGAGGTGCTTACGTCGGATGTCATTTACCGTCTGTCCCACCACTCTGACATGGCTCGTGCGTCACTCACGTGTCTTTCAGTATTAGAGCAACATTGCGGAGTGCACTTTTGCCGAATACACCGACATGATCCTTCTGTATGGCGAAGCTCGTCGCCTTTATCAAGCTCGTTCTCCGCAGCGTCCGACTTCATGGCATACGCTTTTCTCCACAACTGCGCAACGACTTTGAGAAAATGCTGCGTTCACCGTCAGCAGGGGTGACTGTAGTGCTTCAAAGAGACGCAGCGCACCCGAGTTGGAGAAGGCCGTATTGTGAAGAACAGTGTTTCTGAAAACTTATTAAGTTTCCTTTTAATGAGTGGAATTGTGGAATTGTGGAACTATTGATGTACTGGGTCACACCTAATAACTTACGTGTACAAGTGGTCGCGTTACAAACATGTTTTCAAATGGCTGTAGCGAGGAAACAGTGCGTTACAGGAGATGGGTACCAATTCAGAATACGAGTATTATGTACTCAGTCCCCCTCTACACTAGAAGTCTGTAACGGGGATTTAGGAACATCCTGCATGTTTACGGTATATTGTACAGTTGTTGTCCCACCATAATTGAAATTTGCGAATACATTTCATAATTTCTGAGAGCTCATCAGGCGCGACTACGGTGTCCGCAGTATAAAACCCAGGGGGCGTCTTGGCTACGGCGGCTCTGACGCCCACGAGAACAACTGTAGGTAGAGAGCGCAACACAGCTACTTTGATGGACATTTTCCTCTAATGCTGCCAGATGTCTCTACTTTTAGAGGTATCTTGACCCGCCCCGCACCAGCCTTAAGCGGAAAGCCAAATGTCCCAACTTCTGGCCACTGCTAACATTCTGAAATATACTATCCGATCAAAAGTATCCAGACACCTAGTAGTGGACTTCAATATGCGGTATGCCCACCTTTTGTCTTTACGAGGGGTTACACTCTGCCGGGGACGCTTTCAGTGTCGACGATATTTTACGCACCACACATGGTGAGAGTTTCATCTGTGTGTACGTACCAGACAATACACTGGCGAGCAAGATCGCCGCCTCTCTCCCCAATTTTGGGGCAATATGGGCAGCCCCTTCCAACCACGTCGGGATTTTGACGATGTAAAGAATCAATTGAACTGAATATGGTACGACATCCACCAACTTTATCAATCAAGATCAAGCCGAATAGCTGGTTGCTTAAGGGCCAGAGGTGGACCAACGTGTTATGACTTTCTCCTGAATTAATCACCTAATTTTCCTGCAATTGTTATCATTTGTTTGCCTCTACACGTACATCACATCTACCGATTTCCTTCACACTGGGGTAATTTCTTGGTGGCAAGGTTTAGAGTGTAAATATACAGGGTGTATCAAAAAGAATCAACAGATTTTAAAAAAAAGTAACTATTATGTTATTCGACATGTCTGCGTGAATAGCGTACTGTTGGAAAGGACAAACCCTCGGGCTTTACATGGTTACCGCTTGGCAGCAGCACTGTCCGCCCATTTCAGTCCTAGTAAAACTGGTGTCGCGACGACAGAAAGCGTTTTGTGTTCTGCATTTTGCGCAGTGTGGGTAGTAACAAGTGTTCGGCGCGACTTTCGTACAAGGTACGGTGCGGATCCTCCTACAGCACAGAGCATTAGACGATGGCATCAACGATTAAGAGAAACAGAATGTTTGCGGAAAGGCGAATCGCCGGGCCGTCCCCGAGTGCCTGACACAGACGTCGAACGCATCCGCCACAGTTTCACGAGGAGTCCGCAGATATTCGTTCGCCGTGCAGCTCGACAGCTCAGCACGCCCCCGATGTCCGTCTGGCGTCTATGCGTCGACGTTTATGCATCAAATAATATTAAATTCAGCTACTGCGAGCTCTTCGTGAGGGTGATAACATCGTGTGAAGTTCCGTAATTTCACTCTCGGCAAGATGGAGGAAGGTTGTTTTCTCCCACAGTCAGTGTTTAGTGACGAGGCAACATTCCATTTTTACGGAAAGGTGAACTGTCATGATGTGACAATATGAGGTACGCGACAACCGCATGAAGCTGTACAACATAAAATAGACCCTCCTAAATTTAATGTGTTTTTTGCAGTTTAACGGGAACAGGTGTAAGATTCATTTTTCTTTGCCGGAAACACTGTTATAGGAAGCATATATCTCGATATGCTTGAAAACTTTCTTTTCCCACAGTTTGATTCGAACGACTTCATTTACCAATGGGATGGGGCATCGCGACAGTGGCATTTGGAAGTGCGGGAATTTCTAAATCAAACGATTACTGAACGATGGATCGGTCACACTGGACTAAATGACTCAGCCTTAGATTACTGGACTCACGGTACCCGACTACATGTGATTATATATGTATGGTTTTGTAACAGACTCTTTATGTACCTACGTTACCAACAGCAATAAATGAACTGAGACATCGGATAACAGCACCTGTGGAAACTGTAACTCAAGACATGCTTGCTGCAGTGTTGTTACAATTTGAACACCGCATTGACACATTCTGTGCATCTCAGGGATGCATATTGAACACCAATGAAAAGGATGAAATAAACTTTTTCAGTTTCCGTTCATCAAAAAACAAAATTCATTGAATATGTTTCTTAGTTTCAGAAATACAGACGGCCCAGATCGGATGATTGTTTTTGATACACCCGGTATAGATAACGTACTTCAAAACCTACCAATAATTAGGCCACTACCAAGATGGCAGATAACAAGCACTCACGCATGCGTCTTTGCATGTGTTGGATAAAAAGTAGTAGCACAATGCCGTAACATGAAGGATGTGAGTCATTTGGTACGCACTCTTTCTGTTGCTGATAGATGGTGGGCTGAAGTAGTAAAGTCAGCGGCATAGGTCGTGTTTGAGTCAGTTGCGCTGTGTACTATCTCAAAGTTGGAGAGGCTAGCTCAAGTGCCTTAATAGTATGTTTGGGAAACACGAAAAACGTGCTCGGGTCAATAATGAAATGGCACGTGGTCGGAGCGCGCAACAATCTTTCCTTCCGGCGCTGCATTCCACCAACTTTCACGACAATGCACGACGCCAAACGACGAGCCCTGTGCAGGAGCTCCGCGTATGTGGCAGCTGGACGTACTGGAACATCCACCGTATCCATCCGGTAGAGTCCCCCCAATTATTACCTGATCGCCCAAATAAACGAAGTATTTCGTGGCACGCGTTACAGCAAATGGTAAGACACTATGGCGGTCCTAGCGAGACATAATCACAGATGGATGCACTGACAGTGTATGACATCTTTCATGTGGGTGTGGAAGGTGATCGAGACGCGAGACGGAAATGTAATAAAAGTGAATTTTAGTCAGTGAAGTCTCGCACGAATTATAACCGAACTGCCAGTACTTTTCATCCACCCCATGTATATTACCATACCCGTTTAATTTTACTCATAAAAATTTGTCAGTAGTCTTGTATCATTCATCCTAGAGCTTTCAGAACCACGCACAAACACTGCGAGCTATGTTACACGTGCATCTAAGGGTGGATATGGTCCCCAAGGATAGGTGCGTACTAGGGTTGATCCGTTGTGCCTTTCAGAATAACGAGATCACCCAATGAGTGCCGCGAAAACATTGCCCACACCATAACGCTCCCTCAGGGTTGCAGGGCGTTTGCTTTCAGGCGTTACACGCCAATGGAAATCTGTCCGATGGAGCATAAAATGTGATTAATATGGAGAGGCCACCTGCAGCACTCAGTGGACTTTCAGTTGTGGTACCGGCATGCAAATGCAAGCTTTCAACGCCAATGAACAGCAGTCAGCATGGGTGCAGGGACCAGGTGCTTACTGCGGAAGCCCATACATTGTTGAGGAAACATTTGTGGCAGCCCTTGGTTCGCCTGGGCAGTCAGATGCACAAAAGTTGCACGTCTATTCGCCAGCACACTTATCTGCAGCTATCTCTCAGCTGTGTCGCCTACTGCCCGTCCGTAGTGCAACACAGTTACCTCGGAGCCGGATTAGAATACCGAGATTTTGCCACGCACGGTTTACTTTACATACAGTGGCATTTGAAAAGATTACAGATGTTGCCGTTTCTGAAATGCTTCCACCCTTGGGAAGAAAGCCAACGATTATGCCCTGTTGGACGGCACATAAATCGGCCCTTTTACGCATTATGACAACGACTTCACTGTTTCCAGCCTCCCACCTCCCCCCCCCCCCCCCCATTCATCACCTACTAATGCTATCACCTGGCGTCTATGAGTATTTACACGAAAACAAGAGTTGGTCACATTAATATGACTGGACCTGTTATTATTATTGAAACTTCCTGGCAGATTAAAACTAGGTGCCGGACCGAGACGCGAACTCGGGACCTTTCCCTTTCGCGGGCCAGTGCTCTACCGTCTGAGCTACCCAAGCACGACTCACGCCCCGTCCTCACAGCTTTGCCAGTACCTTGTCTCCTACCTTCCAAACTTTACAGAAGCTCTCCTGTGAACTTATTAATATTTCGCTGTTGTTCAGTTGTCTTTTGTGTGTGTAGCGTTGCCAGGTTACTTGCTACAGTTAACTTTTCTTTGCCTTTGCTAGAGTCGTCTTTCAAGTTTGCAGGGGACACCGCTATTTGGCGCTATTGGACTGCGACATTACTGTTCTTTCAAAATGTGCCGTTTGTTACTCTTAAAACTAACAAGGAGAGCTCCCCAGCGGTGGGATCGACTTTTTGAAACCAAATAAGCGGTAGTGTAACTCAAGATTCCCCGTATCAGACCCTGCATCCAGGTGGGCCTCCGTTTGCAAGTAACTGACGGAAAAAGATTTCCGAATTTTGCGTGATGCTACATAGCGTTAAGGAAGTCGTATTCCATAGTCTGGTTACGTGTCATAATGGTTAGGATAGAAGCTTAACCATGCCTCGTCAGTTGCAGTAACTTCTTTTATTTTTAAATCTTTATCGAAATGACTTTGATGCCTATTTTTACTCAATTTATTGGTTTAAATGTAATTTCTTTCGTTCTATTCCTTTGTCACATTTTAATCGCCGTATGAACTTTTCCATTTGTTTAATTTTTCTTTATATCATTCTTCTTCCAATCGGAATTTTTGTGAATGTGTATTTTATTATACCTATCTGTTTGACTATTCAATTATTTCAAAACTCCGATATATTAATTAAAAAACAAAAGACGAAATAATCTATTTATATTGACTGTGCATTAGTGTGAAAAATGTATTTTTCAATACAAGACGTGCCTTTTCTTGCAAGGTAATCGACATACAAATATTTAAAACGTAACTATGGAAATAATAGTGTGGATGAAGATTTCAATGAGTGAAGGTTTTATAAGTAAAGTAAAATTCAAGCAAAGTGAGAAGTCGATACAAACAACACAATAACGTAGACGAAAATACAGGGTCATAAAAATAGGAGAAATTAAATCGGAATTGATACATGAAGATAATTAAAAGTTCACGAACAAATATTTCCAGTGGAGAAGGGATGATAAGAAGAAAAATTAGACCAAATGAAGAGGTTCATATCACTATTGAATCACGTGACCGAGGAGTGGAAATAAAAAAATATATATTTACATCAACTGAATGAAAATGATTATCAATGTCACTTCGATAAACACCTAAAATAGATTTCTTTCTCTGGTCAGAGTCGAACCCACAACCTCATGCATGTGAAGCTAGTATCCTTTCCATTACCCTCACAACCAACTTATGTCATTCGGCTTTCTTCATGCTATCGAGTCTCACACAAAATTCCGAATTTCTTTTCTCGTCAGTTCCTCGCAAACGACGACTCACCAGGATGAATGGCTGCAGTGTGTGATACTTGGGTGCTTAACCTACATAACCGTATAGATGGTTTCAAAAAGTCGATCCTACCGCTGGAGAAATCTCCTTGTAAGACATAACGAAAGAGGGCCGCCGTTTCGTTATATCTACTGATATGGTGGTGGACACACATTTAGTAGTGTAGCCATAGTAACACAAACGGTCTGAAACCTGCACGATCTAAGCAACGAAGAACGACCTCGTACTTAGTCCAAAGGAAAATCTCCAGAATTACTAGAAAAGTTGTAGCCAATGCACCAAGTCCCAGGCAGTCATTTAGTCCGCGGCGACTGCTGAGAACCTTCAGGCCAGTCATTAGGATTCGCACTGGACTACTTCGATGTTACACGTTCAGTGTCCTACTCTATGGAGCTGAGTCATGGACTGTATTAGGCATTTGAAATACGGTCGTATCGAAAAATATTAAGGATACCATCGACAGATATAGACAAAAATATGGCGGTACGAAGACGCAGAAATTCTCAACAGCACCCAGAGAGCAAAACTCGATTGTTTTGGAAGCGCAATTCCGCAACAATAAATAAAACCTGTTGAAATTAATAATTCAAGGAAACATTAATGGCCGGCCCGTGTGTACGAGCGGTTCTAGGCGCTTCAGTCTGGAACCGCGCGACCGCTACGGTCGCAGGTTCGAATCCTGCCTCGGGCATGGGTGTGTGTGATGTCCTTAGGTTAGTTAGGTTTTATTTCTAAGTTGTAGGGGACTGATGACCTCAGATGTTAAGTCCCATAGTGCTCAGAGCCATTTGAACTACTTTTTTGAAAGATTAATGGCATACGTGACCCACGACGCACAGGATTATCCTGGCTACATAACTCAAACCATCCGTTTGGGTTCAGTACTGAATCAATGTTCTGAAAAACCATGCACGGACAACAGATCATGCTACCGATCGGCAGTGTTATTGGAGGACGAGGCAATACAGACAATGCTTAAAAATTACATAAATGCTCACCATTAATTATAATACTCCTCCACTCATATAATCACGCTAGCTGCAAATAAAATTAATCTGCAATTGCCATACAGTTAAAATTCTTCGAACTTAGTGCTGTTAACAGCATTTATTTCAACACTTATTTTGATCAATGTACGTATTTTCTCAGACATCCACTTCACGAGGACGTACTGAAAAGTAATGTCGGCAGATGTTTTATGTGAAAACTCGCAACGCTTTTTAAATAAAACCAACTTCATTAACATTCTGCATCTGTATTCTTCAGGTCTATAAATTTATTTCTCAACACACTCACCCTGGGAACCAGCACAGTTTCCCCAACTAGATACTATTTTGATGATACCGTCACAGTATAATGTTTGACTATGTTAACACAGCCACAACCTTACCTCTGCTTGCACCGCCTGAAACAATTGAAGTGCTCGAAGGTTTTCTTAGTTTTGCACAAAGACGAAAATCGAGACTGTGTGTAGGATGATCGACGGCAGTGAACCAAGGACGTCGGCTTGCTGCAGATGCCGCAGCGCTCGTGTGTAGTTTGGCACTGCCGTGCTTAAGGAGAGTGTGCTCCACATGCGGACGAAATCTTGCAATTCGTGCTTTTAGTTTTGTGAGCTCTTTCTCACCAACCAACATAGTCACTCAGATAAGAGAGGTAACTATCCAAAATAAGGATAAACACTTGTTACAAAACGCTCCTTACGCAAAATCGGAGGCCTCTAGGAGCAGAGGACTGCAGATATCCGTAGTAAAGATGTAGAATGTTACTAACTTCATCAAATAAAACAGACCGAGTCATTATCTTCTCAGCACGCCGTCGTGTTATACGCACAAACATCAAAAAAATTGTTTCCGGGCAAAGTATGCTGTATTTTTACGCGAAGATCTTTGTAATGTACATCTGTAGTAAACGTTATGCTGTTGATTTATGGTGACAATTCGTATTTATATTTACAATGAAAAGAGATTGACCAGTGGGCAACAGACAACTAAAACGCAAGTTGCCAGATGGATATTAACTGCAATACTGCCCACGGTGCCACGGTAAGTAGGTGGTTTGGTTTCCCGATACATGTCGCCGTGTAACTGCCGCTCGTGGCGATACATTAAAGAGTTCTCTGTCTTCTTGTCAGAGGGCCAGTACCCAGATTCACTCTAAAGAAATAAAGACGCGAATTCTGTGCGCCACATTTGAAGATGATCCTGAAACGACTCCAAAACTAGTTAACTCGAATTAAAAAAATTCAAAAAGTGAGCTTAATTTGCAGCCATTTCCAAGTCTAGCATTGCAGTTTTAAATGACAACCCAGGGGGGTAGGGCATGGGGTACTGGCAAATGTCTGATTGCACTCAGGATCAATGGTCTAAGAAAGGCTGGGAACCACTGCTCAAGTGCCTGTGAATGTGTACTGAACATAAATTCACTCTTAACTTGGCTTCAGTTGCGTTAGGTAATACCTCGATTCCTAACACAACTGTATCAAAGTTATCTGCGTTCAGAGAATTTATTTCGAAGTGATTTCGGTCAGCTATCTACCGTCATCAATTCGATGCACAGGACCATGAATGCTGTCGAAGTTTGGCATAGCAAACGATACTCAATAAGGCGAAGGTATCTGAACCTACAATTTCTGATCAATACGCTAAAGGAGAATGCAATAAAATCAATACCTGAAATTAAAAAAAATAATCCGTTGGTCAGCCTCTTCAGCGAAAGAGGTAAAAGATACATATGTGTTGAAAAAGAGTTAAAAGATATTTTAAGAACACGTAATGACTCGGTGGATTTCAGACGTATAAAATTTACGACATTCCTACGAAAAGTTCGTAAAATAAGACAGGAAGTAATGTTGTAGAATGGAAAAGGTAAAAAAAAAATATTTTTTAAAACACGTCTAGTCTTAAGCCTAGATAAAATGTGGAGGGGAGTTCTTATTACAAAACGACAGGCAGAGCCTCCCCATTGACGCGGCTTTCTTTGAAGGTCGGAGAACCCGCAGCTAAAATGTATGTGGTCAGAAACACCGCCATAACTCACGGGTCGCCAAGTCCACGGCCGCAGAAGCCCATGACATCCTTCAAGAGGCGGGGAGGCATCTCGTACAGTAGTTATTTGAGAGTGATTTTATTCCTCGCTCCTCATGAGACGTCATCAAACTGATCTTCCTGCTTCTGGAGTGTCTACAGCGACTATGAGCGAATCCCGAAACGTTACATCTTATTTTTGTTCTGCTCCCCGTTCCACACCTTCAAGCATCTACTTCTTTTCTGTGGCATCGAACACTTGTACTTCTTCAATCTCATTTTCGCGACGGATTTATGTATTTATTGAGAAAACACGAGAATTTTTCGAAGTGTGTAGGGGTGAAACAATTATCTTAATAACCGATAAAACAATTCCAGATATCGAGTATTACGTACCGGCTGACACTTCGTTACAAAATGTTTACGGGGTTGTCTGTTATGACAGTCGCTTCCGTTAATGGAATGTACCGAACACATGAGGTTGGTTGGTTGGTTTGGGGAAGGAGACCTGACTGCGTGGTCATCGGTCTCATCGGATTAGGGAAGGATGGGGAAGGAAGTCGGCCGTGCCCTTTCAGAGGAACCATCCCGGCATTTGCCTGGACTGATTTAGGGAAATCACGGAAAACCTAAATCAGGATGGCCGGACGCGGGATTGAACCGTCGTCCTCCCGAATGCGAGTCCTGTGTTTAACCACTGCGCCACCTCGCTCGGTGAACACATGAGGTTTCTTCGACAAATAGAAGTTCTTACATGAGTCTTGACAACACGATCGAATCACAGAGCTTCGGATCCCACGTGGAGCTCACTCCCACACTACAAACTAAACCCGCCTAGCATAGGCAGATTTTCTGTCCCTGCAAATAATTGTAACGCAACTAAGGACGTTATAGCGAAACGAACGTCAGTCGGGTAAATAAGTCGTACACTAAGTGGACATCCAGCGGACGCAGGTAAACACTTCCTGTTATACCATGCCACTGCTGCCTTTGTGTAAACACGGAGGACAGCAGGAAGTGCCCTAGAGGCACTAGCTGGACTCCAGAGCAGGAAACAGCTGGGGTCCTCGGTGGTCTAGTGGTAAGGTGTCTGGAACGTTCCAGGGCCTCGCCTGGGGCTATTCGCCCCAGCCGGGCCGGGGTTCTATCCCCGGCCGGCGCTGGAATTTTCAGATTTCCGAACACTAGCCTCCACCTCTGCCCTGGCATGTGGCGCATGCCGGGTACCCCCGTGGGGTCCGTGCTTCGGATCCCACGTGTAGCTCACTCCCACACTACAAACTAAACCTGATTATGCTGCTGCAAACATTTTAAATTTTAATTCACACACTTTCTTCACCAGACTTCATCTACATATATTTTAAGGTACTTAATATATCTCACTATCAAAAGAAACTGCACGGTATCATTAATATTTGTAGAATTACAACTATGAAATAAAAACCTTACAAAAAATTTAATAAAAGATTTTGTTTTCCATCGTGTACTGAATACTGCTGAGGTAAATACCCAAACATCTGCCATTTTCTTGTAGTTAACAGTCAATATTCGAAAAAAAAGTTTATCATACTGATTCATATATTACATACTGTATTTCACACATTATCAGTGCTGAAACAGCAGTAATTATTTCAAAGTCATAAGAAAACGCAAAATATTATATCAATAGCAACACACAAGCCAAAAATGTGTTCTTTTTAGTATCATGATTGACTATGTCATAAATAAATTCTGTATAAGAAATTGTTTCGTAACAGTTGACACTATCTTTTAAAAATACATTGTTTTCACTACCTGCATTTTCAAAAACGAACACAGGCCTTCTTTTTTCTCAAATTATTCTAGCGGCAAAATGAGATGTTTGATATGACACAGGTCACTAATGAGATAACTCTTTTTTTTTTTGTATGAAAAACAAAATTTCTCGTGGTTTTATGTGAGCTGAATGCTGAATCAAACAGATAACACTTAACATTAATAAGAGGAATTTCTTGGCGATTTACCAACACGTCCATATATTTCATATAATATTTCGATTAATAGTTATATGACAACCTCTCTGCCTCTACTTTTTGTAAAAGTATCTTGTGGATCAGAAAAGAAATTATATTACTACCTCTACAGGTTAAGTCTAGTTGAATGAAAGTGATTGTAAAGGCCGTAGCCGAAGATGCAGAATGTTGCATTCTCTGCAAGGCGTTTGCCATCAGTAATGAGCGAAACTGTAAAATAAGAAAAAGGGATGACAAACGTCTATTATTGTTGTACTATTATATCACTAACGTTGCATTGCAAGAAACTTACTTACAGTTCCCCTTGCTGTTCATAATTCTTTAACCCACAATACCGTGCGATTATTTTGGTACCATTTAATGTAACAGTAGCCCCGACACCTCATTGCGCAGAGGAAATTGAACCTAAATTTTATATTTTTGGTAATGGGAGAGAGAGAGAGAGAGAGAGAGAGAGAGAGAGAGAGAGACTGTCTGCTAGTTTGGCTGTTTCTTTTGCTATTAAATTCCGAGCCACATATCCATTTTTAATGCTTAAAAGTGTGGACAAAACTTTTAGTAATACTAAATTACAAAGAGGGAATGATGAATGTAACATGCTGCGTACATTAATGTCGCTGGAGATGTAGTTTGCATTTTATGTTACGAGAACAGAATTATTTTGTAACGCGTGAAATACACAATGATACGGTAACAGACAAACCGAGCAATGATGCCATAGTCTGTTTTGTAATAATAGTGTAAAGGAAGAGGTAAACAGCAAGTAGACATTTAAGTCACTCAATTTTCGCGGCCATTTTGCAGTTCATCACTTCGCTGCTAGGTGTCGCTACTAGTCCCTCATACACTCAGTTGTCTGTAGTGCAGGGCTTCGCTACCAGAGGGCTCTATCAGCACCGGCGAGGACTCACTCTGTCGGCGTTTGCTGCTTCACTCCTCAACATCTATGCTAGCTGACGTGACTGCTAAATCTTCAGACTAAACGAAAAAATAACACAAATACCAAATAGGGCAAATAGTGATAAGTGCGAATACTACCGAACCATCACTTTCATACGTCCTGGCTGAAAATACTGATCCAAAATATCTACACAGGAATGGAACACATTAGAGAAGACGAGCTAGAGGAAAATCGATTTTGAGAGAACACACTAGCCGCTAGAGATCGGTTGAAGAAATGCAACCTATATTTATAACATCAATAGATGTAGAAAATAACTTTTAACAGTTTTGACCAGAATATATAGTTTGAATTTAAGATGCAACCAGGGATAAAATACAGTGAGCGGCATGTTATCTAGAGTTCTGCCAGAAATCAGACAGCAGTTGTAAGACTTAAAAGGAAGCTGGTAGTTGATAGTTGAGAAGAGTGAGTGAGTGAGTGAGTGAGTGAGTGAGTGTGTGGGGGAGGGGGAGGGGAGAGAGAGAGAGAGAGAGAGAGAGAGAGAGAGAGAGAGAGAAAGAGAGAGAGAGATGGGGGGGGGGGCTCTAGCCAATTCTCCCATGTTATTCACTTTGCATACAGAATGTTCCACACGTCGTGCTACACACTTATCGAGTCTGTAGAGGGGACCTAGCTGATGAAGTTTTACATAGGAATCGATGTCTGGAAACGTCATCCAGCGACGCTACAGAGTATATAAGTTACAGGCGCTGGAGTCTGTAAAATATGTGTATACAGGGAGATCTAATGAAGATGTTAGCAATTTTCTATGATGATGTAGATGGAGAAATGTATAAATTTGAGGTTATGTCCCTATAACGGAAAATTAGAAGAGAATACATTCCTGTTACGTGTGACAGTATGTACCGGTAGTGTTGTAGCTAAGATGTAGGGCAGGAAACTTTCAGAGGTGGTAGTATGGACCGAAAGAAGAAAACAATGTCCAGTACACATGGGCTGTAAAATGCATACCTTAAGAGCCGTGAGGACTTGTTCATCTTCGCTAGCATAAAACATATCTCCACTATTGAACAAGTGCTCATAGCTCCTCAGGTATGCATTTTGTAGCCCATCTTTAAGGGACATTTTTTCTTACTTTGATTCATACTACCACCTTTGAAAGTTAGCAACAATAGTACCAGTACTTGTATTCCACCGTCAGAGGTATGATAACGATTTTCCCTTGTAACTTTCGACTCATTTGTTTCCGGTACTGGGGCCCTTACCTCAAATTGATACATGATCACGGCATCACACACTACTTACATTTACCGGAGCTGGCGCCTGTATTTTGATGCTCCGTAGCCTCGTTAGATGACGTTTGCAGGCATGAGTTACTAGATAAAATTGCAAGCTCTAGAAATGTGAAACACCTTGTATAAGGAAAGCAACATACGAAACGAACGAGAAATTCGGGAAATTAATCGAAGATAAGAAATAGAAATTGTTTCCAAATCGAACTTTCATTTTGCTGCTGGTGATTTGAAATTTCGTGGCATTTATTCGCTCTGAAGAGGATCGTTCAAACGATGGTCGAAATGTCGTTATTTTAGTTGTTTCACTGTTTTATAACGACATTGCCTAGTACCCAAAATGATTTTCTTCAAGCGCTAATAGAAAGTACTGAAGCTGAAATCGTTGTAGGTACAGAAAGCTGGCTAAAGCCTGAAATAAGTTCTGCAGAAATTTTTGCGAAGTCTCAGGCGCTGTTCAGGAAAGGCAGATTAGGCAGAATTGGTGATGGAGTGTTTGTGTCTGTCAGTACTGGTTTATCTTGTAGATGCTCCGTGCGAATTGGTATGGGTGGAGGTTATACTTAACAGCCGAACTAAGTTAAAAATTGGCTCCTTCTACCGACCCCCAGACTCCGATGATATAGTTGCTGAACAGTTCAGAGAAAATTTGAGTCTCGTAACAAATAAATACCCCACTCATACGGTTATAGTTGGTGGAGACTTCAACCATCCCTCGATATCTTAGCAAAAACACTTGTTCAAAACCGGTGGTAGGCAGAAAACATCTTCCGAAACTGTCCTAAATGCTTTCTCCGAAAATTATTTCGAGCAGTTACTCCACGAACCCACGCGAATTGTAAATGGTTTCGAAAACACACTTCACCTCTTAACTACAAACAATCCAGAGCTAATAGAGAGCATCATCATGACAAACAGGGATTAGTGACCACAAGGTCGTTGTAGCTAGGCTCAATACCGTTTCTTCCAAATCCACCAGAAACAAACGCAAAATAATTTTATTTAAAAAGGCGGATAAAGTGTCACTAAAAGCCTTCCTAAGAGAGAATCTCCATTCCTTACGAACTGACTATGCAAATGTAGACGAGATGTGGCTCAAATTCAAAGATATAGCAGCAACAGCAATTGTGAGATTCATACCTCATAAATTGGTAAGAGATGGAGCTGATCCCCCATGGTACACAAAACATGTCCGAACGCTGTTGCAGAGGCAACGGAAAAAGCATGCGAAGTTCAGAAGAACGCGAAATCCCGAAGATTGGCTAAAATTTACAGACGCGCGAAATTTTGCACGGTCTTCAATGCGAGATGCCTTTAATAGGTTCCACAACGTAACATTGTCTCGAAATATGGTAGAAAATCCGAAGAAATTCTGGTCGTTTGTAAAGTACACAAGCGGCAAGACGCAGTCAATACCTTCGCTGCGCAGTGCCGATGGTAGTGTTACAGACGACTGTGCCGCTAAAGCGGAGTTATTGAACGCAGTTTTCCGAAATTCCTTCACCAGGGAAGACGAATGGAATATTCCAGAATTTGAAACACGAACAGCTGCTAGTATGGGTTTCTTAGAAGTAGATACCTTAGGGGTTGCTTCGCAACTCAAACCGCTGGATACGGGCAGGTCCAGATTGTATACCGATTAGGTTCCTTTCAGATTACGCTGATACAATAGCTCTCTACTTAGCAATCATATACAGCCGCTCACTTTCCGATAGATCTGTACCTACAGATAGGAAGATTGCGCAGGTCGCACCAGTGTTTAAGAAGGGTAGTAGGAGTAATCCATCGAACTACAGACCTATATAATTGACGTCGGTTTGCAGTAGGGTTTGGAGCATATACTGTATTCAAACATTATGAATCACCTCGAAGGGAACGATCTATTAATACGTAATCAGCATGGTTTCAGAAAACATCGTTCTTGTGCAACGCAGCTAGCTATTTATTCGCACGAAGTAATGGCCGCTATCGACAGGGGATCTCAAGCTGATTCCGTATTTCTAGATTTCCGGAAAGTTTTTGACACCGTTCCTCACAAGCGACTTCTAATCAAGCTGCGGGCCTATGGGGTATCGTCTCAGTTGTGCGACTGGATTCGTCATTTCCTGTCAGGAAGGTCGCAGTTCGTAGTAATAGACGGCAAATCATCGAGTAAAACTGAAGTGATATCAGGTGTTCCCCAGGGAAGCGTCCTGGGACCTTTGGTGTTCCTGATCTATATAAATGACCTGGGTGACAAATCTGAGCAGTTCTCTTAGGTTGTTCGCAGATGATGCTGTAATTTACCGTCTAGTAAGGTCATCCGAAGACCAGTATCAGTTGCAAAGCGATTTAGGAAAGATTGCTGTATGGTGCGGCAGGTGGCAGTTGACGCTAAATAACTAAAAGTGTGAGGTGATCCACATGAGTTCCAAAAGAAATCCTTTGGAATTCGATTACTCGATAAATACTACAATTCTCGAGGCTGTCAATTCAACTAAGTACCTGGGTGTTAAAATTACGAACAACTTCAGTTGGAAAGACCACATAGATAATATGGTGGGGAAGGCGAGCCAAAGGTTGCGTTTCATTGGCAGGACACTTCGAAGAGGCAACAAGTCCACTAAAGAGACAGCTTACACTACATTCGTTCGTCCTCTGTTAGAATATTGCTGCGCGGTGTAGGATCCTTACCAGGTGGGATTGACGGAGGACATCGAAAGGGTGCAAAAAGGGGCAGCTCGTTTTGTATTATCGCGTAATAGGGGAGAGAGTGTGGAAGATATGATACGCGAGTTGGGATGGAAGTCATTAAAGCAAAGACGTTTCACGGTGAGATCTATTTACGAAATTTCAGTCACCAACTTTCTCTTCCGAATGCGAAAATATTTTGTTGAGCCCAACCTACATAGGCAGGAATGATCATCAAAATAAAATAAGAGAAATCAGAGCTCGAACAGAAAGGTTTAGGTGTTCGCTTTTCCCGCGCGCTGTTCGGGAGTGGAATGGTAGAGAGATAGTATGATTGTGGTTCGATGAACCCTCTGCCAAGCGCTTAAATGTGAATTGCAGAGTAATCATGTAGATGTAGATGTTTGTAGGAATTCTATCGCTTCTCTCCGATATTTTCAGCATGATACTAGTATTTTTTTCCTACACCTAACAACGTTAATAGTGCTTGAAATGATGAAAATAGTACCTAATACGTTTTGATATGAAGACAGAAACGGTGCTTCGTTTTAATGATAACAACATACGGGAAAATTCAGCCATGTTTCTGCGAAGTTGCATAACGCCGAAATCCTGAAACACATCCGTATATTTCGAATGCGGTACAACAGCTGTAGGTAGGAGACGAGGTACTGGCAGAAGAAAAGCTGTGTGGACGAGGCGTGAGTCGTGCTTGGGTGGCTCAGATGGTAGACCACTCGCTCGCGAAAGGCAAAGGTCTCGATTTCGAGTCTCGGTCGCGCACACAGTTTTAATCTGCCAAGAAGTTTCGTATCAGCGCACACTCAGCTGCAGAGTGAACTAATTCTGGAAATAGCTGTATAGTTACTGGAGAGATACAGGATGTTCCAAAATTCGCGTTAAAAACTTCTAGGGAACTGAGTGACGATATTTTGAACTGGAACCCATGTATGGAAACGTATATCCGTGCTACAGCCGTATAAATACATCTTCGCTATTGAGGTATGCAACAGGGTAATCATCACTGGAGGGGGGTTACTTACGTCGGATCGCATGATGTCATTTGACGGCTGTCCTACCTCTCTGAACTGGTTCGAGTCTCGTTCATGTGTCTGTGAGTGATAGAGCAACATTGCTGAGTACACTTTTGCCGAATACACCGACACGAGTATTCTGTGTGGCCAAGCTCACAGTGCTGGAAGAGCTGCTGGTCGCCTTTATCAAGATCGTTGTCCACAACGTCTGACTCCTTCCCACACGCTTTTCGTTACCATTGCGCAACGTCTTCGAGAAAGGGTGCCTTCACCGTCAGCAGGTGCGACTGTGGTGCCCCGTGGAGACGCAGCGCACGCGAATTGGAAAATATATTTATATGGATATGGTGTCTGTTCTTTCGGACATGTCCGAAAGGACAACGAATGTAGTGTGTGGATATACAAGGTGAGAATGTGGGTCTCGCGGGAGGCGTGCGCGAGATAGTCCCTGCAGTCGCCCTATCCTCTGTGCCCTCGGTGGCTCAGATGGATAGAGCGACTGCCATGTAAGCAGGAGATCCCTGGTTCGAGTTCCGGTCGGGGCACACATTTTCACCTGTCTTCGTTGATATATATCAACGCCCGTCGTCAGCTGAAGGTATTAATACCATTCTAATTTCGAACTGGAAAAGGCCCCTCCTGTATAAACAGTGTCTCTGAAGACCGATTTTTTTTTGTTTCTTTGGTTATTAACGAGTGACACTGTAGAACAATAGATGTACTGGGTCACATCTACACTGAAATGCCAATTAAACTAGTATAATAATGCGTATTCAAACACAGAGACATGTAAACAGGCTTAATATGGTGCTGCCGCCGGCAACACCTGTGTAAGACATGTGTCTGCCGCGGTTGTTAGATTTTGAACGTAGTATTATACTCGGCGCAAGAGCGTTGGGACACAGGATCCCCGAGGTAGCGATGAAGTGGGGATTTTCCTGTACGACCATTTCACGAGGGCTCCGCGAATATCAGCAATCCAGTAAAACAACAAATCTCCGACATCGCTGCGGCCGGAAAAAGATCCTGCAAGAATGGGAACTGAAGAGAATCGTTCAGCGTGGCGAAAGTGTAACCCTTCCGCAAATTACAGAAAATCTCAATGCTTGACCATCAACAAGTGTCAGCATGCGAAGCATTCAAAGAAACATCATCTATATGGGCTTTCAGAGCCGAAGGCCCACTCGTGTGCCCTTGCTGACAGCACATCACAAAGCTTTACGCCTCATTTGGGCCCATCGGTACGAACATTGGACTGTTGATGACTGGAAACATATTGCCTGGTTGGGCGAGTCTCACTTCAAAATGTATATAGAGTATGGACGTGTACGGGTATGAAGACAACATCATGACTCCATGGAGCCTGCATGTCAGCTGGGGACTGTTGAAGCTGGTGGAGGCTCTGTGACTTTGTATGGCGTGTGCATTTGGAGTGATGTGGGACCCCTGATACGTCTAGATACAACTCTGACTGGTGACACGTGCGTAAGCATCCTGTCTGATCACCTGCATCCACTCATGTCCATTGTGCATTCCGACGGATGTGGGTAATTCCAGCAGGACAATGTGACACCCCAGACAACCACAATTGCTACAGAGTGGCTGCAGGAACACTCTTCCGAGGTTAAACACTTCCACTGGCCACCAAACTCCCCAAACATCCTGTACGTTTCCAGTAAATTGTATAGCATTATCGAGCATATCTGGGATGCCTTGCAACGTGATGATCAGAGATCTCTGCTCCCTCGTACTCTTACGGATTTATGGGCAGCTCTGCAGGAGTCATGATGTCAGTTCCCTCCTGCGCGACTTCAGCCATTAGTCGATTCCATGCCACGGCGTGCTGAGGCACTTCTGCGTGCTCGCGGGGGCCCTACACGGTATTTCTTTGGCTCTTCAGTGTAACAAATTACTTGTCAAAGTGACAGCATTACCAACATGTTTGAAATGGTTGTAGCACACGTTTCCAGTAAATTGTATAGCCGTTGTCGTATTACAATTGGTATCTGCGAATACTTTCCATAATTCGTGACAGCTCGCGAGGCGCAACTGCAGACGTCTGCAGCGTTTACCCAGGGTCGTCTTGGCTACGGCAGCTCTGACGGCCACGAGAATAACCGGTGGTAGAGAGCGCAGCACGGCTAGATTGAAGGCCACTTTCAACTAGTGTTGCCAGAGGTGTCTCTTTTTAGAGATACTACGACTCACCCCACGTAAGCTTTAAGCGGAAAGCCAAATGCTCCAACTTCTAGCCTCTGCTAACATTTCGAAATACACTATCCTATCAGTAAGTGTACAGACACCTATTAGTGGACATTAATGTGCAGTGTGTCCACCCTTTGTCTCTATGGCGGCTTGAACTCTGCTCGGGACACTAAGTGAGGTGCCTGCCAACAATTTTCGCACCACACACGGAAATAGTATCTACATGTTTGTCTTTGTACATGCCAGGCAATACATTGCTCAGCAAGATTGCCATGTCTCTCACCAGTTTTGAACGTTTGGAACACTATGGGGAGGTTCTTTAAACCAGGTCGCGATTTTGACGATGTAACGAACCAACTGAACTGAATTTGGTACGATATCCGTCGGGAGGTTATCCACTAACTTTATCGATGTCAAGCCGAATAACTGCCCGCGTAAAGGCCAGAGGTCGACCAACACGTTATCGACTTATCAATTTGTGAAGCTCTTTCTCTTGAATTAATCATCCAGTTTTTCTGCAACTCTAATCATTCATTTGCCCCTACAGGTACATCACGTGTATCGATTTCCATCGCACTGGGGTAATTCCTTCGGGATACGTTTATTTTCCTTAGTGTGTAAATATATTTGGAGCAGGTCATTCAAAAATGTTTGAAACGAAATAGAGGGGAGCTGGTTGTTGTTAGGAGAACAGAATGTATTAGACTCGCGGATCATATGGTGTTATTGGCAGAGAGCGAGAAAAGTATGACTGAAATGTTAAAAGAATTAAACAAGAGACGTGAGTAAACTGGAATGAGAAATAATAAGAAAAAGGCAAAATGTCCGGTGGTATGTGCAAGAAAAGTAAGAACAACTATAATGTTAGGCAGGAAGATACAGAACAATTTAGTGTTTTTAGATAACTGCGACGCGCTATTATGGACGACATTGGAAGTAATAAGGAGGTGAAAACACGTATAGCAATTGCCAACGAGACGTTTCATAACAGGAGGCTTTTATGTGGGTGCGTTGATAGGGGATAAAATAGGCAGGCACAGTGAGAAATTAGGTGGTGTTGAGTGGGAGAACAGAGAGAAATTTTAAAGGTAGCAGGATGAGGAAACACAATTGGCGTGGACACTGAATGAGAAGAGATTGTTTATTGATGGATGGTATGGAGGGATTAGTGAATGGAAGAAGAGGAAGGAAAAGAAGAAGAAGACGACGACGCAGAACATACCAGGTGGTGGATAGCGTAAGGACAGTAAATAGTTGTGAGAAAACAAGAGGGTAACAAATGATGGGACTGCATGGAGAGGTACATGTGAAGACCTGCCCTAGGGCAGAACACACATGAGGGTGGTGGTGGTGGTGGTGGTGGTGGTGGTGACGACGACGACGACGACGACGACGACGAAGAGGAGACTTATTTAGGACATTTTCCAAGACGCCCATTTTCTTGTAATCGAATTTAAACAAAAAATAGGCAGAATTTTATCTGTACTCTACAAACGACTGTGAACTGCATGGCAGATGGACCTTGCCACTATACCAGTTATTAGGACTTATTCGCACTCCACTGACGCATAGAGCGGGCGAATTGTGACTGCTTAAAAGCCTCTGTGCGTGCTGTGCTTAGTCTAATCTGGTCTTCACGCTTCCTACACTTACGATACGTAGGCGGTTTCAGTATATTCCTACATTCATCATGTAACGTGGGTTCTAGAAACTTTCTAAGTAGGCCTCCTCGCGATACTTTGCTCTTCCACGGGATAGTCTGTGTCTATCGTCAACTGTCCGTTAGTTCAGTTCTTTGAACACCTTCCTGACATTCTCCTATGGGTCAAACAAACCCGTGAGCATTTTTTGCTGCCCTTCTCTGTATAAGTTCAATATCCCCTGTTCGTCCTATCATTGTACCAATGAACCGCACGCGCTTTACCTACAAATATGCTTATATGATCGTTCCATTTCATACCCCTACAAATTTATACACTCAAGTATTTACACGAGTTAACAAATTACAGCTGCAGAAAACTGAAGCTGTAGTCATCGGATTACGTAGTCTCAATTTGTAAAATGTTGATTTTGTCGACACCGTCACAGTAGAATATTTGACTATGCTAACAGAGCCTCAACCTCGCCTCTGCTTGCACGGCTTCGAACTATAAAAGTCCTCGAATGTGTTCCGTAAGTTTTGGAGACAGATGAAAATCGGATGGGACCAAGTCGGGGCTGTGTGGTCAATCGACGGCAGTGAACGAACGGCATCGGAGTGCTGCAGACGTCGCAGCGCTCGGCTGTAGTTCGGCGTTGTAATGCTGAAGAGGAGGGTGTTCCACGTGCGGACCAACTCTTCCAATTCGTGCTTTCAGTTTCCTGAGCTGTTTCTCACGCACCGACACAGTTACATGACACACCGCTATGTTACACGGTACAAATCGGAGCCCTCTAGCAGCAGAGGGCTGCAGATATGTAGAATAAAGATGTAGAATGTTACTAACGTTTTTTAACTGGAAAGCTTAAGAGTTTTCAAATAAAACATTTGGAGTAATTGCTTCTCAGCACGCCCTTGTGTTATATGCACAAAACCAAGACACTGTTTCCGAGCAAAGTATGCTATCCTTTTAATTGAACATCTTTATAACGTACACCAGTAGTAAACCTTATGGTGATAGTGAAATTTCGTATTTATATTGAAAGGCGATTAATCTGTGGCCAATACACAATGACAACGGCAGTTGCCAGGTGGATATTAACTGCAATTCCACCCACATTGCCACGGTAAGTGGAATAATTTGTTTTCCGACACATGTCGCCATGTAACTGTCGCTCATGGCGATACATTAAAGAGTTCTCTGTCCCCACGTTAGAGAGCCAGTACCCGGCATCACTCTTCCGAAATAGAGACGGAAATTCTGTATGCCACATTTGAAGATGAGTCTGAAAAGGTTACAAAACTAGCTAATGGAATTAAAAATATTTCAAAAAGTGAGTTGTTGCAGTTTTCCGTATTTATATTCAATGCACCAGTCACAGGCTCTAGAAGATCCTTAGGGGATATGCTTAATCGGTTGAGAGCGTGATGTGTCCCTCCGAGATTAACTTTCCCTGGGCTTTAAGCGACTCACCGGTCAGCATTTACAGAGCTGCCAACTACATCTCACACCGGGAATATTATCAGGATTAGTTTGCATCGTAGCCTAGGGAAGAGAACGCAAATCGAACGAGCATTCGCAGTCATTCCCTCTATTGACTACCATTCGCCTATATTCAACAGTTAAGGATTCCTCCGGAAATATTCCAAGTAGACTTTCTCGGGATATTTTACGTTTGTTTCCAGGCGCCTGCCAGTTCAATTTCATCAGAAACTCTGTGACACTCTCCGACTGGTCAAACAAACCTGCGACCATTCGTGCAGCCCTTTTCTGTATACATTCAGTATCGCCTGGCAGTCGTATCTGATTATGATCCAAGAATCTCGAGCAATATTGGGGGATGGGTCACACGAGTGATTTCTAAGCAATTTCTTTTGTACACAGATTGTATTTTCCTAGAATTCTACCAAAGAATGGCAGCCTGCCACCGTCTTTCCCTAAGACTGCGACTGTGTGACGGTTCCATTTCAAATCTCTAGAAATTTTTACACCCAGGTATTTGTGTGAGTTGAGCGATTGCGAATTTGACTCGCTGACACTATACTCGTAGGATAAGGTTATTTCGTTTTGTGAACCGAACAATTTTACATTTCGGGAACATTTGAACCAAGTTGTCATGCTTTGCACTACAGTGAAATCTCATGAGGGCGTGGCTTCTTTCAGACTGTACTTCATTACAGACAACTGCATCATTTGCGGAAAGACTGAAGTTCCAAATAGACCGCGTAGCCACCACCCCCTTCTCCCCTCCAATTTGCTATCTGAAGACTGCAAGTCCCATATGTAAACCACTTTCAGAAGTTCGTTTACTTTCTGTATCAGTTAATGTGTTAAAAACTTGACCTGAAGAAGCATAACCACTTGCAGTTGAAGACGCTCTGTTTTAAGAGAAGGTAGTTTTCGAAAACATCTCAGTGTTTATGTCCTGAACTAGGTGTTGTACAATGCTATAATTTTCAGGTACATTCGGCGATGTATGTGGATACTGTCTGACAAATGTGTTGCGAATAGAGTAGTAAAGCCTGATGCTGACACCTTACTGCATGAAGAGCGAACATGTAGTAGTGATAAAAGTCTTTTTTCTTTCATCATTCTGTCAGGGATGGCTGAGGGAAAAAAAGTATCGCCAAGTTTCAAAATTAAGTGGGAAGTTTGTTGTAAGTCGCCAGGTGCTGCCATTCACAAATGCTCGGTGAGTATAGTCTCGATAATCTGCGCGCCATGAAATTATGCTGCCTTGGACGAGTACGCAGTTTTTAACTTTTACGCCCGACTAATTGCGCTATGCCTTTAAATGAAGGACGAAAGGAGGATTGTATTTAATGCGCCATCGATGTCGAGGTCATTAGAGACGGAGCAGGAGCTGGCACTGCGTCAAGGAAGGGTAAAAGAAGTCCGCCGTGCCCTTTCAAAGGAACCATCCCAGCATTTGCTTGGAGCGATTCAGGAAAATTACGGAAAACATATCAGGATGGCCGGACGCGGATTTAAACCGTCGTCCTCCCGAATGCGAGTCTAGTGTACTAGTTGACAGCTCGTCGTCTAGAAGCTAGCGTTGCTGCTCTGGATCCTGGGATTCCGGGTTCGATTCACGGCTGGGTTGCGTTCTCCGCCCGGGAACTAGGTGTCTGTGTTGTCCTTTTCATTTCGTCATCATTTGTGAAGGTGGCGAAACTGGACTGTGTAAAGGTTGGGGCTTTGTACAGGCGCTGATAACCGTGCAGTTGAGCGCCTCACAAACCAAACATCTTCATCATCATCATTATCATCATCATCATCATCATCATCATCATCATCATCATCATCATCATCGTACCATGTACTAACCACTGCGGCAGCTCGCTCGGTATACATTTAAATGAGTAGATTATGTCAGCATTTTTGGTATTTACATTGACTTCATTCTTCATAAATGAAAGCATGAACTACGAGAATTCAAAGGTATTGGGACAACGAATGAGAAATACCTCATTGTGCTTCTGTTTGTAGATGACATGATTCAAGTGAATGAAATGCCCTCCGAAGATCTATATACCACCTGAACGAAATACGCAACGAATACAACTTTAAAATTTCTAGTAATAAAACGAAAATAAGTGCACTTCGAGGAAAATATTCAGTCAGATTAAAACTAGTTTTGGATAATCCTGCTTTAGAACAGGTCTCTTAATCCTTCATTTAGGGTACGCTGTAAGATCTGATTGTTACTCTGATACTGAAAATAAATTACACAAATTCTAAGCTGTCTGTGGCACCATAATCCGAACATTGGGCATTAAAGTACCGACAAAAACAGATTGTCCCGAAATTCTATAAAGTGGTCGCGGTTCCTGTGTTATGCTATGAAAGCGAAAACATGATTAAAACAAAAAAAATTCACTCGGCAGAGATGAGGTTCCTAAGAAGTTCGAAGGGCTGCAGAACAAGAAATGATTAGGAATGAAGATTCCAGAGAAAAATTTAGTATTTTCAACAGAAACTAAAAAATTCAAAAATCTCGTGAGGACTGGTGTGAATGCTAAGTCCCAGACTTACCCAAAAGATTCTGAACTACAAGCGGAATGGGAGAAGTGATATTGAAAGACCTCGGACGTGGGAGTAATTTGGTTTGAGACACTATCCCGCGTGGCGACTACTGAAGTACTTATACATTAAAGAATTCTTAAGTTATACACCAAAATAAGTAAGTTTTCATGTAGTTTACGTTCACTGATGTAAAAAAAATATTTATTGCTTTCTAAAGTGGGCTATGTTCTTTCTCAGGGTTCAAACTGTCTCCATGCCAAATTTGAACAATATCTGTTAAGCGGTTTAGACTCGAAAACGAAATTGATTGTGTTACAAAGTAGAAAAGCAACTGAGAGAAAGAAGCGGCGTCACTTTCTGCAGGACGCGGCCATCATTTTGCAGGACAATGTTCGGGCACGCTTGGTTCAAGTCCTGACTGATTAGATCGGTATATGGGGATGGGAAGCGCCGCACCACTCACCACGCTCCCCTGACCTACGCCCTCGTGAGCTCAGCTTGATTCATAACGTGAAGGACGAACTTTGGGGTATTTGGTTCGGAGCTGTTATGGAATTCGTCGGACAATAGACCGCTCCATTCGAACTACCTATAGAACTGGCGTAGCTAGGGGTATCTTGCTCTTTCGACATCACTGGCGACGGCCTATATACGAGAGGTGTTCAAAAAATATCTGACTTTTTTAATTGTTGAAATCGACAATGGTATCAGGGCGTGCGTGCGCATGTTTTCAGGCATACATAGCACACATACCTGATTTTCTTCACTACTTCGGAACACTTGTAAGTGGTACACGTTGGATTTAGTAATGTGAGCAAAATGACATCGTTGCATCACATTTGGCTTCAAGCTTGGCGCTTCTCAAGTTGAAACTATCATGTGTTTGTGGGCTAAGTAATGGGTACTACACGGCTAAAGGAGTGGTACAACCGTTTCAGAGGTAGCCGCTAATCAATGAAGACAGAAGCCAGTTAAGGTACGCACTCAATATCCGCAAATCAGGTCGTTACTGACCCCGCAAGCTCCCTGGTGAAACAGAATAGACGAATCACAATCAGAGAAGTTGCAGTCTAATCTAAAAGCCGTAATTTCAACTAAATAACTAGGTATTACAATAACTAACAACTTAAATTGGAAGGAACACATAGAAAATGTTGTGGGAAATGCTAACCAAAGACTGCGTTTTATTGGCAAGACACTTAGAAAACGTAACAGACCTACAAAGGAAACTGCCTACACTACGCTTGTCCGTCTTCTTTTAGAATACTGCTTGGAGATGTGGGATCCTTACAAGACAGGACTGACGGACGTTTTCTATTATCGCGAAATATGGGAGAGAGTGTCACACAAATGATACAAGATTTGGGCTGGGCATCATTAAAAGATGCGTTTTTCGTTGCGATGGAATCTTCTCACGAAATTCCAATCACCAACATTTTCCTCCGAATGCGAAAATATTTTGTTGCCACCGACCTACGTAGGGAGGAACGATCACCACGATCATATAAGGGAAATCAGAGCTTATGGTAAGATACAGGTGATCATTCTTTCCGGGTGCTATACGAGATTGGAATAAGAGAGACTTGTGAAGGTGGTTCGATGAACCCTCTGCCAGGCACTTAAATGTGATTTGCAGAGTATCCACGTAGATGTAAGTATAGGTGTTCACATTATTTTTCCTATCCCCTGTATGTGCATATCGCTTCCCACGAACTTTGTTACCTCAATATCGATATCTGCTCCATTTTCGAAATATGTGAGCTTACTTATATTATCTGTAATGTTAATATACAACATGAAAGGTAAGGCTCCCAACACAGTTCCCTGTGGCACAAGTGGTTACTTTTACACGTATAGATGAGCTCTCGATTCAAGATGAGATGCTGTGTCATCCCTACAAAAATATTTTACTGGTCGCACTTTATACGGTACAGGCAAACGGTCAACTACAATTGCTGTTAACTGTGCGGTAACCTCTAGCGTATCAGAAGCGGATTAGGAAAATTGTTTCAAATGAGTATACGCACTCGTATTTCGGCAGGTGCACAGTTTTGCATTTCAATTTTTGCACGTTTCCCAGATACTTTTTTTTCGAGCAAAACATGACGAAATGTTTATTACATCATGAAACAATGAAGAAGCAAATGCGGATTTGTTCGCAAACCCGAAGCAACATCTGGTGCAAGAGTCATGGGTTTTAATAAAGTAGCTGTCGATAGGTTTATTTCGTTGCTAACAAATGTAACTGACAAACACAAACTAATGACTTCTCAAATATATAATTGTGATGAAACAGGCGTTTCGGTTAATCGTAAAAACCAATCGAAGATCACAGTTTGCAAGGGGAAACGTCAAGTAGGATCGTTAACATCTGCAGGGCGAAACTGCAACCTGGCTCATTAGTACGGCAGCAAGCGGAGCTTACACGCCTCCTACGCTTATTTTTCCACGAAAGAAGAAGCAGAAAGAATTTGAGTTAGGACTGGCAGCAGGAGGTTGCGCTGAGGTCCACAGCACCGCATGGATGGCCACAGAGCCGTTCTTTGTATGGTTTCGAAAATCTGTGGAATTTTCTAAGGCATCAAAGCACTTCCCAGTTCTCCTTAGATGGCCACTCAGTACATACCACGAACACTGACGTTATGGACTACGCGAGGGAGAGTGGCGTTTCGTTGCTATCTTTACCACCACATAGCTCTCACAGACTTCAGCCGCTTGATGTTTGTTTTATGAAGCCTTTAAGTCCTCGTTATTGTGATCAGCTTCGAAAATGGCTACGAAGCCACGCAGGGAAAGTCGTGACTATGTTTCAAATTTCAACGCTTTTTGGTTCAGCTTTCATCTAAAGTGCTACATTGAAAACCGCTATTAAATGTTTCGAAGCTAATGGAATACGGCCCACGGACCCATCCATATTCACCGATGCAGACTTCCTTCCGGCAGACACATTTGACATCGGACAAAATAGGTCGTCAGATGAAGAGGTTATCATATCTGAACAATTGGAATTGCCTCCACCTAGCACACCAGCTAAAAAAGACGACGCCAACGGGCTGGATAATCAAGCGGACGAGGTTTCAGCGAATTGTAACAATGAACTGCCGCCTAAGAATGACAAAGTTATTGAGGCTAATTGTTCTCATCCTTGGTGCTCTTGGATGACAACTGACAACACCTCCTCATTTCATATTTAACTACAAATTCTGATGCCCTTGCCAAAAGTTAACGAAAGCAAGAAAAGAGCGAAACTGAAGAGGGGGAAGATCGGTGTTTAACTGATTCGCCGTACAAATAGAGTTAAAATCCGTTATTAGGAAAAATAGAAAAAGAACTTTGCCAAAGAAGAAAGAGCAAAGAAGAAACTATTTGCGAAAGAGAATAAAATTAAGAATTCAAAAAAGAAAGAAAGGGCCTGAAGATAAGTGAAAAAAAGGAGAGAGACTACAATACTAACGAGAGTGATTATGAGGAAAGTTCTGACTGTGAATGTTTATATTGTGGTGGGTTTTATGCAAAATCAGTTGAAGCTTTGGTCGCTTGTTCCACGTGCAAAAAATGGACACACGATTCTCGTGCAGGAATAGATAGCGAAGATGATGAGTCTTTCCTCGTGTGTGAATTTTGTAAACAGTCTTAAGAAAAGGATACAATACATGAAAACTGTAGTTTGACATTAATATTCACTTTAAACTAGATAAATACCGAGCAAGCCAATATTTTCTGCATTTCCGATAATTTTATACGTTTTTGTAATCACTTGTACTTACCACCCCATTCTGCCGCGTGCACGGGGCAGAATGGGGCAAATGATATAAATTTCTGTTTTTGAGTGAAAAAATATTGTTGTTTTATTTTATGGCAATGTTCTTGTACTTTTGTGATTAATACATCATAATGTGCTCATATAAAAATTGGTAACACTCTTATTTATCAATTTTGTACATTTAATCAAAGTTTTCAACTTTGTACCCCATTCTACCCTGGGTTCCCCAACGTGTCGGATAAGAAAGATAAAAATACAATCGCTACTCGTTTCTTTAACGACAATTTAAGCTGTGCTCTCGGGTTCCTCCCATCGTTCATCACGACATATTACGAAAAAAATCATAGTTAACGTACATTATAAATTGCTCTAGAAACGAAGGTAATCACAGTTAACATTTAATAACGCCACTGGTATCCTTCGAAACGCAAACTAATGACCGTCATGCTAAACGTCATGGGTCAAAGCGGACGGGTGGAATCGAAATACGCCCTTTGCCCACAATCGCTTCTTCCTGTCAATTTTTGCCATTAATTTCTCTGCTCCCTAATCTGATTTCGTATCTCCCCATCAGCTATTCGATCAAAACTTTTTTAGCATCCTTCTACACCACCACATTTCGAAAGTTTCTAGTCGTCTCCTGTTTGGGGAAGCAGGCATGTGAACTACTGATTCGCAATATATTTATTCCGAAGGGCAGAAGGTACCCCTAAAACAATGAAAATAATTTTTTTATTGGTGATTGTACCAGTTTGATTTACACTTAGTGCGAATATAAAAGCATTATAGTCCAAATCCTTATTTGAAGGTCCTAAATGTCGGTTTAAATGGCAGCTTGATATGTAAGACATGCCCACTTGTTTCTTTGTGACAGCTCTTCGTTGAGATGATAAGCCTAGGGACATTTTTTCCCGTTGCTTTGAGCTTTCACCTATTGAATACATTTTTCTTGTCTCGTAGTCAGTTGTTTGCTACAGTAACAACGTATCATGGGTGTTTTTCGTTTCTGAACAAAACAAATGCCAAGATCTACCCACAAAGTGTTCGAGAGAAGTTCTGGAAGACTTGCAAGAAATAAAATAGTAAATATCATGAAACAAATGTTATGTTTTTGTACGGCATGCGTACTATTGGAAAGGAACGAAAAACTTTACGAGCCATCTAAAAAATAAAAAATAAAACTTTACAGTGCGCTGGTTGCAAATAAACGGCAGAGAAATCTATGACACATGCAATGAAAGAAACTATGAATTTAAATGAGTGCATGTACGTCGTTAAGGGCAATACAACTTTAAATTTTTTGTAACTTTTCTAACTAAATGTACCTTTCCTCTCAAACCATTTATCCCAGAACCATGGAATTCTAACGGTCAGTTGTCTTACTCGAGGGCATGTAGTAATATTTTGTAATGCTTCCTAGCTGTATTATAAAGAACACTGTGGTCTTTTTATTTTTGAAATTTGCCCGCAAAACGTGTCTTTCTAAATTTCTCCAAATTTACACTATTAATATATTAATCATGAAAAATAGTCAGCTTGTTGGAAAATAGTGGAAATGCATGTAGGAAATGTTTTGTGTTTTACCGTTAATATAACACAGCTTGAGATAAGGGACATGGAAATAGATCAATTTAACATGGTGGAGATAGAAGATACGTTCTCCCCGTGAAATTTGTCTTTAAATACAAATGAATACTTACAAATCAACAGCTGATATCATGAAGTCATTACTAGAATCGGGAATAATCTCCACAAAAATTGGGAAGTTAATTACTTTGGTGCAAGAAAGTGTCCATCATTCAGAAAAACGATGTTTTCAATAACTTGCTAGCAGCCATAAAAAGGTTTACTACTGTCAAATTTCAGTTTAAGAGGAGCCTAAAGGATTTCTTGCTAACCATCTACTCCGACACCATTAATGAATGGATTTTTTTAGTAGAACTAGCGCACGCGCGATTGAGATAGAGAGAGAGAGAGAGAGAGAGAGAGAGAGAGAGAGAGAGAGAGAGAAGTATGTCTAAATTTTAATTCCTCATTCCACGTTCATGATCAGTCCACTTGCGATCTGTGGAAGGTAAATTAGCACATTATTTTCCCATTGAGTATCTCCTCATTATGGATCAATTGCAACGGAAAGTACATATAATCCAATCTAACCCTCTTGTCTGTCCCACTTCTGTTGAAGGTTACACATCAGACAAATACCTTCATATTGTTGTTGTTGGTCTTCAGTCCAGAGACTGGTTTGATGCAGCTCGACATGCTACTGTGTCATGTGCAAGGTTCATCTCCAAATACACACTGCAACCTACATTCTTCTTAATCTGCTTAGTGTATTCATCTCTTGGTCTCCCTCTTCGATTTTTACCCTCCACGTTGCCCTCCAATACTAAATTGGTGATCCCTTGATGCCTCAGAACATGTCCTACCAAACGATCCCTTCTTCTAGTCAAGTTGTGCCACAAATTTCTCTTCTCCCGAATTCTATTCAATACCTCGTCATTAGTTATGTGATCTACCCATCTGATCTTCAGCATTCTTCTGTAGCACCACATTTCTAAAGCTTCTACTCCCTTCTTGTACGAACTCTTTATCGTCCTTGATTCACTTCCATACATGGCTACACTCCATACAAATACTCTGAGAAAAGACTTCCTGATACCTAAAGCTATACTCGATGTTAACAAATTTTTCTAGTTCAGAAACACTTTCCTTGCCATTGCCAGTCTACATTTTATATCCTCTCTACGTCGACCGTCATCATCAGTTATTTTGCTCCCCAAATACCAAAACTCCTTTACTACTTTAAGTGTCTCATTTCCTAATCTAACTTCATCAGCATCACCCGACTTAATTCGACTACATTCCATTATCCTCGTTTTGATCTTATTGATGCTCATCTTATATCATCCTTTCAGGACACTCCATTCCGTTCAACAACTCTTCCAAGTCCTTTGCTGTCTCTCACAGAATTACAATGTCATCGGCGAACCTCAACGTTTTTATTTCTTCTCTATGGACTTTAATACCTACTCCGAAATTTTCTTTTGTTTCCTTTACTGCTTGCTCAATATACAGATTGAATAACATCGGGGACAGGCTACAACCCTGTCTCACTCCCTTCCCAACCACTGCATCCCTTTCATGCCACTCGACTCTTGTAACTCCCATCTGGTTTCTGTACAAATTGTAAATAACCTTTCGCTCCCTGTATTTTACCACATCCACCTTCAGAATTCGAAAGAGAGTATTCCAGTCAACATTGTCAAAAGCTTTCTCTAATTCTATAAATGCTAGAAACGTAGGTTTGCTTTCCTTAATCTATTTTCTAAGATAAGTCGTAGGGTCATCATTGCCTCACGTGTTTTAGTATTTCTAAGGAATCCAAACTGGTCTTCCTCGAGGTCGGCTTCTACCAGTTTTTCCATTCGTCTGTAAAGAATTCGCCTTAGTATTTTGCACCTATGACTTACTAAACAAATAGTTCGGTAATTTTCACATCTGTCAACAACTGCTTTCTTTGGGTTTGGAATTATTATATTCTTCTTGAAGTCTGAGGGTATTTCGCCTGTCTCATACATTTTGCTAACCAGATGGTAGAGTTTTGTCATGACTGGCTCTCCCAAGGCCATCAGTAGTTCTAATGGAATGTTGTCTACGCCCGGGGGCTTGTTTCGACTCAGGTCTTTCAGTGCTCTGTCAAACTCTTCACGCAGTATCTTATCTCCCATTTCGTCTTCATCTACATCCTCTTCCATTTCCATAATATTGTCCTCAAGCACATCGCCCTTGTATAAACCCTCAACATACTCCTTCCACCTTTCTACCTTCCCTTCTTTGCTTAGAACTGGGTTGCCATCTGAGTTCTTGATATTCATACAAGTGGTTCTCTTATCTCCAAAGGTCTCTTTAATTTTCCTGTAGGCAGTATCTATCTTACCCCTAGTGAGATAAGCCTCTACATCCTTACATTTGTCCTCTAGCCATCCCTGCTTAGCCATTTTGCACTTCCTGTCGATCTCATTTTTGAGACGTTTGTATTCCTTTTTGCCTGCTTCATTTACTGCATTTTTATATTTTCTCCTTTCGTCAATTAAATTCAGTATTTCTTCTGTTACCCAAGGATTTCTATTAGCCCTCGTCTTTTTACCTACTTGATCGTCTGCTGCCTTCACTACTTCATCCCTCAGAGCTACCTATTCTTCTTCTACTGTATTACTTTCCCCCATTCCTGTCAATCGTTTCCTAATGCTCTTCCTGAAACACTCCACAACTTCTGATTCTGTCAGTTTATCCAGGTACCATCTCCTTAAATTCCCGCCTTTTTCCAGTTTCTTCAGTTTTAATCTAAGGTTCACAACCAATAGATTGTGGTCAGAGTCCACATCTGCCCCTGGAAATGTCTTACAATTTAAAACCAGGTTCCTAAATCTCCGTCTTACCATTATACAATCTATCTGAAATATTGCAGTATCTCCAGGTCTCATATACAACCTTCTTGCATGATTCTTGAACCAAGTGTTAGCTATGATTAAGTTATGCTCTGTGCAAAAACCTACCAGGCGGCTTCCTCTTTCATTTCTTACCCCTGTTCCATATTCACCTACTACGTTTCCTTTCCTTCCTTTTTCTACTATCGAATTCCAGTCACCTGTGACTATTAAATTTTCATCTCCCTTCACTATCTAAATAATTTCTTTTATCTCATCACACATTTCATCAACTTCATCTGCGGACTGCTTTTACTACTGTGGTAGGCGTGGGCTTCGTGTCTGTCTTGGCCACAATAATGCGTTCACTATGCTATTTGTAGTAGCTTACCCGCATTCCTATTTTTTTTATTAATTATTAGACCTACTCATGCATTAACTTCATATTAGCCTTCCTAATACTTAAATCTATATTCGATGTTAACAATGACGCCGGTGGACAGACTATCATGAAATTACTGACCGTCGACAAAGTCACGAATATAACCGACAAGCTAATGGGCCCATACAAGAAAAGGTTTTTCGCCGGAAAACGCGGAAAACTGAAATCCAGCAAATGAGTAAAAGGAATGAGATTTTCACTCTGCAGCGGAGTGTGCGCTGATATGAAACTTCCTGGCAGATTAAAACTGTGTGCCCGACCGAGACTCGAACTCGGGACCTTTGCCTTTCGCGGGCAAGTGCTCTACCAACTGAGCTACCGAAGCACGACTCACGCCCGGTACTCACAGCTTTACTTCTGCCAGTACCTCGTCTCCTACCTTCCAAACTTTACAGAAGCTCTCCTGCGAACCTTGCAGAACTAGCACTCCTGAAAGAAAGGATATAGCGGAGACATGGCTTAGCCACAGCCTGGGGGATGTTTCCAGAATGAGATTTTCACTCTGCAGCGGAGTGTGCGCTGATATGAAACTTCCTGGCAGATTAAAACTGTGTGCCCGACCGAGACTCGAACTCGGAACCTTTGCCTTTCGCGGGCAAGTGCTCTACCAACTGAGCTACCGATGCACGACTCAATCCCGGTACTCACAGCTTTACTTCTGCCAGTACCTCGACTCCTACCTTCCAAACTTTACAGAAGCTCTCCTGCGAACCTTGCAGAACTAGCACTCCTGAAAGAAAGGATATAGCGGAGACATGGCTTAGCCACAGCCTGGGGGATGTTTCCAGAATGAGATTTTCACTCTGCAGCGGAGTGTGCGCTGATATGAAACTTCCTGGCAGATTAAAACTGTGTGCCCGACCGAGACTCGAACTCGGGACCGGGCGTGAGTCGTGCTTCGGTAGCTCAGTTGGTAGAGCACTTGCCCGCGAAAGGCAAAGGTCCCGAGTTCGAGTCTCGGTCGGGCACACAGTTTTAATCTGCCAGGAAGTTTCAAATGAGTAAAAAATATATATTCAGTGACAAAAAATTAGTGTACGTACACAACATACACCACAGTAGTGTGGGATTTCTCTATTACGTAACACAGTTTTTGTTATTGTATCTTGCAGCTTTAGTTATTTTTAATTTAAAGAGATTTTAAAAGGACCGAAAGAACGTTTTGGACTACGCTACAGATCGTTCTGTTAGCACAGTCTTTACTTGGTAATCATTTTCTTTGACTGCGGCAACTCTCAACCAAAATCTCCAACCTAACCGAGACAATGCGCTACGATACAGCGGAGATCATGACAAGACAATGGGCTACATCACACTCGAAGTAATTTTATATAGATTAGGATCTCCATAACCTGTGTACGTCTAATATGAAAAATCTCCCAACTACTCTCCTCAAATAGTTCGCAATCTTCACCTGACCTTTTAACTGCTACTATTTCAGAATTAAAAACCGAATTGAAAGAAAATTTGGCTACCAGTCACAAAACTAGAAAAATAAAAATAATAAAAGTGAGAACGTGAAACAGGTTAGCAATAACCATAAACAGAAGATTCTACAGAAAATAAGAGTGAGAAAGGAAATTATTAATATTATCGACCGTTTAGGAACTCCAGGCTACGAAAGGGTTGAAACCACATATCGAATAATTGGTTGGAAGAGTTAGTGTGTTTTAAGATTAAATCCAAACAAGAATTAGAGAAAAATATATCGAAGCTACGCCTATATTACGAAAAATTGCTAAATCTCGAGACAAATTGTGTACTTCTGTATTAGATGAAGTGTTTGTGCCCGTAGTACGGATAAAACAGTATCTGCAGCATCAACCGAAACCTGCAGTCTATAAATAAACAAAAAATCACTATAGGGAAATTACCTACGAAGAAGTTCTTCATAAAGAAACACAGGACACAAATACGTATGTAGGTTTAATACGCACTACAACTGTGTTTATAAATCGCTATAGTTGCCTTGGAGTAGCAACGAGCGAATATCAATAAACATGTACAGCCTGTACGCTTTCCAAAGCTGTTATCCATGATAGAGCTCAACGACGTTTCATGAACAAAATACAATTTAAGACCGAAACAACTAATAAAATTATCTGACAATGGGCACTGATGAAAATTGGTGCCAGACCAGGATTAGCACCCGAGTCCACTGGTTACTAGGGAGAGGCAATGATCACTGTGTCCGAATTACGCAGTGGTCAACATAATTGCACGAACTGCCCGAGCATGCCGTCCGTCAGATCCAAGTTCTCAATTTCCCCACAGATTGCTAATGCAGTGCTCCTTGAACATTATCCTCCTCGTCTTAATTATACAGTATATGGCCAAAAAAACACACATCGAATATATACAAACTTGGCCTTACGAACATTGCAGACGCTGTCTATGTAACACAAGTCACACTTCAAAGAATTTACCAATACGCTGCATTGTTTACTATAGACCACGAATCAAGTAACGCAAAAAAAAGCTCTGCGTCTATTGAGATCATGATTCCGAGTTACAAAAAAATTAATAAGTCGCCTACATATTACAGTTGCTGCCGAAAGAGGAGAACCACTATTTTCCCACAAACGGAAATAAAATTACGCTTCAATTTCGCCTAGTTTCGGCGTTTACTAAAATTTGTAATGAAAGTTACATAGTAGACTCTCCTCCCTCCCTCCCCCCTCCCCCCCGCAGACACGTAGTTTTCGTGGCTGTTGTGCAACTTTTGTACACAGCTAGAGAAAGTGTTTTAAATATGGCGCGGACTGAAACACTAGGCTACGCTACAGAGCAATCTGCAAGCACAACGTTTACTCGGCATTCATAATCGTTGGCATAAACAACTCTCAATCGAATTACCCCCTTCCAACCTAACTTATATCTCGGGCTACACTACCCATCGGCCTGTCATCACAACCAAAATTTCATTGACGTGGGGGGGGGGGGGATTTCCTGTATCTCTCTCTCTCTCTCTCTCTCTCTAGGCAAAACTGTCAGTTATTGTAGATTGATTGTCAGTCTCAACTACAAGACTTACTAATGATAAACACTTTTGAGACGGCTCATAATTTTAGAAGTCCTCTTCGACTTACTTGGCATAAATTGTTCACTGGCGTCCCAGCAGCTAGCTCCCTCAGTGTCTGCTTCTGCCATCGCACCACGCCAATCTGTTGTTGTCCTAGCAGACCGAACGCACCGCACATCCGACACCTTCGGAACCACTCACTGGCCAGTTAGCAACTGAGCCGATCGCTGTTTACATCGTGAAAGGAAAACTATGCAAAGATGTACTTAAATGGCACGATTGATTAGCGCGCGCGCGCGTACACACACACACACACACACACACACACACACACACACACACACACACACACACACACACACACACACACACAGTAAAATCTGTGGAATGTCCATCGACACGCGCAGAACGAAATTCTTCGCGCGAACGTACAGCGTCTCCGAAAAAAAAAAATAATCTCGTGACTATATTCCGGCGTTAGGGCCAGGTTCTCATTCAAATGAGCAAAAAACGGTACATTTGGAAATTTTTTTGAGACAATGAAAATACATTCGAAGGATCTGTTTGGGTATTACGAGTGATCATTCTATGAGCCCCCCCATGAACCATGGACCTTGCCGTTGGTGGGGAGGCTTGCGTGCCTCAGCGATACAGATGGTGCAACCAAAACGGAGGGGTATCTGTTGAGACGTCAGACAAACGTGTGGTTCCTGAAGAGGGGCAGCAGCCTTTTCAGTAGTTGCAGGGGCAACAGTCTGGATGATTGACTGACATAGCCTTGTAACATTAACCAAAACGGCCTTGCTGTGCAGGTACTGCGAACGGCTGAAAGCAAGGGGAAACTACAGTCGTAATTTTTCCCGAGGACATGCAGCTTTACTGTATGATTAAATAATGATAGCGTCCTCTTGGGTAAAATATTCCGGAGGTAAAATAGTCCCCCATTCGGATCTCCGGGCGGGGACTACTCAAGAGGACGTCGTTATCAGGAGAAAGAAAACTGGCGTTCTACGGATCGGAGCGTGGAATGTCAGATCCCTTAATCGGGCAGGTAGGTTAAAAAATTTAAAAAGGGAAATGGATAGGTTAAAGTTAAATATAGTGGGAATTAGTGAAGTTCGGTGGCAGGAGGAACAAGACTTTTGGTCAGGTGATTACAGGGTTATAAATACAAAATCAAATAGGGGTAATGCAGGAGTAGGTTTAATAATGAATAAAAAAATAGGAGTGCGGGTAAGCTACTACAAACAGCATAGTGAACTCATTATTGTGGCCAAGATAGACACAAAGCCCATGCCTACTACAGTAGTACAAGTTTATATGCCAACTAGCTCTGCAGATGATGAAGAAATTGATGAAATGTATGACGAGATAAAAGAAATTATTCAGGTAGTGAAGGGAGACGAAAATTTAATAGTCATGGGTGACTGGAATTCGTCAGTAAGAAAAGGGAGAGAAGGAAACATAGTAGGTGAATATGGATTGGGGGGAAGAAATGAAAGAGGAAGCCGCCTTGTAGAATTTTGCACAGAGCATAACGTAATCATAGCTAACACTTGGTTCAAGAATCATAAAAGAAGGTTGTATACCTGGAAGAATCCTGGGGACACTAAAAGTTATCAGATAGATTATATAATGGTAACACAGAGATTTAGGAACCAGGTTTTAAATTGTAAGACATTTCCAGGGGCAGATGTGGATTCTGACCACAATCTATTGGTTATGAACTGCAGATTGAAACTGAAGAAACTGCAAAAACGTGGGAATTAAAGGAGATGGGACCTGGATAAACTGAAAGAACCAGAGGTTGTAGAGAGTTTGAGGGAGAGCATAAGGGAACAATTGACAGGAATAGGGGAAAGAAATACAGTAGAAGAAGAATGGGTAGCTCTGAGGGATGAAGTAGTGAAGGCAGCAGACGATCAAGTAGGTAAAAAGACGAGGGCTAATAGAAATCATTGGGTAACAGAAGAAATATTGAATTTAATTGATGAAAGGAGAAAATATAAAAATGCAGTAAATGAAGCAGGCAAAAAGGAATACAAACGTCTCAAAAATGAGATCGACAGGAAGTGCAAAATGGCTAAGCAGGGATGGCTAGAGGACAAACGTAAGGATGTAGAGGCTTGTCTCACTAGGGGTAAGATAGATACTGCCTACAGGAAAATTAAAGAGACCTTTGAAGAGAAGAGAACCACTTGTATGAATATCAAGAGCTCAGATGGCAACCCAGTTCTAAGCAAAGAAGGGAAGGCAGAGAGGTAGAAGGAGTATATAGAGGGTTTATACAAGGGCGATGTACTTGAGGACAATATTATGAAAATGGAAGACGATGTAGATGATGACGAAATGGGAGATACGATACTGCGTGAAGAGTTTGACAGAGCACTGAAAGACCTGAGTCGAAACAAGGCCCCAGGAATAGACAACATTCCATCAGAACCACTGATGGCCTTGGGAGAGCCAGTCCTGACAAAACTCTACCAACTGGTGAGCAAGATGAATGAGACAGGCGAAATACCCTCAGACTTCAAGAAGAATACAATAATTCAAATCCCAAAGAAAGCAGGTGTTGACAGATGTGAAAATTACCGAACTATCAATTTAATAAGTCACAGCTGCAAAATACTAAGGCGAATTCTTTACAGACGAATGGAAAAACTGGTAGAAGCGGACCTCGGGGAATATCAGTTTGGATTCCATAGAAATGTTGGAACACGTGAGGCAATACTAACCTTACGACTTATCTTAGAAGAAAGATTAAGAAAAGGCAAACCTACGTTTCTAGCATTTGTAGACTTAGAGAAAGCTTTTGACAATGTTAACTGGAATACTCTCTTTCAAATTCTGAAGGTGGCAGGGGTAAAATACAGGGAGCGAAAGGCTATTTACAATTTGTACAGAAACCAGATGGCAGTTATAAGAATCGAGGGGCATGAAAGGGAAGCAGTGGTTGGGAAAGGAGTGAGACAGGGTTGTAGCCTGTCCCCGATGTTATTCAATCTGTATATTGAGCAAGCAGTAAAGGAAACAAAAGAAAAATTCGGAGTAGGTATTAAAATTCATGGAGAAGAAGTAAAAACTTTGAGGTTCGCCGATGACATTGTAATTCTGTGAGAGACAGCAAAGGACTTGGAAGAGCAGTTGAACGGAATGAACAGTGTCTTGAAGGGAGGATATAAGATGAACATCAACAAAAGCAAAACGAAGATAATGGAATGTAGTCAAATTAAATCGGGTGATGCTGAGGGAATTAGATTAGGAAATGAGACACTTAAAGTAGTAAAGGAGTTTTGCTATTTGGGGAATAAAATAACTGATGATGGTCGAAGTAGTGAGGATATAAAATGTAGACTGGCAATGGCAAAGAAATCGTTTCTGAAGAAGAGAAATTTGTTAACATCGAGTATAGATTTAAGTGTCGGGAAGTCGTTTCTGAAAGTATTTGTATGGAGTGTAGCCATGTATGGAAGTGAAACATGGACGATAACTAGTTTGGACAAGAAGAGAATAGAAGCTTTCGTAATGTGGTGCTACAGAAGAATGCTGAAGGTAAGGTGGGTAGATCACGTAACTAATGAGGAGGTATTGAATAGGATTGGGGAGAAGAGAAGTTTGTGGCACAACTTGACTAGAAGAAGGGATCGGTTGGTAGGACATGTTTTGAGACATCAAGGGATCACAAATTTAGCATTGGAGGGCAGCGTGGAGGGTAAAAATCGTAGAGGGAGACCAAGAGATGAATACACTAAGCAGATTCAGAAGGATGTAGGTTGCAGTAGGTACTGGGAGATGAAGAAGCTTGCACAGGATAGAGTAGCATGGAGAGCTGCATCAAACCAGTCTCAGGACTGAAGACCACAACAACAACAACAACAACAACAACAACAACATACTATGAGCTTTATTTTAGATTTTCAGTAATAAAAAAAGAACAAAATGGCGACCGTAATTATGATTTGATCAAGGGCCTGCGAGTCTGAAGTACGCAGACTGCGTGCAGTGTGGCCTCTCAGACGTTACCTGAAATCAAAAATGGATATCATCAGTTGATACTACATTTGAAACGTCCCCTTTTAACAATTGTACACGACTGTGCTTAAACTGACACACAATATTTTGTTAGCGCAACGCAATCTGACTTTCAAAAATCCCTACAAAAGAATGGCCCTGACTAACATTAAACTATACCTTTCACAAATCACTAAATCACTTACCTCACAATAATCTTCGTTTCTCCCACTACTGCAATACAGCAAGCGCCACTACTGCCAGCTAAATAAAAGATTCAGACTATGGAAGGCACTAACTACTGATAGGGATAGTTAGTAAATGAAATATATTAATAGACAACAAACAATGTATTTACCTTGATATCATCATATATAAATATAGCAGTTCATGACAAATTTCCAAACTCCGCCATCTCTCTCCCCACATCCACCACTGCTGGCGGCTCACCTCCAACTGCGCAACGCTATGCGCTGTTCACAGCCAGCTGCCTAACACTACAATGGCGAGTATTACAACAATGCAAAGCAGCCACAGACTGCACACAGCACAGCCAGTGATTTTCATACAGAGGTGGCGTTACCAATAAAAAAACCTAAACAGTCTACTTACATAGCCCCCATGCTACCCACAAAAAATTTTACAAATTTTTTTGGGCACTGGCCAATACATATTTGTTGAAATTTTTCATAATCGTAATTACAATAACAAAGAAATCAAATGCACACACTTATTGATACAATGTTGGTCAAAAGCTAAAATTTTCTCACAGTCCATAAAGACAGTCCTATGCGTTCATCACAGTAAAATATCAGTGTTTTTCTCAAAGTCTGAGCAGTAAAAGAAAATGCACACGGAAGTAATGGATTTCCATGCAGTCTTGAAGAAGTAGTATTGTCCTTCCAACGGAAAGACAGTGCTGACTCTCGACATGCTGACAGGTAATAGGCCACAACAGAGCAAACCCACAGCAGAGTCAGTCGAAGTTTTGAAGAGTATTGGTAGGTAGGTCATCACAGAGCAGACCCACTGCAGTCCTGGTAGAGATTACGGTATTGGTTGGCCACCAGAGGTGCAGACCCAATGCAGTCCTTGTAGAAATAATGGTATTGATGGATCATCAAAGATGTAGACCCACTGTAATCCTTGTAGAGATAATGGTATTGATGGATCATCAAAGATGTAGACCCACTGTAGTCCTTGTAGAGATGGCCAGCAGCCGTCTGTTGTGACTGTGCAGGTGCACAATCACCATTGAAGAGTCTTGCGGAGAATAGAGCAAGTCCATAAACCACCACTTGTGCACTCACAAAGTTTTAGGAATTGTCATTAGAACCAGGAATGCTGTTATCCAGTCCCTTGCTGAATTATTAACACACGTGCAAACACTAACAGTCCCTACTTCTCACATATTGTCCATATACTATGACCAAAGGAAATGTGTGCAGTGAAATGTAACTTACAAGTTAGTAATTTGATGACCTGATGTCAATTACAATTTTATAACATAAGAATACAATTACAAAGGTACAAAATACGTCATTAAAGAACATAACAATACAGATAACATTTGTAGTAATATGGGCTTTACAAAAGAATAAAAATAGACATATACGTCAGTGTTCCAGGAATTATGACAAGAGTACATAGATAAAAGATCAGAATAACTTTCGAAACATCAACTTCACACATGAGCATTAACACAAAACAGAATAAATAATGTCTAAACATCTTTACAAAGTAAATAACATATTATTAATGCCAATTGTATTTGAGGATAAAATTATTCCTCATCATAGTGAATGTAACTTAGAATTAGAAGAGAAAAAAGTTCTATGAAACAGTACACAGAGACAGGAAGAAAACAAATACACAAGGGTACACAAACACATAGGGGGATAACACAATGGAAAGGACAGGGTTCGTTTTCAGTGTAACTTTTGGTACTGCAGTATTTTGCGAACAAAACCTTTTTTACAAAATTGTTGAGGCTTTCGTGGCCACTTGTTGACAAACTGCCTATTGGCTTCTGTCTCGGGTTCTTCGGCCGACGTTCATCTAATGATTTTTCTGACGTTTCGCCAGCACGAGTGGCTGGCATTGTCAAAGCTTCACCCTCCATTGCCGGTGGTGAACTGGAGCCGAGCTCGCGGGCGCAGGCTATATGTACCTGGCGCGCCAACGTCCGAGGGCTTCTCCGCGGTCATTTCCGGTGCGGTTCTCCTCTTGCTACCTGCGACGGTCGTTCGCTGCAGTACGGGAAGCCAGGATCCGTTGACCTTAAGGCTTTCCTCTTTCTTGTTCAAACTGTTCGCGTGTTTTTGTATTTCTACAGCTTCTCTGAACAAGCGCGTGTGATAGTGCTTCTCTACAGCCAGAACTTCCGTGTCGGCGAATTTTATTACATGGTCGGTCTCATTCAGTGCGTGCTCTGCCACGGCCGATTTCTCCACCTGCCCCAACCTGCAATGTCGCTTATGCTCTTTGATCCTGGTGTTAATGGATCGTCCAGTCATTCCGACATAAACGTTTCCGCATGTGCATGGTATGCGGTATATTCCCGACATTGCAAGTGGGTCTCTTTTCTCCTTCGCCGATCTAAGACACTCTTTGATCTTCCTTGTCGGTTTGAAAATCGTCTTTACGCCATGTTTGCGCAATATACGGCCGATTCTGTCCGTCACTCTGGGAATGTATGGCAGAAAGGCCGTACCCGACAATTCTTTTTCCGGTTCCTTACTTCGCCGAGGTTTGGGCTCTGTTACACTTCTAATATAATTTGTGGAGTAACCATTGCTCCTCAGGACAGTTTCCAGGTGTTGCATTTCTCGTTTGAGGTGTTGCGGCTCACATATTCGTCCTGCTCTCGTTACGAGCGTACTAATCATGCCTCTTTTCTGGCTCGGGTGGTGGTTTGACAGTTTGTGCAGGTATCGGTCCGTGTGAGTCGGTTTTCGATACACGCTGTGTCCCAGATCTTCGCCGTCCCTTGTGACCAGAACATCTAGAAATGGCAGTTTCTTGTCCTTTTCTACTTCCATGGTAAATGTTATGTTGGCATGGAGGCTGTTCAAGTGTCTTAGGAAGTCACTGAGCTGTTCTTCACCATGGCTCCACACCACGAAAGTATCATCGACGTACCTGTACCACACCTTAGGTTTGCAAGTCGCCGAGTCCAGTGCCTGTGCTTCGAATTGTTCCATGAAGAAGTTGGCCACCACTGGACTGAGAGGACTACCCATGGCGACGCCTTCCAGCTGTTCGTAGAAATCGCCATTCCACGTGAAATAGCTCGTGGTGAGACATGCATGGAAGAGCTTTCTGATGTCTAGCGGGAAAATGGAACCGATGTGCTCCAGAGCGTCACTGAGTGGCACTTTCGTAAATAACGAAACAACATCAAAGCTGACCAGGATGTCGTTTGGTGCAAGTTTCAGTTTCTTCAGCTTCTCAATGAAATGTCCTGAGTCCTTAATGTATGTGTCGGTCTTCCCCACGTGTGGTTGGAGCAGAGAGGCCAAGTGTTTTGCCAGTTTATATGTCGGTGATCCAGGAGCGCTAACGATCGGTCTCAGTGGAACGTTGTTCTTATGGATCTTGGGTAATCCATACAGCCGAGGTGGTAGGGCTTCTGTGTTGCGCAGGTTTCTCTGTATGTCCGCCGGCAGAGAAGACGCCTTGATTAATCGATTCGTATTCCGTGTGATACGTTGCGTCGGATCTGCGCTTAGTTTTCGGTACGTCGTCGGATCTAATAGGTCTCGGATCTTTTGCTCATAATCTTCGGTCTTCATTACGACGGTCGCATTCCCCTTATCGGCAGGCAGTACCAATATACTCTTGTCGGCGTTGAGATTCTTAATGGCTTGTACCTCTTCTTTCTTCAGGTTGCAAGCTGGTGGTTTTGCTCGGCGCAGTATCCTGGCTGTTTCCGTGCGTATTTCCTCTGCCCTTTCACAAGGAAGGGTACGAATGGCTGCTTCGGTGTTGGCAATGATGTCCTCCATAGGTATAGTTCTCGGGATGATAGCGAAATTCCCTCCTTTTTGAAGAACAGACACTTCCTCTTCGGTCAATTGTCGTTCAGTGAGGTTGACCACTGTGTGTGACATGTCGGGAGTCGCCTTGTCGGTGTGCTTCCGGCATCTTTCAAACTTTTTCTTCTGTCGATCGGTGCAGCGCTCGAGTTCGTTCTGCATGCTCCTGTGAGTGATGCTGTCAATCTTGTCCCAGTCGTCTCGATGCATTCTGCTACTTAGTTGATAGAAAAGGTCCAGAAGTTCCTGATCCGTTCTTGCCAGGTCTCTCCGTGTTGTATGTATTCGCTCACGAAGAAAAGCTCGTTCCATTCTGTCGTAGATACGATGTGCTTGGGCGGTGGTGAATAGGCGCTTACATCTCAAGAACTTCGGTGTAGCACATTCATCTCGGCAACGTGACAGAAAGGCGAGAGAGGACATCAGTCGCGCTTTCTTCTTCCGTCGTTGGTCTAGGCGTCGGTACAATCTGCAAATCTCCTCCCCGTAGAGGCGTAATACAAAATTGTTGAGGCTTTCGTGGCCACTTGTTGACAAACTGCCTATTGGCTTCTGTCTCGGGTTCTTCGGCCGACGTTCATCTAATGATTTTTCTGACGTTTCGCCAGCACGAGTGGCTGGCATTGTCAAAGCTTCACCCTCCATTGCCGGTGGTGAACTGGAGCCGAGCTCGCGGGCGCAGGCTATATGTACCTGGCGCGCCAACGTCCGAGGGCTTCTCCGCGGTCATTTCCGGTGCGGTTCTCCTCTTGCTACCTGCGACGGTCGTTCGCTGCAGTACGGGAAGCCAGGATCCGTTGACCTTAAGGCTTTCCTCTTTCTTGTTCAAACTGTTCGCGTGTTTTTGTATTTCTACAGCTTCTCTGAACAAGCGCGTGTGATAGTGCTTCTCTACAGCCAGAACTTCCGTGTCGGCGAATTTTATTACATGGTCGGTCTCATTCAGTGCGTGCTCTGCCACGGCCGATTTCTCCACCTGCCCCAACCTGCAATGTCGCTTATGCTCTTTGATCCTGGTGTTAATGGATCGTCCAGTCATTCCGACATAAACTTTTCCGCATGTGCATGGTATGCGGTATATTCCCGACATTGCAAGTGGGTCTCTTTTCTCCTTCGCCGATCTAAGACACTCTTTGATCTTCCTTGTCGGTTTGAAAATCGTCTTTACGCCATGTTTGCGCAATATACGGCCGATTCTGTCCGTCACTCTGGGAATGTATGGCAGAAAGGCCGTACCCGACAATTCTTTTTCCGGTTCCTTACTTCGCCGAGGTTTGGGCTCTGTTACACTTCTAATATAATTTGTGGAGTAACCATTGCTCCTCAGGACAGTTTCCAGGTGTTGCATTTCTCGTTTGAGGTGTTGCGGCTCACATATTCGTCCTGCTCTCGTTACGAGCGTACTAATCATGCCTCTTTTCTGGCTCGGGTGGTGGTTTGACAGTTTGTGCAGGTATCGGTCCGTGTGAGTCGGTTTTCGATACACGCTGTGTCCCAGATCTTCGCCGTCCCTTGTGACCAGAACATCTAGAAATGGCAGTTTCTTGTCCTTTTCTACTTCCATGGTAAATGTTATGTTGGCATGGAGGCTGTTCAAGTGTCTTAGGAAGTCACTGAGCTGTTCTTCACCATGGCTCCACACCACGAAAGTATCATCGACGTACCTGTACCACACCTTAGGTTTGCAAGTCGCCGAGTCCAGTGCCTGTGCTTCGAATTGTTCCATGAAGAAGTTGGCCACCACTGGACTGAGAGGACTACCCATGGCGACGCCTTCCAGCTGTTCGTAGAAATCGCCATTCCACGTGAAATAGCTCGTGGTGAGACATGCATGGAAGAGCTTTCTGATGTCTAGCGGGAAAATGGAACCGATGTGCTCCAGAGCGTCACTGAGTGGCACTTTCGTAAATAACGAAACAACATCAAAGCTGACCAGGATGTCGTTTGGTGCAAGTTTCAGTTTCTTCAGCTTCTCAATGAAATGTCCTGAGTCCTTAATCTATGTGTCGGTCTTCCCCACGTGTGGCTGGAGCAGAGAGGCCAAGTGTTTTGCCAGTTTATATGTCGGTGATCCAGGAGCGCTAACGATCGGTCTCAGTGGAACGTTGTTCTTATGGATCTTGGGTAATCCATACAGCCGAGGTGGTAGGGCTTCTGTGTTGCGCAGGTTTCTCTGTATGTCCGCCGGCAGAGAAGACGCCTTGATTAATCGATTCGTATTCCGTGTGATACGTTGCGTCGGATCTGCGCTTAGTTTTCGGTACGTCGTCGGATCTAATAGGTCTCGGATCTTTTGCTCATAATCTTCGGTCTTCATTACGACGGTCGCATTCCCCTTATCGGCAGGCAGTACCTATATACTCTTGTCGGCGTTGAGATTCTTAATGGCTTGTACCTCTTCTTTCTTCAGGTTGCAAGCTGGTGGTTTTGCTCGGCGCAGTATCCTGGCTGTTTCCGTGCGTATTTCCTCTGCCCTTTCACAAGGAAGGGTACGAATGGCTGCTTCGGTGTTGGCAATGATGTCCTCCATAGGTATAGTTCTCGGGATGATAGCGAAATTCCCTCCTTTTTGAAGAACAGACACTTCCTCTTCGGTCAATTGTCGTTCAGTGAGGTTGACCACTGTGTGTGACATGTCGGGAGTCGCCTTGTCGGTGTGCTTCCGGCATCTTTCAAACTTTTTCTTCTGTCGATCGGTGCAGCGCTCGAGTTCGTTCTGCATGCTCCTGTGAGTGATGCTGTCAATCTTGTCCCAGTCGTCTCGATGCATTCTGCTACTTAGTTGATAGAAAAGGTCCAGAAGTTCCTGATCCGTTCTTGCCAGGTCTCTCCGTGTTGTATGTATTCGCTCACGAAGAAAAGCTCGTTCCATTCTGTCGTAGATACGATGTGCTTGGGCGGTGGTGAATAGGCGCTTACATCTCAAGAACTTCGGTGTAGCACATTCATCTCGGCAACGTGACAGAAAGGCGAGAGAGGACATCAGTCGCGCTTTCTTCTTCCGTCGTTGGTCTAGGCGTCGGTACAATCTGCAAATCTCCTCCCCGTAGAGGCGTAATACAAAATTGTTGAGGCTTTCGTGGCCACTTGTTGACAAACTGCCTATTGGCTTCTGTCTCGGGTTCTTCGGCCGACGTTCATCTAATGATTTTTCTGACGTTTCGCCAGCACGAGTGGCTGGCATTGTCAAAGCTTCACCCTCCATTGCCGGTGGTGAACTGGAGCCGAGCTCGCGGGCGCAGGCTATATGTACCTGGCGCGCCAACGTCCGAGGGCTTCTCCGCGGTCATTTCCGGTGCGGTTCTCCTCTTGCTACCTGCGACGGTCGTTCGCTGCAGTACGGGAAGCCAGGATCCGTTGACCTTAAGGCTTTCCTCTTTCTTGTTCAAACTGTTCGCGTGTTTTTGTATTTCTACAGCTTCTCTGAACAAGCGCGTGTGATAGTGCTTCTCTACAGCCAGAACTTCCGTGTCGGCGAATTTTATTACATGGTCGGTCTCATTCAGTGCGTGCTCTGCCACGGCCGATTTCTCCACCTGCCCCAACCTGCAATGTCGCTTATGCTATTTGATCCTGGTGTTAATGGATCGTCCAGTCATTCCGACATAAACGTTTCCGCATGTGCATGGTATGCGGTATATTCCCGACATTGCAAGTGGGTCTCTTTTCTCCTTCGCCGATCTAAGACACTCTTTGATCTTCCTTGTCGGTTTGAAAATCGTCTTTACGCCATGTTTGCGCAATATACGGCCGATTCTGTCCGTCACTCTGGGAATGTATGGCAGAAAGGCCGTACCCGACAATTCTTTTTCCGGTTCCTTACTTCGCCGAGGTTTGGGCTCTGTTACACTTCTAATATAATTTGTGGAGTAACCATTGCTCCTCAGGACAGTTTCCAGGTGTTGCATTTCTCGTTTGAGGTGTTGCGGCTCACATATTCGTCCTGCTCTCGTTACGAGCGTACTAATCATGCCTCTTTTCTGGCTCGGGTGGTGGTTTGACAGTTTGTGCAGGTATCGGTCCGTGTGAGTCGGTTTTCGATACACGCTGTGTCCCAGATCTTCGCCGTCCCTTGTGACCAGAACATCTAGAAATGGCAGTTTCTTGTCCTTTTCTACTTCCATGGTAAATGTTATGTTGGCATGGAGGCTGTTCAAGTGTCTTAGGAAGTCACTGAGCTGTTCTTCACCATGGCTCCACACCACGAAAGTATCATCGACGTACCTGTACCACACCTTAGGTTTGCAAGTCGCCGAGTCCAGTGCCTGTGCTTCGAATTGTTCCATGAAGAAGTTGGCCACCACTGGACTGAGAGGACTACCCATGGCGACGCCTTCCAGCTGTTCGTAGAAATCGCCATTCCACGTGAAATAGCTCGTGGTGAGACATGCATGGAAGAGCTTTCTGATGTCTAGCGGGAAAATGGAACCGATGTGCTCCAGAGCGTCACTGAGTGGCACTTTCGTAAATAACGAAACAACATCAAAGCTGACCAGGATGTCGTTTGGTGCAAGTTTCAGTTTCTTCAGCTTCTCAATGAAATGTCCTGAGTCCTTAATGTATGTGTCGGTCTTCCCCACGTGTGGTTGGAGCAGAGAGGCCAAGTGTTTTGCCAGTTTATATGTCGGTGATCCAGGAGCGCTAACGATCGGTCTCAGTGGAACGTTGTTCTTATGGATCTTGGGTAATCCATACAGCCGAGGTGGTAGGGCTTCTGTGTTGCGCAGGTTTCTCTGTATGTCCGCCGGCAGAGAAGACGCCTTGATTAATCGATTCGTATTCCGTGTGATACGTTGCGTCGGATCTGCGCTTAGTTTTCGGTACGTCGTCGGATCTAATAGGTCTCGGATCTTTTGCTCATAATCTTCGGTCTTCATTACGACGGTCGCATTCCCCTTATCGGCAGGCAGTACCAATATACTCTTGTCGGCGTTGAGATTCTTAATGGCTTGTACCTCTTCTTTCTTCAGGTTGCAAGCTGGTGGTTTTGCTCGGCGCAGTATCCTGGCTGTTTCCGTGCGTATTTCCTCTGCCCTTTCACAAGGAAGGGTACGAATGGCTGCTTCGGTGTTGGCAATGATGTCCTCCATAGGTATAGTTCTCGGGATGATAGCGAAATTCCCTCCTTTTTGAAGAACAGACACTTCCTCTTCGGTCAATTGTCGTTCAGTGAGGTTGACCACTGTGTGTGACATGTCGGGAGTCGCCTTGTCGGTGTGCTTCCGGCATCTTTCAAACTTTTTCTTCTGTCGATCGGTGCAGCGCTCGAGTTCGTTCTGCATGCTCCTGTGAGTGATGCTGTCAATCTTGTCCCAGTCGTCTCGATGCATTCTGCTACTTAGTTGATAGAAAAGGTCCAGAAGTTCCTGATCCGTTCTTGCCAGGTCTCTCCGTGTTGTATGTATTCGCTCACGAAGAAAAGCTCGTTCCATTCTGTCGTAGATACGATGTGCTTGGGCGGTGGTGAATAGGCGCTTACATCTCAAGAACTTCGGTGTAGCACATTCATCTCGGCAACGTGACAGAAAGGCGAGAGAGGACATCAGTCGCGCTTTCTTCTTCCGTCGTTGGTCTAGGCGTCGGTACAATCTGCAAATCTCCTCCCCGTAGAGGCGTAATACAAAATTGTTGAGGCTTTCGTGGCCACTTGTTGACCAACTGCCTATTGGCTTCTGTCTCGGGTTCTTCGGCCGACGTTCATCTAATGATTTTTCTGACGTTTCGCCAGCACGAGTGGCTGGCATTGTCAAAGCTTCACCCTCCATTGCCGGTGGTGAACTGGAGCCGAGCTCGCGGGCGCAGGCTATATGTACCTGGCGCGCCAACGTCCGAGGGCTTCTCCGCGGTCATTTCCGGTGCGGTTCTCCTCTTGCTACCTGCGACGGTCGTTCGCTGCAGTACGGGAAGCCAGGATCCGTTGACCTTAAGGCTTTCCTCTTTCTTGTTCAAACTGTTCGCGTGTTTTTGTATTTCTACAGCTTCTCTGAACAAGCGCGTGTGATAGTGCTTCTCTACAGCCAGAACTTCCGTGTCGGCGAATTTTATTACATGGTCGGTCTCATTCAGTGCGTGCTCTGCCACGGTCGATTTCTCCACCTGCCCCAACCTGCAATGTCGCTTATGCTCTTTGATCCTGGTGTTAATGGATCGTCCAGTCATTCCGACATAAACTTTTCCGCATGTGCATGGTATGCGGTATATTCCCGACATTGCAAGTGGGTCTCTTTTCTCCTTCGCCGATCTAAGACACTCTTTGATCTTCCTTGTCGGTTTGAAAATCGTCTTTACGCCATGTTTGCGCAATATACGGCCGATTCTGTCCGTCACTCTGGGAATGTATGGCAGAAAGGCCGTACCCGACAATTCTTTTTCCGGTTCCTTACTTCGCCGAGGTTTGGGCTCTGTTACACTTCTAATATAATTTGTGGAGTAACCATTGCTCCTCAGGACAGTTTCCAGGTGTTGCATTTCTCGTTTGAGGTGTTGCGGCTCACATATTCGTCCTGCTCTCGTTACGAGCGTACTAATCATGCCTCTTTTCTGGCTCGGGTGGTGGTTTGACAGTTTGTGCAGGTATCGGTCCGTGTGAGTCGGTTTTCGATACACGCTGTGTCCCAGATCTTCGCCGTCCCTTGTGACCAGAACATCTAGAAATGGCAGTTTCTTGTCCTTTTCTACTTCCATGGTAAATGTTATGTTGGCATGGAGGCTGTTCAAGTGTCTTAGGAAGTCACTGAGCTGTTCTTCACCATGGCTCCACACCACGAAAGTATCATCGACGTACCTGTACCACACCTTAGGTTTGCAAGTCGCCGAGTCCAGTGCCTGTGCTTCGAATTGTTCCATGAAGAAGTTGGCCACCACTGGACTGAGAGGACTACCCATGGCGACGCCTTCCAGCTGTTCGTAGAAATCGCCATTCCACGTGAAATAGCTCGTGGTGAGACATGCATGGAAGAGCTTTCTGATGTCTAGCGGGAAAATGGAACCGATGTGCTCCAGAGCGTCACTCAGTGGCACTTTCGTAAATAACGAAACAACATCAAAGCTGACCAGGATGTCGTTTGGTGCAAGTTTCAGTTTCTTCAGCTTCTCAATGAAATGTCCTGAGTCCTTAATCTATGTGTCGGTCTTCCCCACGTGTGGCTGGAGCAGAGAGGCCAAGTGTTTTGCCAGTTTATATGTCGGTGATCCAGGAGCGCTAACGATCGGTCTCAGTGGAACGTTGTTCTTATGGATCTTGGGTAATCCATACAGCCGAGGTGGTAGGGCTTCTGTGTTGCGCAGGTTTCTCTGTATGTCCGCCGGCAGAGAAGACGCCTTGATTAATCGATTCGTATTCCGTGTGATACGTTGCGTCGGATCTGCGCTTAGTTTTCGGTACGTCGTCGGATCTAATAGGTCTCGGATCTTTTGCTCATAATCTTCGGTCTTCATTACGACGGTCGCATTCCCCTTATCGGCAGGCAGTACCAATATACTCTTGTCGGCGTTGAGATTCTTAATGGCTTGTACCTCTTCTTTCTTCAGGTTGCAAGCTGGTGGTTTTGCTCGGCGCAGTATCCTGGCTGTTTCCGTGCGTATTTCCTCTGCCCTTTCACAAGGAAGGGTACGAATGGCTGCTTCGGTGTTGGCAATGATGTCCTCCATAGGTATAGTTCTCGGGATGATAGCGAAATTCCCTCCTTTTTGAAGAACAGACACTTCCTCTTCGGTCAATTGTCGTTCAGTGAGGTTGACCACTGTGTGTGACATGTCGGGAGTCGCCTTGTCGGTGTGCTTCCGGCATCTTTCAAACTTTTTCTTCTGTCGATCGGTGCAGCGCTCGAGTTCGTTCTGCATGCTCCTGTGAGTGATGCTGTCAATCTTGTCCCAGTCGTCTCGATGCATTCTGCTACTTAGTTGATAGAAAAGGTCCAGAAGTTCCTGATCCGTTCTTGCCAGGTCTCTCCGTGTTGTATGTATTCGCTCACGAAGAAAAGCTCGTTCCATTCTGTCGTAGATACGATGTGCTTGGGCGGTGGTGAATAGGCGCTTACATCTCAAGAACTTCGGTGTAGCACATTCATCTCGGCAACGTGACAGAAAGGCGAGAGAGGACATCAGTCGCGCTTTCTTCTTCCGTCGTTGGTCTAGGCGTCGGTACAATCTGCAAATCTCCTCCCCGTAGAGGCGTAATACAAAATTGTTGAGGCTTTCGTGGCCACTTGTTGACAAACTGCCTATTGGCTTCTGTCTCGGGTTCTTCGGCCGACGTTCATCTAATGATTTTTCTGACGTTTCGCCAGCACGAGTGGCTGGCATTGTCAAAGCTTCACCCTCCATTGCCGGTGGTGAACTGGAGCCGAGCTCGCGGGCGCAGGCTATATGTACCTGGCGCGCCAACGTCCGAGGGCTTCTCCGCGGTCATTTCCGGTGCGGTTCTCCTCTTGCTACCTGCGACGGTCGTTCGCTGCAGTACGGGAAGCCAGGATCCGTTGACCTTAAGGCTTTCCTCTTTCTTGTTCAAACTGTTCGCGTGTTTTTGTATTTCTACAGCTTCTCTGAACAAGCGCGTGTGATAGTGCTTCTCTACAGCCAGAACTTCCGTGTCGGCGAATTTTATTACATGGTCGGTCTCATTCAGTGCGTGCTCTGCCACGGCCGATTTCTCCACCTGCCCCAACCTGCAATGTCGCTTATGCTCTTTGATCCTGGTGTTAATGGATCGTCCAGTCATTCCGACATAAACTTTTCCGCATGTGCATGGTATGCGGTATATTCCCGACATTGCAAGTGGGTCTCTTTTCTCCTTCGCCGATCTAAGACACTCTTTGATCTTCCTTGTCGGTTTGAAAATCGTCTTTACGCCATGTTTGCGCAATATACGGCCGATTCTGTCCGTCACTCTGGGAATGTATGGCAGAAAGGCCGTACCCGACAATTCTTTTTCCGGTTCATTACTTCGCCGAGGTTTGGGCTCTGTTACACTTCTAATATAATTTGTGGAGTAACCATTGCTCCTCAGGACAGTTTCCAGGTGTTGCATTTCTCGTTTGAGGTGTTGCGGCTCACATATTCGTCCTGCTCTCGTTACGAGCGTACTAATCATGCCTCTTTTCTGGCTCGGGTGGTGGTTTGACAGTTTGTGCAGGTATCGGTCCGTGTGAGTCGGTTTTCGATACACGCTGTGTCCCAGATCTTCGCCGTCCCTTGTGACCAGAACATCTAGAAATGGCAGTTTCTTGTCCTTTTCTACTTCCATGGTAAATGTTATGTTGGCATGGAGGCTGTTCAAGTGTCTTAGGAAGTCACTGAGCTGTTCTTCACCATGGCTCCACACCACGAAAGTATCATCGACGTACCTGTACCACACCTTAGGTTTGCAAGTCGCCGAGTCCAGTGCCTGTGCTTCGAATTGTTCCATGAAGAAGTTGGCCACCACTGGACTGAGAGGACTACCCATGGCGACGCCTTCCAGCTGTTCGTAGAAATCGCCATTCCACGTGAAATAGCTCGTGGTGAGACATGCATGGAAGAGCTTTCTGATGTCTAGCGGGAAAATGGAACCGATGTGCTCCAGAGCGTCACTGAGTGGCACTTTCGTAAATAACGAAACAACATCAAAGCTGACCAGGATGTCGTTTGGTGCAAGTTTCAGTTTCTTCAGCTTCTCAATGAAATGTCCTGAGTCCTTAATGTATGTGTCGGTCTTCCCCACGTGTGGCTGGAGCAGAGAGGCCAAGTGTTTTGCCAGTTTATATGTCGGTGATCCAGGAGCGCTAACGATCGGTCTCAGTGGAACGTTGTTCTTATGGATCTTGGGTAATCCATACAGCCGAGGTGGTAGGGCTTCTGTGTTGCGCAGGTTTCTCTGTATGTCCGCCGGCAGAGAAGACGCCTTGATTAATCGATTCGTATTCCGTGTGATATGTTGCGTCGGATCTGCGCTTAGTTTTCGGTACGTCGTCGGATCTAATAGGTCTCGGATCTTTTGCTCATAATCTTCGGTCTTCATTACGACGGTCGCATTCCCCTTATCGGCAGGCAGTACCAATATACTCTTGTCGGCGTTGAGATTCTTAATGGCTTGTACCTCTTCTTTCTTCAGGTTGCAAGCTGGTGGTTTTGCTCGGCGCAGTATCCTGGCTGTTTCCGTGCGTATTTCCTCTGCCCTTTCACAAGGAAGGGTACGAATGGCTGCTTCGGTGTTGGCAATGATGTCCTCCATAGGTATAGTTCTCGGGATGATAGCGAAATTCCCTCCTTTTTGAAGAACAGACACTTCCTCTTCGGTCAATTGTCGTTCAGTGAGGTTGACCACTGTGTGTGACATGTCGGGAGTCGCCTTGTCGGTGTGCTTCCGGCATCTTTCAAACTTTTTCTTCTGTCGATCGGTGCAGCGCTCGAGTTCGTTCTGCATGCTCCTGTGAGTGATGCTGTCAATCTTGTCCCAGTCGTCTCGATGCATTCTGCTACTTAGTTGATAGAAAAGGTCCAGAAGTTCCTGATCCGTTCTTGCCAGGTCTCTCCGTGTTGTATGTATTCGCTCACGAAGAAAAGCTCGTTCCATTCTGTCGTAGATACGATGTGCTTGGGCGGTGGTGAATAGGCGCTTACATCTCAAGAACTTCGGTGTAGCACATTCATCTCGGCAACGTGACAGAAAGGCGAGAGAGGACATCAGTCGCGCTTTCTTCTTCCGTCGTTGGTCTAGGCGTCGGTACAATCTGCAAATCTCCTCCCCGTAGAGGCGTAATACAAAATTGTTGAGGCTTTCGTGGCCACTTGTTGACCAACTGCCTATTGGCTTCTGTCTCGGGTTCTTCGGCCGACGTTCATCTAATGATTTTTCTGACGTTTCGCCAGCACGAGTGGCTGGCATTGTCAAAGCTTCACCCTCCATTGCCGGTGGTGAACTGGAGCCGAGCTCGCGGGCGCAGGCTATATGTACCTGGCGCGCCAACGTCCGAGGGCTTCTCCGCGGTCATTTCCGGTGCGGTTCTCCTCTTGCTACCTGCGACGGTCGTTCGCTGCAGTACGGGAAGCCAGGATCCGTTGACCTTAAGGCTTTCCTCTTTCTTGTTCAAACTGTTCGCGTGTTTTTGTATTTCTACAGCTTCTCTGAACAAGCGCGTGTGATAGTGCTTCTCTACAGCCAGAACTTCCGTGTCGGCGAATTTTATTACATGGTCGGTCTCATTCAGTGCGTGCTCTGCCACGGCCGATTTCTCCACCTGCCCCAACCTGCAATGTCGCTTATGCTCTTTGATCCTGGTGTTAATGGATCGTCCAGTCATTCCGACATAAACTTTTCCGCATGTGCATGGTATGCGGTATATTCCCGACATTGCAAGTGGGTCTCTTTTCTCCTTCGCCGATCTAAGACACTCTTTGATCTTCCTTGTCGGTTTGAAAATCGTCTTTACGCCATGTTTGCGCAATATACGGCCGATTCTGTCCGTCACTCTGGGAATGTATGGCAGAAAGGCCGTACCCGACAATTCTTTTTCCGGTTCCTTACTTCGCCGAGGTTTGGGCTCTGTTACACTTCTAATATAATTTGTGGAGTAACCATTGCTCCTCAGGACAGTTTCCAGGTGTTGCATTTCTCGTTTGAGGTGTTGCGGCTCACATATTCGTCCTGCTCTCGTTACGAGCGTACTAATCATGCCTCTTTTCTGGCTCGGGTGGTGGTTTGACAGTTTGTGCAGGTATCGGTCCGTGTGAGTCGGTTTTCGATACACGCTGTGTCCCAGATCTTCGCCGTCCCTTGTGACCAGAACATCTAGAAATGGCAGTTTCTTGTCCTTTTCTACTTCCATGGTAAATGTTATGTTGGCATGGAGGCTGTTCAAGTGTCTTAGGAAGTCACTGAGCTGTTCTTCACCATGGCTCCACACCACGAAAGTATCATCGACGTAGCTGTACCACACCTTAGGTTTGCAAGTCGCCGAGTCCAGTGCCTGTGCTTCGAATTGTTCCATGAAGAAGTTGGCCACCACTGGACTGAGAGGACTACCCATGGCGACGCCTTCCAGCTGTTCGTAGAAATCGCCATTCCACGTGAAATAGCTCGTGGTGAGACATGCATGGAAGAGCTTTCTGATGTCTAGCGGGAAAATGGAACCGATGTGCTCCAGAGCGTCACTGAGTGGCACTTTCGTAAATAACGAAACAACATCAAAGCTGACCAGGATGTCGTTTGGTGCAAGTTTCAGTTTCTTCAGCTTCTCAATGAAATGTCCTGAGTCCTTAATGTATGTGTCGGTCTTCCCCACGTGTGGCTGGAGCAGAGAGGCCAAGTGTTTTGCCAGTTTATATGTCGGTGATCCAGGAGCGCTAACGATCGGTCTCAGTGGAACGTTGTTCTTATGGATCTTGGGTAATCCATACAGCCGAGGTGGTAGGGCTTCTGTGTTGCGCAGGTTTCTCTGTATGTCCGCCGGCAGAGAAGACGCCTTGATTAATCGATTCGTATTCCGTGTGATACGTTGCGTCGGATCTGCGCTTAGTTTTCGGTACGTCGTCGGATCTAATAGGTCTCGGATCTTTTGCTCATAATCTTCGGTCTTCATTACGACGGTCGCATTCCCCTTATCGGCAGGCAGTACCTATATACTCTTGTCGGCGTTGAGATTCTTAATGGCTTGTACCTCTTCTTTCTTCAGGTTGCAAGCTGGTGGTTTTGCTCGGCGCAGTATCCTGGCTGTTTCCGTGCGTATTTCCTCTGCCCTTTCACAAGGAAGGGTACGAATGGCTGCTTCGGTGTTGGCAATGATGTCCTCCATAGGTATAGTTCTCGGGATGATAGCGAAATTCCCTCCTTTTTGAAGAACAGACACTTCCTCTTCGGTCAATTGTCGTTCAGTGAGGTTGACCACTGTGTGTGACATGTCGGGAGTCGCCTTGTCGGTGTGCTTCCGGCATCTTTCAAACTTTTTCTTCTGTCGATCGGTGCAGCGCTCGAGTTCGTTCTGCATGCTCCTGTGAGTGATGCTGTCAATCTTGTCCCAGTCGTCTCGATGCATTCTGCTACTTAGTTGATAGAAAAGGTCCAGAAGTTCCTGATCCGTTCTTGCCAGGTCTCTCCGTGTTGTATGTATTCGCTCACGAAGAAAAGCTCGTTCCATTCTGTCGTAGATACGATGTGCTTGGGCGGTGGTGAATAGGCGCTTACATCTCAAGAACTTCGGTGTAGCACATTCATCTCGGCAACGTGACAGAAAGGCGAGAGAGGACATCAGTCGCGCTTTCTTCTTCCGTCGTTGGTCTAGGCGTCGGTACAATCTGCAAATCTCCTCCCCGTAGAGGCGTAATACAAAATTGTTGAGGCTTTCGTGGCCACTTGTTGACAAACTGCCTATTGGCTTCTGTCTCGGGTTCTTCGGCCGACGTTCATCTAATGATTTTTCTGACGTTTCGCCAGCACGAGTGGCTGGCATTGTCAAAGCTTCACCCTCCATTGCCGGTGGTGAACTGGAGCCGAGCTCGCGGGCGCAGGCTATATGTACCTGGCGCGCCAACGTCCGAGGGCTTCTCCGCGGTCATTTCCGGTGCGGTTCTCCTCTTGCTACCTGCGACGGTCGTTCGCTGCAGTACGGGAAGCCAGGATCCGTTGACCTTAAGGCTTTCCTCTTTCTTGTTCAAACTGTTCGCGTGTTTTTGTATTTCTACAGCTTCTCTGAACAAGCGCGTGTGATAGTGCTTCTCTACAGCCAGAACTTCCGTGTCGGCGAATTTTATTACATGGTCGGTCTCATTCAGTGCGTGCTCTGCCACGGCCGATTTCTCCACCTGCCCCAACCTGCAATGTCGCTTATGCTCTTTGATCCTGGTGTTAATGGATCGTCCAGTCATTCCGACATAAACTTTTCCGCATGTGCATGGTATGCGGTATATTCCCGACATTGCAAGTGGGTCTCTTTTCTCCTTCGCCGATCTAAGACACTCTTTGATCTTCCTTGTCGGTTTGAAAATCGTCTTTACGCCATGTTTGCGCAATATACGGCCGATTCTGTCCGTCACTCTGGGAATGTATGGCAGAAAGGCCGTACCCGACAATTCTCTTTCCGGTTCCTTACTTCGCCGAGGTTTGGGCTCTGTTACACTTCTAATATAATTTGTGGAGTAACCATTGCTCCTCAGGACAGTTTCCAGGTGTTGCATGGCTTGTACCTCTTCTTTCTTCAGGTTGCAAGCTATTAGATCCGACGACGTACCGAAAACTAAGCGCAGATCCGACGCAACGTATCACACGGAATACGAATCGATTAATCAAGGCGTCTTCTCTGCCGGCGGACATACAGAGAAACCTGCGCAACACAGAAGCCCTACCACCTCGGCTGTATGGATTACCCAAGATCCATAAGAACAACGTTCCACTGAGACCGATCGTTAGCGCTCCTGGATCACCGACATATAAACTGGCAAAACACTTGGCCTCTCTGCTCCAGCCACACGTGGGGAAGACCGACACATAGATTAAGGACTCAGGACATTTCATTGAGAAGCTGAAGAAACTGAAACTTGCACCAAACGACATCCTGGTCAGCTTTGATGTTGTTTCGTTATTTACGAAAGTGCCACTCAGTGACGCTCTGGAGCACATCGGTTCCATTTTCCCGCTAGACATCAGAAAGCTCTTCCATGCATGTCTCACCACGAGCTATTTCACGTGGAATGGCGATTTCTACGAACAGCTGGAAGGCGTCGCCATGGGTAGTCCTCTCAGTCCAGTGGTGGCCAACTTCTTCATGGAACAATTCGAAGCACAGGCACTGGACTCGGCGACTTGCAAACCTAAGGTGTGGTACAGGTACGTCGATGATACTTTCGTGGTGTGGAGCCATGGTGAAGAACAGCTCAGTGACTTCCTAAGACACTTGAACAGCCTCCTTGCCAACATAACATTTACCATGGAAGTAGAAAAGGACAAGAAACTGCCATTTCTAGATGTTCTGGTCACAAGGGACGGCGAAGATCTGGGACACAGCGTGTATCGAAAACCGACTCACACGGACCGATACCTGCACAAACTGTCAAACCACCACCCGAGCCAGAAAAGAGGCATGATTAGTACGCTCGTAACGAGAGCAGGACGAATATGTGAGCCGCAACACCTCAAACGAGAAATGCAACACCTGGAAACTGTCCTGAGGAGCAATGGTTACTCCACAAATTATATTAGAAGTGTAACAGAGCCCAAACCTCGGCGAAGTAAGGAACCGGAAAAAGAATTGTCGGGTACGGCCTTTCTGCCATACATTCCCAGAGTGACGGACAGAATCGGCCGTATATTGCGCAAACATGGCGTAAAGACGATTTTCAAACCGACAAGGAAGATCAAAGAGTGTCTTAGATCGGCGAAGGAGAAAAGAGACCCACTTGCAATGTCGGGAATATACCGCATACCATGCACATGCGGAAAAGTTTATGTCGGAATGACTGGACGATCCATTAACACCAGGATCAAAGAGCATAAGCGACATTGCAGGTTGGGGCAGGTGGAGAAATCGGCCGTGGCAGAGCACGCACTGAATGAGACCGACCATGTAATAAAATTCGCCGACACGGAAGTTCTGGCTGTAGAGAAGCACTATCACACGCGCTTGTTCAGAGAAGCTGTAGAAATACAAAAACACGCGAACAGTTTGAACAAGAAAGAGGAAAGCCTTAAGGTCAACGGATCCTGGCTTCCCGTACTGCAGCGAACGACCGTCGCAGGTAGCAAGAGGAGAACCGCACCGGAAATGACCGCGGAGAAGCCCTCGGACGTTGGCGCGCCAGGTACATATAGCCTGCGCCCGCGAGCTCGGCTCCAGTTCACCACCGGCAATGGAGGGTGAAGCTTTGACAATGCCAGCCACTCGTGCTGGCGAAACGTCAGAAAAATCATTAGATGAACGTCGGCCGAAGAACCCGAGACAGAAGCCAATAGGCAGTTTGTCAACAAGTGGCCACGAAAGCCTCAACAATTTTGTATTACGCCTCTACGGGGAGGAGATTTGCAGATTGTACCGACGCCTAGACCAACGACGGAAGAAGAAAGCGCGACTGATGTCCTCTCTCGCCTTTCTGTCACGTTGCCGAGATGAATGTGCTACACCGAAGTTCTTGAGATGTAAGCGCCTATTCACCACCGCCCAAGCACATCGTATCTACGACAGAATGGAACGAGCTTTTCTTCGTGAGCGAATACATACAACACAGAGAGACCTGGCAAGAACGGATCAGGAACTTCTGGACCTTTTCTATCAACTAAGTAGCAGAATGCATCGAGACGACTGGGACAAGATTGACAGCATCACTCACAGGAGCATGCAGAACGAACTCGAGCGCTGCACCGATCGACAGAAGAAAAAGTTTGAAAGATGCCGGAAGCACACCGACAAGGCGACTCCCGACATGTCACACACAGTGGTCAACCTCACTGGACGACAATTGACCGAAGAGGAAGTGTCTGTTCTTCAAAAAGGAGGGAATTTCGCTATCATCCCGAGAACTATACCTATGGAGGACATCATTGCCAACACCGAAGCAGCCATTCGTACCCTTCCTTGTGAAAGGGCAGAGGAAATACGCACGGAAACAGCCAGGATACTGCGCCGAGCAAAACCACCAGCTTGCAACCTGAAGAAAGAAGAGGTACAAGCCATTAAGAATCTCAACGCCGACAAGAGTATATTGGTACGGCCTGCCGATAAGGGGAATGCGACCGTCGTAATGAAGACCGAAGATTATGAGCAAAAGATCCGAGACCTATTAGATCCGACGACGTACCGAAAACTAAGCGCAGATCCGACGCAACGTATCACACGGAATACGAATCGATTAATCAAGGCGTCTTCTCTGCCGGCGGACATACAGAGAAACCTGCGCAACACAGAAGCCCTACCACCTCGGCTGTATGGATTACCCAAGATCCATAAGAACAACGTTCCACTGAGACCGATCGTTAGCGCTCCTGGATCACCGACATATAAACTGGCAAAACACTTGGCCTCTCTGCTCCAGCCACACGTGGGGAAGACCGACACATACATTAAGGACTCAGGACATTTCATTGAGAAGCTGAAGAAACTGAAACTTGCACCAAACGACATCCTGGTCAGCTTTGATGTTGTTTCGTTATTTACGAAAGTGCCACTCAGTGACGCTCTGGAGCACATCGGTTCCATTTTCCCGCTAGACATCAGAAAGCTCTTCCATGCATGTCTCACCACGAGCTATTTCACGTGGAATGGCGATTTCTACGAACAGCTGGAAGGCGTCGCCATGGGTAGTCCTCTCAGTCCAGTGGTGGCCAACTTCTTCATGGAACAATTCGAAGCACAGGCACTGGACTCGGCGACTTGCAAACCTAAGGTGTGGTACAGGTACGTCGATGATACTTTCGTGGTGTGGAGCCATGGTGAAGAACAGCTCAGTGACTTCCTAAGACACTTGAACAGCCTCCATGCCAACATAACATTTACCATGGAAGTAGAAAAGGACAAGAAACTGCCATTTCTAGATGTTCTGGTCACAAGGGACGGCGAAGATCTGGGACACAGCGTGTATCGAAAACCGACTCACACGGACCGATACCTGCACAAACTGTCAAACCACCACCCGAGCCAGAAAAGAGGCATGATTAGTACGCTCGTAACGAGAGCAGGACGAATATGTGAGCCGCAACACCTCAAACGAGAAATGCAACACCTGGAAACTGTCCTGAGGAGCAATGGTTACTCCACAAATTATATTAGAAGTGTAACAGAGCCCAAACCTCGGCGAAGTAAGGAACCGGAAAAAGAATTGTCGGGTACGGCCTTTCTGCCATACATTCCCAGAGTGACGGACAGAATCGGCCGTATATTGCGCAAACATGGCGTAAAGACGATTTTCAAACCGACAAGGAAGATCAAAGAGTGTCTTAGATCGGCGAAGGAGAAAAGAGACCCACTTGCAATGTCGGGAATATACCGCATACCATGCACATGCGGAAAAGTTTATGTCGGAATGACTGGACGATCCATTAACACCAGGATCAAAGAGCATAAGCGACATTGCAGGTTGGGGCAGGTGGAGAAATCGGCCGTGGCAGAGCACGCACTGAATGAGACCGACCATGTAATAAAATTCGCCGACACGGAAGTTCTGGCTGTAGAGAAGCACTATCACACGCGCTTGTTCAGAGAAGCTGTAGAAATACAAAAACACGCGAACAGTTTGAACAAGAAAGAGGAAAGCCTTAAGGTCAACGGATCCTGGCTTCCCGTACTGCAGCGAACGACCGTCGCAGGTAGCAAGAGGAGAACCGCACCGGAAATGACCGCGGAGAAGCCCTCGGACGTTGGCGCGCCAGGTACATATAGCCTGCGCCCGCGAGCTCGGCTCCAGTTCACCACCGGCAATGGAGGGTGAAGCTTTGACAATGCCAGCCACTCGTGCTGGCGAAACGTCAGAAAAATCATTAGATGAACGTCGGCCGAAGAACCCGAGACAGAAGCCAATAGGCAGTTTGTCAACAAGTGGCCACGAAAGCCTCAACAATTTTGTATTACGCCTCTACGGGGAGGAGATTTGCAGATTGTACCGACGCCTAGACCAACGACGGAAGAAGAAAGCGCGACTGATGTCCTCTCTCGCCTTTCTGTCACGTTGCCGAGATGAATGTGCTACACCGAAGTTCTTGAGATGTAAGCGCCTATTCACCACCGCCCAAGCACATCGTATCTACGACAGAATGGAACGAGCTTTTCTTCGTGAGCGAATACATACAACACGGAGAGACCTGGCAAGAACGGATCAGGAACTTCTGGACCTTTTCTATCAACTAAGTAGCAGAATGCATCGAGACGACTGGGACAAGATTGACAGCATCACTCACAGGAGCATGCAGAACGAACTCGAGCGCTGCACCGATCGACAGAAGAAAAAGTTTGAAAGATGCCGGAAGCACACCGACAAGGCGACTCCCGACATGTCACACACAGTGGTCAACCTCACTGGACGACAATTGACCGAAGAGGAAGTGTCTGTTCTTCAAAAAGGAGGGAATTTCGCTATCATCCCGAGAACTATACCTATGGAGGACATCATTGCCAACACCGAAGCAGCCATTCGTACCCTTCCTTGTGAAAGGGCAGAGGAAATACGCACGGAAACAGCCAGGATACTGCGCCGAGCAAAACCACCAGCTTGCAACCTGAAGAAAGAAGAGGTACAAGCCATTAAGAATCTCAACGCCGACAAGAGTATATTGGTACGGCCTGCCGATAAGGGGAATGCGACCGTCGTAATGAAGACCGAAGATTATTAGCAAAAGATCCGAGACCTATTAGATCCGACGACGTACCGAAAACTAAGCGGAGATCCGACGCAACGTATCACACGGAATACGAATCGATTAATCAAGGCGTCTTCTCTGCCGGCGGACATACAGAGAAACCTGCGCAACACAGAAGCCCTACCACCTCGGCTGTATGGATTACCCAAGATCCATAAGAACAACGTTCCACTGAGACCGATCGTTAGCGCTCCTGGATCACCGACATATAAACTGGCAAAACACTTGGCCTCTCTGCTCCAGCCACACGTGGGGAAGACCGACACATACATTAAGGACTCAGGACATTTCATTGAGAAGCTGAAGAAACTGAAACTTGCACCAAACGACATCCTGGTCAGCTTTGATGTTGTTTCGTTATTTACGAAAGTGCCACTCAGTGACGCTCTGGAGCACATCGGTTCCATTTTCCCGCTAGACATCAGAAAGCTCTTCCATGCATGTCTCACCACGAGCTATTTCACGTGGAATGGCGATTTCTACGAACAGCTGGAAGGCGTCGCCATGGGTAGTCCTCTCAGTCCAGTGGTGGCCAACTTCTTCATGGAACAATTCGAAGCACAGGCACTGGACTCGGCGACTTGCAAACCTAAGGTGTGGTACAGGTACGTCGATGATACTTTCGTGGTGTGGAGCCATGGTGAAGAACAGCTCAGTGACTTCCTAAGACACTTGAACAGCCTCCTTGCCAACATAACATTTACCATGGAAGTAGAAAAGGACAAGAAACTGCCATTTCTAGATGTTCTGGTCACAAGGGACGGCGAAGATCTGGGACACAGCGTGTATCGAAAACCGACTCACACGGACCGATACCTGCACAAACTGTCAAACCACCACCCGAGCCAGAAAAGAGGCATGATTAGTACGCTCGTAACGAGAGCAGGACGAATATGTGAGCCGCAACACCTCAAACGAGAAATGCAACACCTGGAAACTGTCCTGAGGAGCAATGGTTACTCCACAAATTATATTAGAAGTGTAACAGAGCCCAAACCTCGGCGAAGTAAGGAACCGGAAAAAGAATTGTCGGGTACGGCCTTTCTGCCATACATTCCCAGAGTGACGGACAGAATCGGCCGTATATTGCGCAAACATGGCGTAAAGACGATTTTCAAACCGACAAGGAAGATCAAAGAGTGTCTTAGATCGGCGAAGGAGAAAAGAGACCCACTTGCAATGTCGGGAATATACCGCATACCATGCACATGCGGAAAAGTTTATGTCGGAATGACTGGACGATCCATTAACACCAGGATCAAAGAGCATAAGCGACATTGCAGGTTGGGGCAGGTGGAGAAATCGGCCGTGGCAGAGCACGCACTGAATGAGACCGACCATGTAATAAAATTCGCCGACACGGAAGTTCTGGCTGTAGAGAAGCACTATCACACGCGCTTGTTCAGAGAAGCTGTAGAAATACAAAAACACGCGAACAGTTTGAACAAGAAAGAGGAAAGCCTTAAGGTCAACGGATCCTGGCTTCCCGTACTGCAGCGAACGACCGTCGCAGGTAGCAAGAGGAGAACCGCACCGGAAATGACCGCGGAGAAGCCCTCGGACGTTGGCGCGCCAGGTACATATAGCCTGCGCCCGCGAGCTCGGCTCCAGTTCACCACCGGCAATGGAGGGTGAAGCTTTGACAATGCCAGCCACTCGTGCTGGCGAAACGTCAGAAAAATCATTAGATGAACGTCGGCCGAAGAACCCGAGACAGAAGCCAATAGGCAGTTTGTCAACAAGTGGCCACGAAAGCCTCAACAATTTTGTATTACGCCTCTACGGGGAGGAGATTTGCAGATTGTACCGACGCCTAGACCAACGACGGAAGAAGAAAGCGCGACTGATGTCCTCTCTCGCCTTTCTGTCACGTTGCCGAGATGAATGTGCTACACCGAAGTTCTTGAGATGTAAGCGCCTATTCACCACCGCCCAAGCACATCGTATCTACGACAGAATGGAACGAGCTTTTCTTCGTGAGCGAATACATACAACACGGAGAGACCTGGCAAGAACGGATCAGGAACTTCTGGACCTTTTCTATCAACTAAGTAGCAGAATGCATCGAGACGACTGGGACAAGATTGACAGCATCACTCACAGGAGCATGCAGAACGAACTCGAGCGCTGCACCGATCGACAGAAGAAAAAGTTTGAAAGATGCCGGAAGCACACCGACAAGGCGACTCCCGACATGTCACACACAGTGGTCAACCTCACTGAACGACAATTGACCGAAGAGGAAGTGTCTGTTCTTCAAAAAGGAGGGAATTTCGCTATCATCCCGAGAACTATACCTATGGAGGACATCATTGCCAACACCGAAGCAGCCATTCGTACCCTTCCTTGTGAAAGGGCAGAGGAAATACGCACGGAAACAGCCAGGATACTGCGCCGAGCAAAACCACCAGCTTGCAACCTGAAGAAAGAAGAGGTACAAGCCATTAAGAATCTCAACGCCGACAAGAGTATATTGGTACTGCCTGCCGATAAGGGGAATGCGACCGTCGTAATGAAGACCGAAGATTATGAGCAAAAGATCCGAGACCTATTAGATCCGACGACGTACCGAAAACTAAGCGCAGATCCGACGCAACGTATCACACGGAATACGAATCGATTAATCAAGGCGTCTTCTCTGCCGGCGGACATACAGAGAAACCTGCGCAACACAGAAGCCCTACCACCTCGGCTGTATGGATTACCCAAGATCCATAAGAACAACGTTCCACTGAGACCGATCGTTAGCGCTCCTGGATCACCGACATATAAACTGGCAAAACACTTGGCCTCTCTGCTCCAGCCACACGTGGGGAAGACCGACACATACATTAAGGACTCAGGACATTTCATTGAGAAGCTGAAGAAACTGAAACTTGCACCAAACGACATCCTGGTCAGCTTTGATGTTGTTTCGTTATTTACGAAAGTGCCACTCAGTGACGCTCTGGAGCACATCGGTTCCATTTTCCCGCTAGACATCAGAAAGCTCTTCCATGCATGTCTCACCACGAGCTATTTCACGTGGAATGGCGATTTCTACGAACAGCTGGAAGGCGTCGCCATGGGTAGTCCTCTCAGTCCAGTGGTGGCCAACTTCTTCATGGAACAATTCGAAGCACAGGCACTGGACTCGGCGACTTGCAAACCTAAGGTGTGGTACAGGTACGTCGATGATACTTTCGTGGTGTGGAGCCATGGTGAAGAACAGCTCAGTGACTTCCTAAGACACTTGAACAGCCTCCATGCCAACATAACATTTACCATGGAAGTAGAAAAGGACAAGAAACTGCCATTTCTAGATGTTCTGGTCACAAGGGACGGCGAAGATCTGGGACACAGCGTGTATCGAAAACCGACTCACACGGACCGATACCTGCACAAACTGTCAAACCACCACCCGAGCCAGAAAAGAGGCATGATTAGTACGCTCGTAACGAGAGCAGGACGAATATGTGAGCCGCAACACCTCAAACGAGAAATGCAACACCTGGAAACTGTCCTGAGGAGCAATGGTTACTCCACAAATTATATTAGAAGTGTAACAGAGCCCAAACCTCGGCGAAGTAAGGAACCGGAAAAAGAATTGTCGGGTACGGCCTTTCTGCCATACATTCCCAGAGTGACGGACAGAATCGGCCGTATATTGCGCAAACATGGCGTAAAGACGATTTTCAAACCGACAAGGAAGATCAAAGAGTGTCTTAGATCGGCGAAGGAGAAAAGAGACCCACTTGCAATGTCGGGAATATACCGCATACCATGCACATGCGGAAAAGTTTATGTCGGAATGACTGGACGATCCATTAACACCAGGATCAAAGAGCATAAGCGACATTGCAGGTTGGGGCAGGTGGAGAAATCGGCCGTGGCAGAGCACGCACTGAATGAGACCGACCATGTAATAAAATTCGCCGACACGGAAGTTCTGGCTGTAGAGAAGCACTATCACACGCGCTTGTTCAGAGAAGCTGTAGAAATACAAAAACACGCGAACAGTTTGAACAAGAAAGAGGAAAGCCTTAAGGTCAACGGATCCTGGCTTCCCGTACTGCAGCGAACGACCGTCGCAGGTAGCAAGAGGAGAACCGCACCGGAAATGACCGCGGAGAAGCCCTCGGACGTTGGCGCGCCAGGTACATATAGCCTGCGCCCGCGAGCTCGGCTCCAGTTCACCACCGGCAATGGAGGGTGAAGCTTTGACAATGCCAGCCACTCGTGCTGGCGAAACGTCAGAAAAATCATTAGATGAACGTCGGCCGAAGAACCCGAGACAGAAGCCAATAGGCAGTTTGTCAACAAGTGGCCACGAAAGCCTCAACAATTTTGTATTACGCCTCTACGGGGAGGAGATTTGCAGATTGTACCGACGCCTAGACCAACGACGGAAGAAGAAAGCGCGACTGATGTCCTCTCTCGCCTTTCTGTCACGTTGCCGAGATGAATGTGCTACACCGAAGTTCTTGAGATGTAAGCGCCTATTCACCACCGCCCAAGCACATCGTATCTACGACAGAATGGAACGAGCTTTTCTTCGTGAGCGAATACATACAACACGGAGAGACCTGGCAAGAACGGATCAGGAACTTCTGGACCTTTTCTATCAACTAAGTAGCAGAATGCATCGAGACGACTGGGACAAGATTGACAGCATCACTCACAGGAGCATGCAGAACGAACTCGAGCGCTGCACCGATCGACAGAAGAAAAAGTTTGAAAGATGCCGGAAGCACACCGACAAGGCGACTCCCGACATGTCACACACAGTGGTCAACCTCACTGAACGACAATTGACCGAAGAGGAAGTGTCTGTTCTTCAAAAAGGAGGGAATTTCGCTATCATCCCGAGAACTATACCTATGGAGGACATCATTGCCAACACCGAAGCAGCCATTCGTACCCTTCCTTGTGAAAGGGCAGAGGAAATACGCACGGAAACAGCCAGGATACTGCGCCGAGCAAAACCACCAGCTTGCAACCTGAAGAAAGAAGAGGTACAAGCCATTAAGAATCTCAACGCCGACAAGAGTATATTGGTACTGCCTGCCGATAAGGGGAATGCGACCGTCGTAATGAAGACCGAAGATTATGAGCAAAAGATCCGAGACCTATTAGATCCGACGACGTACCGAAAACTAAGCGCAGATCCGACGCAACGTATCACACGGAATACGAATCGATTAATCAAGGCGTCTTCTCTGCCGGCGGACATACAGAGAAACCTGCGCAACACAGAAGCCCTACCACCTCGGCTGTATGGATTACCCAAGATCCATAAGAACAACGTTCCACTGAGACCGATCGTTAGCGCTCCTGGATCACCGACATATAAACTGGCAAAACACTTGGCCTCTCTGCTCCAGCCACACGTGGGGAAGACCGACACATACATTAAGGACTCAGGACATTTCATTGAGAAGCTGAAGAAACTGAAACTTGCACCAAACGACATCCTGGTCAGCTTTGATGTTGTTTCGTTATTTACGAAAGTGCCACTCAGTGACGCTCTGGAGCACATCGGTTCCATTTTCCCGCTAGACATCAGAAAGCTCTTCCATGCATGTCTCACCACGAGCTATTTCACGTGGAATGGCGATTTCTACGAACAGCTGGAAGGCGTCGCCATGGGTAGTCCTCTCAGTCCAGTGGTGGCCAACTTCTTCATGGAACAATTCGAAGCACAGGCACTGGACTCGGCGACTTGCAAACCTAAGGTGTGGTACAGGTACGTCGATGATACTTTCGTGGTGTGGAGCCATGGTGAAGAACAGCTCAGTGACTTCCTAAGACACTTGAACAGCCTCCATGCCAACATAACATTTACCATGGAAGTAGAAAAGGACAAGAAACTGCCATTTCTAGATGTTCTGGTCACAAGGGACGGCGAAGATCTGGGACACAGCGTGTATCGAAAACCGACTCACACGGACCGATACCTGCACAAACTGTCAAACCACCACCCGAGCCAGAAAAGAGGCATGATTAGTACGCTCGTAACGAGAGCAGGACGAATATGTGAGCCGCAACACCTCAAACGAGAAATGCAACACCTGGAAACTGTCCTGAGGAGCAATGGTTACTCCACAAATTATATTAGAAGTGTAACAGAGCCCAAACCTCGGCGAAGTAAGGAACCGGAAAAAGAATTGTCGGGTACGGCCTTTCTGCCATACATTCCCAGAGTGACGGACAGAATCGGCCGTATATTGCGCAAACATGGCGTAAAGACGATTTTCAAACCGACAAGGAAGATCAAAGAGTGTCTTAGATCGGCGAAGGAGAAAAGAGACCCACTTGCAATGTCGGGAATATACCGCATACCATGCACATGCGGAAAAGTTTATGTCGGAATGACTGGACGATCCATTAACACCAGGATCAAAGAGCATAAGCGACATTGCAGGTTGGGGCAGGTGGAGAAATCGGCCGTGGCAGAGCACGCACTGAATGAGACCGACCATGTAATAAAATTCGCCGACACGGAAGTTCTGGCTGTAGAGAAGCACTATCACACGCGCTTGTTCAGAGAAGCTGTAGAAATACAAAAACACGCGAACAGTTTGAACAAGAAAGAGGAAAGCCTTAAGGTCAACGGATCCTGGCTTCCCGTACTGCAGCGAACGACCGTCGCAGGTAGCAAGAGGAGAACCGCACCGGAAATGACCGCGGAGAAGCCCTCGGACGTTGGCGCGCCAGGTACATATAGCCTGCGCCCGCGAGCTCGGCTCCAGTTCACCACCGGCAATGGAGGGTGAAGCTTTGACAATGCCAGCCACTCGTGCTGGCGAAACGTCAGAAAAATCATTAGATGAACGTCGGCCGAAGAACCCGAGACAGAAGCCAATAGGCAGTTTGTCAACAAGTGGCCACGAAAGCCTCAACAATTTTGTATTACGCCTCTACGGGGAGGAGATTTGCAGATTGTACCGACGCCTAGACCAACGACGGAAGAAGAAAGCGCGACTGATGTCCTCTCTCGCCTTTCTGTCACGTTGCCGAGATGAATGTGCTACACCGAAGTTCTTGAGATGTAAGCGCCTATTCACCACCGCCCAAGCACATCGTATCTACGACAGAATGGAACGAGCTTTTCTTCGTGAGCGAATACATACAACACGGAGAGACCTGGCAAGAACGGATCAGGAACTTCTGGACCTTTTCTATCAACTAAGTAGCAGAATGCATCGAGACGACTGGGACAAGATTGACAGCATCACTCACAGGAGCATGCAGAACGAACTCGAGCGCTGCACCGATCGACAGAAGAAAAAGTTTGAAAGATGCCGGAAGCACACCGACAAGGCGACTCCCGACATGTCACACACAGTGGTCAACCTCACTGAACGACAATTGACCGAAGAGGAAGTGTCTGTTCTTCAAAAAGGAGGGAATTTCGCTATCATCCCGAGAACTATACCTATGGAGGACATCATTGCCAACACCGAAGCAGCCATTCGTACCCTTCCTTGTGAAAGGGCAGAGGAAATACGCACGGAAACAGCCAGGATACTGCGCCGAGCAAAACCACCAGCTTGCAACCTGAAGAAAGAAGAGGTACAAGCCATTAAGAATCTCAACGCCGACAAGAGTATATAGGTACTGCCTGCCGATAAGGGGAATGCGACCGTCGTAATGAAGACCGAAGATTATGAGCAAAAGATCCGAGACCTATTAGATCCGACGACGTACCGAAAACTAAGCGCAGATCCGACGCAACGTATCACACGGAATACGAATCGATTAATCAAGGCGTCTTCTCTGCCGGCGGACATACAGAGAAACCTGCGCAACACAGAAGCCCTACCACCTCGGCTGTATGGATTACCCAAGATCCATAAGAACAACGTTCCACTGAGACCGATCGTTAGCGCTCCTGGATCACCGACATATAAACTGGCAAAACACTTGGCCTCTCTGCTCCAGCCACACGTGGGGAAGACCGACACATACATTAAGGACTCAGGACATTTCATTGAGAAGCTGAAGAAACTGAAACTTGCACCAAACGACATCCTGGTCAGCTTTGATGTTGTTTCGTTATTTACGAAAGTGCCACTCAGTGACGCTCTGGAGCACATCGGTTCCATTTTCCCGCTAGACATCAGAAAGCTCTTCCATGCATGTCTCACCACGAGCTATTTCACGTGGAATGGCGATTTCTACGAACAGCTGGAAGGCGTCGCCATGGGTAGTCCTCTCAGTCCAGTGGTGGCCAACTTCTTCATGGAACAATTCGAAGCACAGGCACTGGACTCGGCGACTTGCAAACCTAAGGTGTGGTACAGGTACGTCGATGATACTTTCGTGGTGTGGAGCCATGGTGAAGAACAGCTCAGTGACTTCCTAAGACACTTGAACAGCCTCCATGCCAACATAACATTTACCATGGAAGTAGAAAAGGACAAGAAACTGCCATTTCTAGATGTTCTGGTCACAAGGGACGGCGAAGATCTGGGACACAGCGTGTATCGAAAACCGACTCACACGGACCGATACCTGCACAAACTGTCAAACCACCACCCGAGCCAGAAAAGAGGCATGATTAGTACGCTCGTAACGAGAGCAGGACGAATATGTGAGCCGCAACACCTCAAACGAGAAATGCAACACCTGGAAACTGTCCTGAGGAGCAATGGTTACTCCACAAATTATATTAGAAGTGTAACAGAGCCCAAACCTCGGCGAAGTAAGGAACCGGAAAAAGAATTGTCGGGTACGGCCTTTCTGCCATACATTCCCAGAGTGACGGACAGAATCGGCCGTATATTGCGCAAACATGGCGTAAAGACGATTTTCAAACCGACAAGGAAGATCAAAGAGTGTCTTAGATCGGCGAAGGAGAAAAGAGACCCACTTGCAATGTCGGGAATATACCGCATACCATGCACATGCGGAAAAGTTTATGTCGGAATGACTGGACGATCCATTAACACCAGGATCAAAGAGCATAAGCGACATTGCAGGTTGGGGCAGGTGGAGAAATCGGCCGTGGCAGAGCACGCACTGAATGAGACCGACCATGTAATAAAATTCGCCGACACGGAAGTTCTGGCTGTAGAGAAGCACTATCACACGCGCTTGTTCAGAGAAGCTGTAGAAATACAAAAACACGCGAACAGTTTGAACAAGAAAGAGGAAAGCCTTAAGGTCAACGGATCCTGGCTTCCCGTACTGCAGCGAACGACCGTCGCAGGTAGCAAGAGGAGAACCGCACCGGAAATGACCGCGGAGAAGCCCTCGGACGTTGGCGCGCCAGGTACATATAGCCTGCGCCCGCGAGCTCGGCTCCAGTTCACCACCGGCAATGGAGGGTGAAGCTTTGACAATGCCAGCCACTCGTGCTGGCGAAACGTCAGAAAAATCATTAGATGAACGTCGGCCGAAGAACCCGAGACAGAAGCCAATAGGCAGTTTGTCAACAAGTGGCCACGAAAGCCTCAACAATTTTGTATTACGCCTCTACGGGGAGGAGATTTGCAGATTGTACCGACGCCTAGACCAACGACGGAAGAAGAAAGCGCGACTGATGTCCTCTCTCGCCTTTCTGTCACGTTGCCGAGATGAATGTGCTACACCGAAGTTCTTGAGATGTAAGCGCCTATTCACCACCGCCCAAGCACATCGTATCTACGACAGAATGGAACGAGCTTTTCTTCGTGAGCGAATACATACAACACGGAGAGACCTGGCAAGAACGGATCAGGAACTTCTGGACCTTTTCTATCAACTAAGTAGCAGAATGCATCGAGACGACTGGGACAAGATTGACAGCATCACTCACAGGAGCATGCAGAACGAACTCGAGCGCTGCACCGATCGACAGAAGAAAAAGTTTGAAAGATGCCGGAAGCACACCGACAAGGCGACTCCCGACATGTCACACACAGTGGTCAACCTCACTGAACGACAATTGACCGAAGAGGAAGTGTCTGTTCTTCAAAAAGGAGGGAATTTCGCTATCATCCCGAGAACTATACCTATGGAGGACATCATTGCCAACACCGAAGCAGCCATTCGTACCCTTCCTTGTGAAAGGGCAGGGGAAATACGCACGGAAACAGCCAGGATACTGCGCCGAGCAAAACCAACAGCTTGCAACCTGAAGAAAGAAGAGGTACAAGCCATTAAGAATCTCAACGCCGACAAGAGTATATTGGTACTGCCTGCCGATAAGGGGAATGCGACCGTCGTAATGAAGACCGAAGATTATGAGCAAAAGATCCGAGACCTATTAGATCCGACGACGTACCGAAAACTAAGCGCAGATCCGACGCAACGTATCACACGGAATACGAATCGATTAATCAAGGCGTCTTCTCTGCCGGCGGACATACAGAGAAACCTGCGCAACACAGAAGCCCTACCACCTCGGCTGTATGGATTACCCAAGATCCATAAGAACAACGTTCCACTGAGACCGATCGTTAGCGCTCCTGGATCACCGACATATAAACTGGCAAAACACTTGGCCTCTCTGCTCCAGCCACACGTGGGGAAGACCGACACATACATTAAGGACTCAGGACATTTCATTGAGAAGCTGAAGAAACTGAAACTTGCACCAAACGACATCCTGGTCAGCTTTGATGTTGTTTCGTTATTTACGAAAGTGCCACTCAGTGACGCTCTGGAGCACATCGGTTCCATTTTCCCGCTAGACATCAGAAAGCTCTTCCATGCATGTCTCACCACGAGCTATTTCACGTGGAATGGCGATTTCTACGAACAGCTGGAAGGCGTCGCCATGGGTAGTCCTCTCAGTCCAGTGGTGGCCAACTTCTTCATGGAACAATTCGAAGCACAGGCACTGGACTCGGCGACTTGCAAACCTAAGGTGTGGTACAGGTACGTCGATGATACTTTCGTGGTGTGGAGCCATGGTGAAGAACAGCTCAGTGACTTCCTAAGACACTTGAACAGCCTCCTTGCCAACATAACATTTACCATGGAAGTAGAAAAGGACAAGAAACTGCCATTTCTAGATGTTCTGGTCACAAGGGACGGCGAAGATCTGGGACACAGCGTGTATCGAAAACCGACTCACACGGACCGATACCTGCACAAACTGTCAAACCACCACCCGAGCCAGAAAAGAGGCATGATTAGTACGCTCGTAACGAGAGCAGGACGAATATGTGAGCCGCAACACCTCAAACGAGAAATGCAACACCTGGAAACTGTCCTGAGGAGCAATGGTTACTCCACAAATTATATTAGAAGTGTAACAGAGCCCAAACCTCGGCGAAGTAAGGAACCGGAAAAAGAATTGTCGGGTACGGCCTTTCTGCCATACATTCCCAGAGTGACGGACAGAATCGGCCGTATATTGCGCAAACATGGCGTAAAGACGATTTTCAAACCGACAAGGAAGATCAAAGAGTGTCTTAGATCGGCGAAGGAGAAAAGAGACCCACTTGCAATGTCGGGAATATACCGCATACCATGCACATGCGGAAAAGTTTATGTCGGAATGACTGGACGATCCATTAACACCAGGATCAAAGAGCATAAGCGACATTGCAGGTTGGGGCAGGTGGAGAAATCGGCTGTGGCAGAGCACGCACTGAATGAGACCGACCATGTAATAAAATTCGCCGACACGGAAGTTCTGGCTGTAGAGAAGCACTATCACACGCGCTTGTTCAGAGAAGCTGTAGAAATACAAAAACACGCGAACAGTTTGAACAAGAAAGAGGAAAGCCTTAAGGTCAACGGATCCTGGCTTCCCGTACTGCAGCGAACGACCGTCGCAGGTAGCAAGAGGAGAACCGCACCGGAAATGACCGCGGAGAAGCCCTCGGACGTTGGCGCGCCAGGTACATATAGCCTGCGCCCGCGAGCTCGGCTCCAGTTCACCACCGGCAATGGAGGGTGAAGCTTTGACAATGCCAGCCACTCGTGCTGGCGAAACGTCAGAAAAATCATTAGATGAACGTCGGCCGAAGAACCCGAGACAGAAGCCAATAGGCAGTTTGTCAACAAGTGGCCACGAAAGCCTCAACAATTTTGTATTACGCCTCTACGGGGAGGAGATTTGCAGATTGTACCGACGCCTAGACCAACGACGGAAGAAGAAAGCGCGACTGATGTCCTCTCTCGCCTTTCTGTCACGTTGCCGAGATGAATGTGCTACACCGAAGTTCTTGAGATGTAAGCGCCTATTCACCACCGCCCAAGCACATCGTATCTACGACAGAATGGAACGAGCTTTTCTTCGTGAGCGAATACATACAACACGGAGAGACCTGGCAAGAACGGATCAGGAACTTCTGGACCTTTTCTATCAACTAAGTAGCAGAATGCATCGAGACGACTGGGACAAGATTGACAGCATCACTCACAGGAGCATGCAGAACGAACTCGAGCGCTGCACCGATCGACAGAAGAAAAAGTTTGAAAGATGCCGGAAGCACACCGACAAGGCGACTCCCGACATGTCACACACAGTGGTCAACCTCACTGAACGACAATTGACCGAAGAGGAAGTGTCTGTTCTTCAAAAAGGAGGGAATTTCGCTATCATCCCGAGAACTATACCTATGGAGGACATCATTGCCAACACCGAAGCAGCCATTCGTACCCTTCCTTGTGAAAGGGCAGAGGAAATACGCACGGAAACAGCCAGGATACTGCGCCGAGCAAAACCACCAGCTTGCAACCTGAAGAAAGAAGAGGTACAAGCCATTAAGAATCTCAACGCCGACAAGAGTATATTGGTACTGCCTGCCGATAAGGGGAATGCGACCGTCGTAATGAAGACCGAAGATTATGAGCAAAAGATCCGAGACCTATTAGATCCGACGACGTACCGAAAACTAAGCTCAGATCCGACGCAACGTATCACACGGAATACGAATCGATTAATCAAGGCGTCTTCTCTGCCGGCGGACATACAGAGAAACCTGCGCAACACAGAAGCCCTACCACCTCGGCTGTATGGATTACCCAAGATCCATAAGAACAACGTTCCACTGAGACCGATCGTTAGCGCTCCTGGATCACCGACATATAAACTGGCAAAACACTTGGCCTCTCTGCTCCAGCCACACGTGGGGAAGACCGACACATACATTAAGGACTCAGGACATTTCATTGAGAAGCTGAAGAAACTGAAACTTGCACCAAACGACATCCTGGTCAGCTTTGATGTTGTTTCGTTATTTACGAAAGTGCCACTCAGTGACGCTCTGCAGCAAATCGGTTCCATTTTCCCGCTAGACATCAGAAAGCTCTTCCATGCATGTCTCACCACGAGCTATTTCACGTGGAATGGCGATTTCTACGAACAGCTGGAAGGCGTCGCCATGGGTAGTCCTCTCAGTCCAGTGGTGGCCAACTTCTTCATGGAACAATTCGAAGCACAGGCACTGGACTCGGCGACTTGCAAACCTAAGGTGTGGTACAGGTACGTCGATGATACTTTCGTGGTGTGGAGCCATGGTGAAGAACAGCTCAGTGACTTCCTAAGACACTTGAACAGCCTCCATGCCAACATAACATTTACCATGGAAGTAGAAAAGGACAAGAAACTGCCATTTCTAGATGTTCTGGTCACAAGGGACGGCGAAGATCTGGGACACAGCGTGTATCGAAAACCGACTCACACGGACCGATACCTGCACAAACTGTCAAACCACCACCCGAGCCAGAAAAGAGGCATGATTAGTACGCTCGTAACGAGAGCAGGACGAATATGTGAGCCGCAACACCTCAAACGAGAAATGCAACACCTGGAAACTGTCCTGAGGAGCAATGGTTACTCCACAAATTATATTAGAAGTGTAACAGAGCCCAAACCTCGGCGAAGTAAGGAACCGGAAAAAGAATTGTCGGGTACGGCCTTTCTGCCATACATTCCCAGAGTGACGGACAGAATCGGCCGTATATTGCGCAAACATGGCGTAAAGACGATTTTCAAACCGACAAGGAAGATCAAAGAGTGTCTTAGATCGGCGAAGGAGAAAAGAGACCCACTTGCAATGTCGGGAATATACCGCATACCATGCACATGCGGAAAAGTTTATGTCGGAATGACTGGACGATCCATTAACACCAGGATCAAAGAGCATAAGCGACATTGCAGGTTGGGGCAGGTGGAGAAATCGGCCGTGGCAGAGCACGCACTGAATGAGACCGACCATGTAATAAAATTCGCCGACACGGAAGTTCTGGCTGTAGAGAAGCACTATCACACGCGCTTGTTCAGAGAAGCTGTAGAAATACAAAAACACGCGAACAGTTTGAACAAGAAAGAGGAAAGCCTTAAGGTCAACGGATCCTGGCTTCCCGTACTGCAGCGAACGACCGTCGCAGGTAGCAAGAGGAGAACCGCACCGGAAATGACCGCGGAGAAGCCCTCGGACGTTGGCGCGCCAGGTACATATAGCCTGCGCCCGCGAGCTCGGCTCCAGTTCACCACCGGCAATGGAGGGTGAAGCTTTGACAATGCCAGCCACTCGTGCTGGCGAAACGTCAGAAAAATCATTAGATGAACGTCGGCCGAAGAACCCGAGACAGAAGCCAATAGGCAGTTTGTCAACAAGTAGCCACGAAAGCCTCAACAATTTTGTATTACGCCTCTACGGGGAGGAGATTTGCAGATTGTACCGACGCCTAGACCAACGACGGAAGAAGAAAGCGCGACTGATGTCCTCTCTCGCCTTTCTGTCACGTTGCCGAGATGAATGTGCTACACCGAAGTTCTTGAGATGTAAGCGCCTATTCACCACCGCCCAAGCACATCGTATCTACGACAGAATGGAACGAGCTTTTCTTCGTGAGCGAATACATACAACACGGAGAGACCTGGCCAGAACGGATCAGGAACTTCTGGACCTTTTCTATCAACTAAGTAGCAGAATGCATCGAGACGACTGGGACAAGATTGACAGCATCACTCACAGGAGCATGCAGAACGAACTCGAGCGCTGCACCGATCGACAGAAGAAAAAGTTTGAAAGATGCCGGAAGCACACCGACAAGGCGACTCCCGACATGTCACACACAGTGGTCAACCTCACTGAACGACAATTGACCGAAGAGGAAGTGTCTGTTCTTCAAAAAGGAGGGAATTTCGCTATCATCCCGAGAACTATACCTATGGAGGACATCATTGCCAACACCGAAGCAGCCATTCGTACCCTTCCTTGTGAAAGGGCAGAGGAAATACGCATGGAAACAGCCAAGATACTGCGCCGAGCAAAACCACCAGCTTGCAACCTGAAGAAAGAAGAGGTACAAGCCATTAAGAATCTCAACGCCGACAAGAGTATATTGGTACTGCCTGCCGATAAGGGGAATGTGACCGTCGTAATGAAGACCGAAGATTATGAGCAAAAGATCCGAGACCTATTAGATCCGACGACGTACCGAAAACTAAGCGCAGATCCGACGCAACGTATCACACGGAATACGAATCGATTAATCAAGGCGTCTTCTCTGCCGGCGGACATACAGAGAAACCTGCGCAACACAGAAGCCCTACCACCTCGGCTGTATGGATTACCCAAGATCCATAAGAACAACGTTCCACTGAGACCGATCGTTAGCGCTCCTGGATCACCGACATATAAACTGGCAAAACACTTGGCCTCTCTGCTCCAGCCACACGTGGGGAAGACCGACACATACATTAAGGACTCAGGACATTTCATTGAGAAGCTGAAGAAACTGAAACTTGCACCAAACGACATCCTGGTCAGCTTTGATGTTGTTTCGTTATTTACGAAAGTGCCACTCAGTGACGCTCTGGAGCACATCGGTTCCATTTTCCCGCTAGACATCAGAAAGCTCTTCCATGCATGTCTCACCACGAGCTATTTCACGTGGAATGGCGATTTCTACGAACAGCTGGAAGGCGTCGCCATGGGTAGTCCTCTCAGTCCAGTGGTGGCCAACTTCTTCATGGAACAATTCGAAGCACAGGCACTGGACTCGGCGACTTGCAAACCTAAGGTGTGGTACAGGTACATCGATGATACTTTCGTGGTGTGGAGCCATGGTGAAGAACAGCTCAGTGACTTCCTAAGACACTTGAACAGCCTCCATGCCAACATAACATTTACCATGGAAGTAGAAAAGGACAAGAAACTGCCATTTCTAGATGTTCTGGTCACAAGGGACGGCGAAGATCTGGGACACAGCGTGTATCGAAAACCGACTCACACGGACCGATACCTGCACAAACTGTCAAACCACCACCCGAGCCAGAAAAGAGGCATGATTAGTACGCTCGTAACGAGAGCAGGACGAATATGTGAGCCGCAACACCTCAAACGAGAAATGCAACACCTGGAAACTGTCCTGAGGAGCAATGGTTACTCCACAAATTATATTAGAAGTGTAACAGAGCCCAAACCTCGGCGAAGTAAGGAACCGGAAAAAGAATTGTCGGGTACGGCCTTTCTGCCATACATTCCCAGAGTGACGGACAGAATCGGCCGTATATTGCGCAAACATGGCGTAAAGACGATTTTCAAACCGACAAGGAAGATCAAAGAGTGTCTTAGATCGGCGAAGGAGAAAAGAGACCCACTTGCAATGTCGGGAATATACCGCATACCATGCACATGCGGAAAAGTTTATGTCGGAATGACTGGACGATCCATTAACACCAGGATCAAAGAGCATAAGCGACATTGCAGGTTGGGGCAGGTGGAGAAATCGGCCGTGGCAGAGCACGCACTGAATGAGACCGACCATGTAATAAAATTCGCCGACACGGAAGTTCTGGCTGTAGAGAAGCACTATCACACGCGCTTGTTCAGAGAAGCTGTAGAAATACAAAAACACGCGAACAGTTTGAACAAGAAAGAGGAAAGCCTTAAGGTCAACGGATCCTGGCTTCCCGTACTGCAGCGAACGACCGTCGCAGGTAGCAAGAGGAGAACCGCACCGGAAATGACCGCGGAGAAGCCCTCGGACGTTGGCGCGCCAGGTACATATAGCCTGCGCCCGCGAGCTCGGCTCCAGTTCACCACCGGCAATGGAGGGTGAAGCTTTGACAATGCCAGCCACTCGTGCTGGCGAAACGTCAGAAAAATCATTAGATGAACGTCGGCCGAAGAACCCGAGACAGAAGCCAATAGGCAGTTTGTCAACAAGTAGCCACGAAAGCCTCAACAATTTTGTATTACGCCTCTACGGGGAGGAGATTTGCAGATTGTACCGACGCCTAGACCAACGACGGAAGAAGAAAGCGCGACTGATGTCCTCTCTCGCCTTTCTGTCACGTTGCCGAGATGAATGTGCTACACCGAAGTTCTTGAGATGTAAGCGCCTATTCACCACCGCCCAAGCACATCGTATCTACGACAGAATGGAACGAGCTTTTCTTCGTGAGCGAATACATACAACACGGAGAGACCTGGCCAGAACGGATCAGGAACTTCTGGACCTTTTCTATCAACTAAGTAGCAGAATGCATCGAGACGACTGGGACAAGATTGACAGCATCACTCACAGGAGCATGCAGAACGAACTCGAGCGCTGCACCGATCGACAGAAGAAAAAGTTTGAAAGATGCCGGAAGCACACCGACAAGGCGACTCCCGACATGTCACACACAGTGGTCAACCTCACTGAACGACAATTGACCGAAGAGGAAGTGTCTGTTCTTCAAAAAGGAGGGAATTTCGCTATCATCCCGAGAACTATACCTATGGAGGACATCATTGCCAACACCGAAGCAGCCATTCGTACCCTTCCTTGTGAAAGGGCAGAGGAAATACGCATGGAAACAGCCAAGATACTGCGCCGAGCAAAACCACCAGCTTGCAACCTGAAGAAAGAAGAGGTACAAGCCATTAAGAATCTCAACGCCGACAAGAGTATATTGGTACTGCCTGCCGATAAGGGGAATGTGACCGTCGTAATGAAGACCGAAGATTATGAGCAAAAGATCCGAGACCTATTAGATCCGACGACGTACCGAAAACTAAGCGCAGATCCGACGCAACGTATCACACGGAATACGAATCGATTAATCAAGGCGTCTTCTCTGCCGGCGGACATACAGAGAAACCTGCGCAACACAGAAGCCCTACCACCTCGGCTGTATGGATTACCCAAGATCCATAAGAACAACGTTCCACTGAGACCGATCGTTAGCGCTCCTGGATCACCGACATATAAACTGGCAAAACACTTGGCCTCTCTGCTCCAGCCACACGTGGGGAAGACCGACACATACATTAAGGACTCAGGACATTTCATTGAGAAGCTGAAGAAACTGAAACTTGCACCAAACGACATCCTGGTCAGCTTTGATGTTGTTTCGTTATTTACGAAAGTGCCACTCAGTGACGCTCTGGAGCACATCGGTTCCATTTTCCCGCTAGACATCAGAAAGCTCTTCCATGCATGTCTCACCACGAGCTATTTCACGTGGAATGGCGATTTCTACGAACAGCTGGAAGGCGTCGCCATGGGTAGTCCTCTCAGTCCAGTGGTGGCCAACTTCTTCATGGAACAATTCGAAGCACAGGCACTGGACTCGGCGACTTGCAAACCTAAGGTGTGGTACAGGTACATCGATGATACTTTCGTGGTGTGGAGCCATGGTGAAGAACAGCTCAGTGACTTCCTAAGACACTTGAACAGCCTCCATGCCAACATAACATTTACCATGGAAGTAGAAAAGGACAAGAAACTGCCATTTCTAGATGTTCTGGTCACAAGGGACGGCGAAGATCTGGGACACAGCGTGTATCGAAAACCGACTCACACGGACCGATACCTGCACAAACTGTCAAACCACCACCCGAGCCAGAAAAGAGGCATGATTAGTACGCTCGTAACGAGAGCAGGACGAATATGTGAGCCGCAACACCTCAAACGAGAAATGCAACACCTGGAAACTGTCCTGAGGAGCAATGGTTACTCCACAAATTATATTAGAAGTGTAACAGAGCCCAAACCTCGGCGAAGTAAGGAACCGGAAAAAGAATTGTCGGGTACGGCCTTTCTGCCATACATTCCCAGAGTGACGGACAGAATCGGCCGTATATTGCGCAAACATGGCGTAAAGACGATTTTCAAACCGACAAGGAAGATCAAAGAGTGTCTTAGATCGGCGAAGGAGAAAAGAGACCCACTTGCAATGTCGGGAATATACCGCATACCATGCACATGCGGAAAAGTTTATGTCGGAATGACTGGACGATCCATTAACACCAGGATCAAAGAGCATAAGCGACATTGCAGGTTGGGGCAGGTGGAGAAATCGGCCGTGGCAGAGCACGCACTGAATGAGACCGACCATGTAATAAAATTCGCCGACACGGAAGTTCTGGCTGTAGAGAAGCACTATCACACGCGCTTGTTCAGAGAAGCTGTAGAAATACAAAAACACGCGAACAGTTTGAACAAGAAAGAGGAAAGCCTTAAGGTCAACGGATCCTGGCTTCCCGTACTGCAGCGAACGACCGTCGCAGGTAGCAAGAGGAGAACCGCACCGGAAATGACCGCGGAGAAGCCCTCGGACGTTGGCGCGCCAGGTACATATAGCCTGCGCCCGCGAGCTCGGCTCCAGTTCACCACCGGCAATGGAGGGTGAAGCTTTGACAATGCCAGCCACTCGTGCTGGCGAAACGTCAGAAAAATCATTAGATGAACGTCGGCCGAAGAACCCGAGACAGAAGCCAATAGGCAGTTTGTCAAAACCTTTTTTGTTCTTGGAGATCTCCCTTCGTTCATCATTATTCCCAAAAAGTCCTATCTGTACCTCTTTTTCTGTATTCTAACCATATTTCTTTCAAAATAAATATGACTCATTGTACAATACTCATTTAGGCCCAAATCGTTTTCATATAACTTTCAAAGCATTCTTTCCCTATTCTCCATACTTAGGTTCTTATATAGTCTACCCCCTCTTAAGCTAACTTAAATCTACTGAGCTCAGATGATAAACTAAGGGACGAGGCAATGCAGCAGCACAAAACAATTAACACAAACAGCAATTAAAAAAATGCAGATTTGCGAAGCAAGCAGCATTATAGAAATTAGCAAAGCAATTGCAATATTACAACTAATATAAGGTAATGCGCAGCAAACAAGAAAATTAAATTCGTAGTTGGTTGGTTGGTTGGTTTGGGGAAGGAGACCAGACAGTGAGGTCATCGGTCTCATCGGATTAGGGAAGGACGGGGAAGGAAGTCGTCCGTGCCCTTTGAAAGGAACCATCCCGGCATTTGCCTGGAGCGATTTAGGGAAATCACGGAAAACCTAAATCAGGATGGCCGGACGCGGGATTGAACCGTCGTCCTCCCGAATGCGAGTCCAGTGTCTAACCACTGCGCCACCTCGCTCGGTAAAATTCGTAGTAAAACTGGCTTAACAGAGTAATACAAAGTGAAATTTAGTAGCGCTATGCCTCGCAAACAGCAGAAGCAAAGGTAATAAATTATATCTAAACATGACAAAGCTCAAGCAGAAAAATATTACAGTAAAGACAACAATGCAGACAAGGGAAATGTATATTCACATCTTAATGTCTATGTAATTAAAGTGGTGCACCACAAAAACCTATTCTATGAAATAAATTACCAAGTATTGTAAAGAAAATTATGTATGCAGTTCCTGTGAAGGGAAATGTCTTTTTGTGCTCCCTCATTTTTTTTTTGGAAATATATCACAAAACTATTATTTACTGGATCTGTAGACAGAAAATATTTATATTAGTACATCTATAAAATTTTATTTTAACCAATGCTGCAGTGCAGCTAGAAACTAGATATTAAACAAAATAGGCAAAGCAAGGCGTGAAACGTCATTCACTAGCCATATGGCATTTCATAGTGCAGTAAACAATCTTTCAACTAGAAAGACAATAGATGTGAAATGTTTCTCATCATTTCATTTCAGTAAATATCATAAATTAAGAGCTCCATAGTGTAATCATATGTTTTCAAGTTAGACCATGTTGTTTTTGCGATGCTTTCTACAAAGGAACGTCAATAGCGAGAATAATGGCCTCCCTGTTTTTTTTTCTACCTGTGCCACTGAAAAGGGCTCGCAATAATGGCTTTTTCTCCAGGCGTCTGACACAGCTGGGTGCCCGCGCCGCATTACGTGCAGGTGGTCACTTAACTTTTGTATGGAAATATTGACGACAGCAGTTTCCGCTACAGTGACAGTCTCATATAAAAAATTTCACAGGTCAAGAATTAGCGTTACAAATCTGTAGAAACAAAATCTTATTGATATAACAGTGTCCAAAAAAATATTCGTCAGCATTGTGATACAGTCACACATTTACACACATTTCATAACTCTTAAAGTACGATTCTTGGTTTCCAACATACTTCTTATTCCTCATATACGGTAGCATCATCTTATTGATCATAAACATATCTCAACAGCATAGTACACATCGTCGTCGTAATAATATCATAACATCTCAGTCAATTCTCAAAATCGTCGTAGCTTCCTCCAATAATTTCAAAACCTAAAAAAAATTCTCTGCTCATTTCAATAGTGTCATCTACCTCAAATGTACTTTAAAAATCATGATCCCATACCAAATATATCATTCAAAGCTCTCATAGTATCACAATGGTTCCGAAAAAATATGAGCATTTCACAAAGTGCAGACAAAATACAATTTCATAAGTGTGAAGTTACCCAACGGTATAATTACGTAAACATGTGTCACTGATGTAGTAAAAAAGTTTGTCTCTCTCAGTTAAATGATCAGTAGCTGTGTATTTTGTGTTGGAGAAATATGGTACCGATGTGTAAAGTTGTTTAAGCAAATACCATATTAGCTAGGGCTCCTTGTGCTTGCCAAACACATGGTACACAAAGTAAGCGTGTACCCCCCTGAGGATAAATGAATAATACCCTCGGGTGTTACAGATTACAGCAATGGAATGAAATGTATCACGAAATACCTTTGAATCATTGTACTTCAAATATCTTTAAAAATAAATGTTTTAAGTACAAAATTAATCACTCAAATGCGTGTACTGTAGCGCTAAACTGTGCGTCTTGTTGTAAGATAATCTCTGTGGAAGTGTCGTAGTTATCGTCCTCCGAAAGCTAAGTTCTGCAGAAGTCAATGTACTTACCTCACGATACACAAAAATGAAATGCTTTGCGAATAGATATCTTAGTTATTACGCTTATTGCCGTGATGAAGAAAGTACTGTGCTGTAACGTATTGTTGTGCTACAGAAAAGGCTGTCTCATTGTAGCTATACCACAAAAGTTACTACTAAAACATGTTTTACTTTACAGAAGAATTCACAAAAACTGTGCAGATATAAAACAGAAACACCGCAAAAGCAACATTGTAAATTGTCACTCATTAGTAGCGTCGTGATAAAATCGAGTAGCTGTCTCATAAACTAACCACTATGTCATCTGGTATCTCACTGAAAGTACTTTAAATCCAGAATGTATTTTCAAGTAAACCAAAATGTTGCATTAAAATCTCAACAGCAGTACCGGTACATGTTCTAAGTATGTGAGCCTTATAGTCGTTACGTAATCGTGCAACTAACAAGCAAGAATGTACACACACAATAACACCGTGCCGTCTGTTCACAACAACAATGCAGTCGTAATTTCTGTTTAAATAAGTTCTCTTGGTTCTTGACTGGATAGTTAACTTTAAAACATCGTTGCATGTTAACAGTTTCTAAGATTGAAAAAGAGTACTACTAACGTGAAGTGAAAAATTTTATAGCAAAGTCTAAGTTAAAAAGCAGATTATCTCTCAATGAACGGTTTTACATGTGAAGTGTGGTGCAATCCTTTACTCTTCATAGTACTCAGAGTTTGACATGAATGCAATTATCATGCGGTATACGTCGGTAAAGAATACTGGAATTTTTCTCAAGGTTAGCGTCTATGTTATTTTTCTCTGAGCCAGCCGGCGCAAGCGGCTGCCTGCGGTGCGAGTCATTGTCTGTCTCTTTGTTGGCGTGCGTCGTTATTGGGATTAGGAGACCTAACTTCTACAAATTCGCCTTGCCGAGAGGGCCCAGCTCTGTTAGAATCCCGCCTGTTCTGATGCAATTCAGGTCTGTCGTTACGAATATATCGTCTGTCGTCATGCCGGTAGTTTACATAGTTTCTAGATTGTCGGTCATGTGGTGGAGAATTTCTCCCTGAATCGTAACTGCGCGCTGAACTGTTGCGTCTGAAATTATTCTGTCTCCCTTGATAATAATAGTTCTGGTTACCATATTGTCTGTTTCTATGGTTATCTCTGTCATATTCATTACTACGGAAATGCGATCTTTCTCTGTAACTATTATTCTGCCAGCGGTTGTCATAAGGGTGGTGTCTGTTTTGGTCACGATTTATGTTGTGAGAATATCATTGTCGCGTCCAGTTATTATTTCTTTCATCGCGGAATTGTGGCGGATGTGACCTGTAATTGTTGTTTTCATGTTTTCGCGTTCCGCGATTGTCAGTGTCAATTTCCAATTCTTGTAGGAGTCCCTGAAAAGCTTCAATGTCGTCTTTGCAACGTCCTGCCAAAATAATATTTCTTAAATGTTCAGGCAATTTCATTAAGCAAATGCGGATGAGTTCTGAGGGGCTGTATGGGTTTGACAGGTACTGATTCTTGTGCAACATGTCTTCAAAATATTTCACAAGACTGGAGAATTCAGATTGTTCGAAATGTTTCATCATTATGATGCTATGTTTCACTCGGTCTTGTGTAGCTTGAGACCAATACGCTGAGAGGAAGGCATGGTAAAAGTCTCCTTCACTGTGACAATCGTGAATGACCGATCGCATTCTTACAGCTGGTTCATTCTCTAAGTAACCACACATAAATTCTAATCTGTGTTCTAACGACCAGTTGGGAGGAAAACAATGAGAGAATTGATGAAGCCATGCTTGTGGATGAATGTCGTTGCCAGAATTCTTAAATGTTTTGAATTTACGTGTAGTAATGAACAGCTTATAGTCAAAATCATCATGTCGGCGAGTCGCATATCGGTCATTATTAGGTCGTGTCGGCCGTTCCATCTCAAAATTCGGTGCAGATTGCCAGTTTCTATCATAACTTCCGAAATGCCCTGTGTTATTATTTTGCGTCTTTTCCGTATTTCTAAGTCCCTCTTCCCGTGTTGGAGCGCGAGTCTCCTCTGAAATTTGTAATTCTTGTATTACCTGCGTCAACTGATCTTGTACTTCCCGGATTTCTCTTTTGTACTGTGTATTGATTTGATTTTGATTTTGTTTGAATTTTCTAATTTGTTCATACTCTTCTGTGTCAGTGAAGGCTACAGGTCTTGTGTCATTCAGATCATCATCTACCTTTGTAGATAAGTTAGTGACCTGATCCGAAAGTTCGGCTACTTTCTCTGATAGTGAACACATTTCCTCAGTGTGTTTTTCTGAACCAAGTTTCAGAGTGTTCATTTGTGTTGAAATCGAATCTACTGTGTCCTTCAAGTTTTCCTGTGTTTTTGCAAGTTGCGTAACTGAATCGGTAGATGCAACTGAGTCAATTTTAGCCCACAAGATCTCATAATTTTCATGAACAATGGTTTGCAGTTCTTTTATGGCTGCTTCGTGATTCTGTAATGCATTTTCATGCCGCGAAAAAATAGGTTGAAAATGCTCACAAATTTGTGTTTTTACGTCATTACAGACTTTTTGACATTTCGATTCAATGTTATGTAACTCAATAGTTAAATCTTCACGTGTTTGTTCAAGTGTGGTGTCTAACTTTTTAAGATTTTGTTCCACTGTGTCTAACTTTTGAACATTTTGCTGTGTTTGTCTCTGATTTTGTTCCATTGTGTCTAACTGTTGCTGTGCTTGTCTCTGATTTTGTTCCATTGTGTCTAACTTTTGAAGACTTTGTCCCATTTGTCTCTGATTTTGTTCCATTTGTTGCATTAATTGCAATAATAATGTATTAGTGTCTGGAATCTGTTTCTCTATGCTTTTTGGCAGTGCATTTTCACCGGCAACATTCACATTTTGACAAGCAGAAAATGTGTCTTGACTCATTTGAGAAAACGGTGAGGACCCAAAACCTAAGTCTACAGTATTTGCAATATCGTGTTCTGTCATTTCGGATTCCTGAGGCGAGGTGTTGCCGACCGATCGATCGATAATGCTTCCCTCTTCACTAATTGTTTCACTGTCTACGCCATTGTTTGCCGCCCGCTCCATTTCCCTATGCACAATTACCAAATTACTAATTTGAACATCAGTTAATTCATTACTCGGTGGCGCTAACACACTGCTTTCGTTTTCACTGTCATTTCTCAGTTTACTTTGGAGCCTAGTATTACGTTTTTCACACGCCATTATTGTCACAGTGTTTCACACGACAACACAGAAAAACACAATTTGAAGAGCAAAAATAGGGGAACACATTAACATAGCACTGAAAATAATATCTAGTTAATTGCAGCTGCGAAATACTTGGTGCAAATCTACATGCATGCCACAACCGTTTTACTGCACAACAATGAAAGACTGCAACTACAAAGGAGATTTTCTCTACAATTACGCGCTATCAATCAACAAAATCTACACTAATTACACAAACTACAAGAAAAAATCAGAAGATTCCAGTGAGGTATCCTAGGCTAAGGGTCGACATATGAAACGTCCCCTTTTAACAATTGTACACGACTGTGCTTAAACTGACACACAATATTTTGTTAGCGCAACGCAATCTGACTTTCAAAAATCCCTACAAAAGAATGGCCCTGACTAACATTAAACTATACCTTTCACAAATCACTAAATCACTTACCTCACAATAATCTTCGTTTCTCCCACTACTGCAATACAGCAAGCGCCACTACTGCCAGCTAAATAAAAGATTCAAACTATGGAAGGCACTAACTACTGATAGGGATAGTTAGTAAATGAAAGATATTAATAGACAACAAACAATGTATTTACCTTGATATCATCATATATAAATATAGCAGTTCATGACAAATTTCCAAACTCCGCCATCTCTCTCCCCACATCCACCACTGCTGGCGGCTCACCTCCAACTGCGCAACGCTATGCGCTGTTCACAGCCAGCTGCCTAACACTACAATGGCGAGTATTACAACAATGCAAAGCAGCCACAGACTGCACACAGCACAGCCAGTGATTTTCATACAGAGGTGGCGTTACCAATAAAAAAACCTAAACAGTCTACTTACACATTAAATTTATGGGAGCTCATACTTCTCTGAAATTAAAAATGGATAACGTCAGTCACTATTACATAAAATTTATGGGAGCTCATACCTAACCACAATGAAACAACCTTAAATTTAACGATACGAACCAAATTCGAACTTTGAGTTCGATTTTTTGGGGGTTTGTTTCACTCCTTATGCCTTCACAAAAATTAGTTAATATTAATCAATGTCATATATTATGGGTATAAGCTCCTACGAAAAGTGTTTACTTTTCTGGGGCAGATGTTGAAGTTAAGAGATAGAACCATTTTTAGTTAATGCTGCATGCCGTTATGAGAAAATTGTTTCTCGAAAAAAAAAAATGTTCAAAGTTTGGGGAAAACTTTTAGTTATATTATAACTCCGATTTGCATGAACTAAGTGTTACACATATATTTTTAATGTCGCTGAACACGAATCTGAAGTTCGATTTTCGATATTCAATATATTTTCGGCGAGTATGTTTGCATGCACTCAGCAGTACGAATCACTTTGTGCACGTGCGTCACGGGACGAGTTTTCATCTACATCTATATGGATACCCTGCATATCACATTTAAGTGCCTGGCAGAGGGTTAATCGGATTACCTTCATAATTAATAATTGAAACTCTCAGCTGACGACAGGTGTTGATATACCTCGATTGGGACAGCTGAAAATGTGTGACCCGAGGTATGTCAACAACAACAGTCGGCAGCTGAGGGTTTCAATTAATTATCATTTATTCTAGAGAAGCTGCACAGTTATAAATGGTATCCGTTCTTTCGATAACAGTTACTATCTTCATATATCTTCACAATTCTCTATTATTCCAATCTCGTTTAGCGCGCGGAAAGAACGAACACCTGTATCTCTCCGTACGAGCTCTGATTTCCCTTATTTTATCCAGGTGATCGTTTCTCCCTATGTAGGTCGGTGTCAACAAAATATTTTCGCATTCGGAGGAGAAAGTTGGTGATTGGAATTTTTTCGCAACGAAAAACGTCTTTGTTTTAATGATGTCCAGCACAAATCCCGTATCATTTCATTTCAGTGACACTCTCTCCCATTATCACGATATAACGTGCTGCGCTTCTTTGAACTTTTTCGATGTACTCCGACAACCCTATCTAGTAAGGATCCCACACCGCGCAGCAGTATTCTAAAAGCGGACGGACAAGCGTACCTGAGCAGAGCGTTTCCGACCCAAGTGTGTCCCATTGCAACCGTCTGGCTATGGTAAGCTCCTATGGAACCAAACTGCTGAGGTCATCAGTCCCTATGCTTACACACTACTTACAGTAACCTAATATAAGGACAACACACACACACACACCCATGCCCGAGGAAGGACTCAAACCTCATAGCCAATCGTAGCGACAGGGGGAGCCGCGCGAACTGGACAAGGCGTTTGAGACAGCGCGGCTACAACCACGCGGCTCATGGCAGTCGTGACACTGCTTCAAACAATGGGCTGTAGAAACTTTTGTAAAGCACGGTGCAAAAAAAAAACTTTCCATTCCATGAGTCTAGACAAGTACACCTTTAAAAAATGCAACTACAAAGAAAATGAATTTTCGAACGTTTTGAATGAGAACCTGTCCTTAAGGAACACCGTTGATCAAATGTCACAGGGATTATGTACTCAGGTTTCACATGTAGGTTAACAGTTTCTAATCATCTGGAATGAGCAGGGCTTAAAACTTTGAAGCGTTAAATTTCAAGGGCTGTTCTCTTGTTAAATCGACACCTCGAGATAAATCGACACCTCGAAATAAATCGATATCCCGAAATGAATTGGTGTCTCGAAATAAATCGATATCAGGAAATATACGATATGTGGAAATATATCGATACCTCGATATATCGATATCTCGATATGCATCGAACTCTCAAAACGTATCGAAATCTCGAAACGTACCGAAATCTCGAAATAAATGGATATCTCGAAATAAATAGACGTCTCGAAGTAAGTCGATACATCGAAATAAATCGATATCTCGAAATGAAGGATATCACAGAATATGACAGTACCTCGAAATAAATCGATGTCTCGAAATAAATCAGCATCTCGGAATAAATCGATACCTAGAAATCAATCGATACCTCGAAGTAAATCGATATCTCGAAATAAGTGTATATCCCCAGGTAAATCGATATCACGAAATAAATCGACATCTCGAAGTAACTCGATATCTCGAAATAAACCTTTTCCTTCGGTAAATCGATACATCGAAATAAACCGACATCTCGAAATTTATTGGTATATCGAGATATGCCAATATCTCGAAATATATCGATATCTAGAAATGTATCGACGTCTAGAAATGTGTCGATGTCTCGAAATAAATCGATATCTCGAAATAAATCGATATATCGAAATAAATTTACTTTGGCATGCACCACAGCACATTTACTTGACGTAAAATATGACGAAAAACTCCGCCAATACAGTTCGATTACCATCTCGTAACTGTTGGACCTGGTGGTCTACCGTCACAGCGCGTGGCTGCAAATCGAGAATCGCGGGATCGAATCCCGGTTGAACCAATAAATTTTTCAGTCTGCGTTAAATCCAGCCTTCACCTCTCAATGATATCAGGAGTCGGTAGAAACAACATGTGGTGCGGATTCCACGTTAAACTGCCGATTCCCTTTCCCCGGTTGGACAACTGGTGTACGGTAATGATAAGCAAGTCACCTAAGTGCCGTCCGATTGAAAGACTTAAACGAGGGCACTGAAATACGCGAAATTTATTAGTATTATTACACTGTCCAAACGCAGTAATCTGACCACGTGTTAAAACCCCGAATAAAAGCCTTTTGCAGCATGAGACGTACAGGAATAGAGTCAATGAGGTAATGACAGTGATAAGAAGCCATTCCGACTCCAGTACTTGCCCGGTTGCGATAGAATTTTATCGATTGAGGATCCATGGCACAAGCTACTCGATCGAGGTGGCCCCTCAGATTCTCGATTGGGTTTAAAGGCGGGAAATTTGGCGGTCAGGGCAGTACGGTAAATTCATCCTAGAGCTTTCAGAACCACGCACATACACTGCGAGCTATGTTACACGTGCATCTAAGGATGGATATGGTGCCCAAGGATAGGTGCGTACTAGGGTTGATCCATTGTGCCTTTCAGAATAACGAGATCACCCAGGGAGTGCCGCGAAAACATTGCCCACACCATAACGCTCCCTCAGGGTTGCAGGGCGTTTGCTTTCAGACGTTACACGCCAATGGAAATCTGTCCGATGGAGCATAAAATGTGATTAATATAGAGAGGCCACCTGCAGCACTCAGTGGACTTTCAGTTGTGGTACCGGCATGCAAATGCAAGCTTTCAACGCCAATGAACAGCAGTCAGCATGGGTGCAGGGACCAGGTGCTTACTGCGGAAGCCCATACATTGTTGAGGAAACATTTGTGGCAGCCCTTGGTTCGCCTGGGCAGTCAGCTGCACAAAAGTTGCACGTCTATTCGCCAGCACACTTATCTGCAGCTATCTCTCAGCTGTGTCGCCTACTGCCCGTCCGTAGTGCAACACAGTTACCTCGGAGCCGGATTAGAATACCGAGATTTTGCCACGCACGGTTTACTTTACATACAGTGGCATTTGAAAAGATTACAGATGTTGCCGTTTCTGAAATGCTTCCACCCTTGGGAAGAAAGCCAACGATTATGCCCTGTTGGACGGCACATAAATCGGCCCTTTTACGCATTATGACAACGACTTCACTGTTTCCAGCCTCCCACCTCCCCCCCCCCCCCCCCCATTCATCACCTACTAATGCTATCACCTGGCGTCTATGAGTATTTACACGAAAACAAGAGTTGGTCACATTAATATGACTGGACCTGTTATTATTATTGAAACTTCCTGGCAGATTAAAACTAGGTGCCGGACCGAGACGCGAACTCGGGACCTTTCCCTTTCGCGGGCCAGTGCTCTACCGTCTGAGCTACCCAAGCACGACTCACGCCCCGTCCTCACAGCTTTGCCAGTACCTTGTCTCCTACCTTCCAAACTTTACAGAAGCTCTCCTGTGAACTTATTAATATTTCGCTGTTGTTCAGTTGTCTTTTGTGTGTGTAGCGTTGCCAGGTTACTTGCTACAGTTAACTTTTCTTTGCCTTTGCTAGAGTCGTCTTTCAAGTTTGCAGGGGACACCGCTATTTGGCGCTACTGGACTGCGACATTACTGTTCTTTCAAAATGTGCCGTTTGTTACTCTTAAAACTAACAAGGAGAGCTCCCCAGCGGTGGGATCGACTTTTTGAAACCAAATAAGCGGTAGTGTAACTCAAGATTCCCCGTATCAGACCCTGCATCCAGGTGGGCCTCCGTTTGCAAGTAACTGACGGAAAAAGATTTCCGAATTTTGCGTGATGCTACATAGCGTTAAGGAAGTCGTATTCCATAGTCTGGTTACGTGTCATAATGGTTAGGATAGAAGCTTAACCATGCCTCGTCAGTTGCAGTAACTTCTTTTATTTTTAAATCTCTATCAAAATGACTTTGATGCCTATTTTTACTCAATTTATTGGTTTAAATGTAATTTCTTTCGTTCTATTTCTTTGTCACATCATTTTAATCGCCGTATGAACTTTTCCATTTGTTTAATTTTTCTTTATGTCATTCTTCTCCCAATCGTAATTTTTGTGAATGTGTATATTCAATTATTTCAAAACTCCGATATATTAATTAAAAAACAAAAGACGAAATAATCTATTTATATTGACTGTGCATTAGTGTGAAAAATATATTTTTCATTACAAGACGTGCCTTTTTTTGCATGGTAATCGACATACAAATATTTAAAACACAACCTAAATTCTTGCTGCACTATGGAAAAAATAGTGTAGATGAAGATTTAAATGAGAGAAGGCTTTATAAGTAAAATAAAATTCAAGCAAAGTGAGAAATCGATATAATGAACACAATAACGTAGACGAAAATACATGGTCATAAAAAAAGGAGAAATTAAATCGGAATTGATACATGAAGATAATTAAAAGTTCACGAACAAATATTTCCAGTGGAGAAGGGATGATAAGAAGAAAAATTAGACCAAATGAAGAGGTCCATATCACTATTGAATCACGTGTCCGAGGAGTGGAAATAAAAACAATTATATTTACATCAATTGAATGAAAATGATTATCAATGTCACTTCGATAAACACCTAAAATAGATTTCTTTCTCTGGTGAGATTCGAACCCACAACCTCATGCATGTGAAGCTAGTATCCTTTCCATTACCCTCACAACCAACTTATGTCATTCGGCTTCCTTCATGCTATAGAGTCTCACACAAAATTCCGGATTTCTTTTCTCGTCAGTTCCTCGCAAACGTCGACCCACCAGGATGAATGGCTGCAGTGTGTGATACTTGGGTGCTTAACCTACATAACCGTATAGATTGTTTCAAAAAGTCGATCCTATCGCTGGAGGAATCTCCTTCTAAGACATAACGAAAGAGGGCCGCTGTTTCGTTATATCTACTGATACGGTGGTGGACACAAATTTAGTAGTGTAGCCATAGTAACACAAACGGTCTGAAACCTGCACGATCTAAGCAACGAAGAACGACCTCGTACTTAGTCCAAAGGAAAATCTCCAGAATTACTAGAAAAGTTATAGCCAATGCACCAAGTCCCAGGCAGTCATTTAGTCCGCGGCGACTGCTGAGAACCTTCAGGCCAGTCATTAGGATTCGCACTCGACTACTTCGATGTTACACGTTCGGTGTCCTACTCCATGGAGCTGAGTCATGGACTGTATTAGGCATTTGAAATGCGGTCGTATCGAAAAATATTAAGGATACCATCGACAGATATAGTCAAAAATATGGCGGTACGAAGACGCAGAAATTCTCAACAGCACCCAGAGAGCAAAACTCGATTGTTTTGGTAGCGCAATTCCGCAACAATCAATAAAACCTGTTGAAATTAATAATTCAAGGAAACATTAATGGCCGGCCCGTGTGTACGAGCGGTTCTAGGCGCTTCAGTCTGGAACCGCGCGACCGCTACGGTCGCAGGTTCGAATCCTGCCTCGGGCATGGGTGTGTGTGATGTCCTTAGGTTAGTTAGGTTTTAGTTCTAAGTTGTAGGGGACTGATGACCTCAGATGTTAAGTCCCATAGTGCTCAGAGCCATTTGAACTACTTTTTTGAAAGATTAATGGCATATGTAATCCACGACGCACAGGATTATCCTGGCTAAATAACTCAAACCAGCAGTTTGGGTTCAGCACTAAATCAATGTTCTGAAAAACCATGGACGGACAACAGATCATGCTACCGATCGGCAGTGTTAATGGAGGACGAGGCACTTAGAGAGGAAGAATGACAATACAGACAATGCTTAAAAATTACATTAATGCTCACCATTAAATCTAATACTCCTCCACTCATATAATCGCGCTAGCTGCAAATAAAATTAATCTGAAATTGCCATACAGTTAAAATTTTTTGAACCTAGTGCTGTTAACCGCATTCATGTCAGCACTTATTTTGATCAATGTACGTATTTTCTCAGACATCCACTTCACGAGGACGTACTGAAAAGTAATGTCGGCAGATGTTTTATGTGAAAACTCGCAACGCTTTTTAAATAAAACAAACTTCATTAACATTCTGCATCTGTATTCTTCAGGTCTATAAATTTATTTCTCAACACTCTCACCCTGGGAACCAGCACAATTTCCCCAACTAGATACTATTTTGATGATACCGTCACAGTATAATGTTTGGCTATGTTAACACAGCCACAACCTTACCTCTGCTTGCACCGCCTGAAACAATTGAAGTGCTCGAAGGTTTTCTTAGTTTTGCACAAAGACGAAAATCGAGACTGTGTGTAGGATGATCGACGGCAGTGAACCAAGGACGTCGGCTTGCTGCAGATGCCGCAGCGCTCGTGTGTAGTTGGGCACTACCGTGCTTAAGGAGAATGTGCTCCACATGCGAACGAAGTCTTCGAATTCGTGCTTTTAGTTTTGTGAGCTCTTTCTCACCCACCAGCATAGTCACGTCACACACCGCTATGTTACGCAAAATCGGAGGCCTCTAGCAGCAGAGGGCTGCAGATATCCATAGTAAAGATGTAGAATGTTACTGACTTTATCAAATAAAATAGACCGAGTCATTATCTTCTCAGCACGCCGTCGTGTTATACGCACAAAAATAAAAAGAACTCTTTCCGAGCAAAGTATGCTGTATTTTTAAGTGAAGATCTTCGTAATGTACATCTGTAGTAAACGTTATGCTGTTGATTTATGGTGACAATTCGTATTTATATTTACAATGAAAAGAGATTGACCAGTGGGCAACAGACAACTAAAACGCAAGTTGCCAGATGGATATTAACTGCAATACCGCCCATGCTGCCACGGTAAGCAGGAGGTTTTCTTTCCCGATACATGCCGCTCGTGGCGATACATTAAAGAGTTCTCTGTCTTCTTGTCAGAGAGCCAGTACCCAGATTCACCCTAAAGAAATAAAGACGCGAATTCTGTGAGCTACATTTGAAGATGATCCTGAAACGGCTCCAAAACTAGTTAACTCGAATTTAAAAAATTCAAAATGTTAGCTGTTGCAGTTTTCCACATTTATGTTCAGTACACATTCACAGGCACTTTAACAGTGGTTCCCAGCCTTTCTTAGACCATTGCTCCTGAGTGCAATCAGACATTTGCCAGGAGCCCCTGCCCAACCCCCTCTCCCTGCCGCCTGTGGCCTTGCCTTCCCTCCCCAATGCTACCGAGTGTCACACAAAATTCAGAATTTCTTTTCTCGTCAGTTACTCGCAAACGTAGACCCACCATTATGAGTGGCTGCAGTGTCTTAACCTACATAACCGTACAGATGGTTTCAGATGAAGTGTTACTTGCAGAGGAGTAGGATAACGAGCTATCGGCCTGGCAATTGAGTTGGAGTTTGGCCGAAGCAACTTCAGGCACGAAGGAGATAATGATGTGTCCCTCCGAGAATAATTTTGCCTGGGCTGTAAGCGGCGCACAGCTAGCGTTTACAGAGTTGCCAGCTACAGCTCATACCGGAAATATTATTATTAAGCCCAGTTTCCACAGCAGCGAATCGAAGCGAACGCAACCGTATGAACATTTGCAGACCACTTTCCAGTATTCACTATCTTTCGTCTACGAGGTCTGTTCAAAAAATTCTGGAACTTCTCTACGCTAACTTCCACTTATTTGTATATGATCTCCCCCACGACTGATACACCGCTCCCAACACCGTTTCCACTTCCGAGAGCAGACTTGGTTCGCCTTTCGCTGGACCGTGCGTCTATCGTTACAAATCTTCGCCCTCTCAACTTGGTTTTCAACTTTGGAAATAAAAAAATGTCTCCAAGGGACAAGCTTACCTGACAAGCTTTTTATTTTTTCATCGTTGAGAACATTTCCCTACCCATTGTGAAGACTGAACCTTGTTCTCAACGTCATAACTGCAGACCCACGTCCCATCACCAGTTATAATTTTCTTAAGGAGCATCTCGTTCTCATTTGGGTGAGCCTAAAGCTCTTCTCAGATTTGCGAGGCGGAGGTCTTTCTGCTCTTGACTCATGAGCCGTGGCACGAATTTGGCGGCAACACTATACATTCCAAGATGATGTATTAGGATTTCACGATCCAACTGCAATGTTACATTCTTCTGCAATCTCTCTGACAGTCAGTCTTCGTTTAGCACGCACAGTTTCGTTGACGTTCCTGACACAAGCGCTGTTGGCAGAAGTCAAAGGACGTCCTGAACAAGAGTCGTCTTATCTTCCGTCCGGCCTTTTTTAAAACGTGTGAACCATCCGTAACACCGAGTACGGCTTAAGCATTCATCACCATAGGCTTCCTGCATCATTTGGTGTGTCTCTGTAAAGGTGTTCTTGAGTTTAGCTTTTAAGTTCCTATGGGACCAAACTGCTGAGGTCATCAGTCCCTAGGCTTGCACCACTTACACACACCCATGCCCGATGGAGGACTCTAACCTCGGATGGGGGGCAGCCGCACGAACCGTGGCAAGGCCCCGCAGACTGCTCGGCTACCCCGAGCAGCGGTTTTCTTGAGTTTCACGCAAAATTTAGTGCAGGCGCATTGCTCCTCTAACTATCCCCTCTCGAAGTTCGCCAACTGTGCGACACAGCGTTCCACTCAATACAGCACTGAACAATAAGCTAACAGACATACAACAATGAAACTTCCCGCAGTTTCACATTAAGCGTACGCGTGTGCAGGGATGTCAACTGCATTTCGCCCCAACACGCCATTGGCGCGAAATTACGAATGTTCCGAAATTCTTTAGAACACACCTCGCATATTCAAAATTTAGGGTATGTTCTAGATATTTTGCAGGTAGGCTTTCTCGGGATAGCTTACGTGTAGCTTCAGGCATCTGCCAATTTCTTCAGCTTCTCTGTTACATTCTCCTGTGGGCCGAACAAACCTGTAACCATTCGTGCTGACTTTCTTATAAACAGTTCAATATCCCCTGCTAGTCGTATATGGGACAGGTCCCACACACTGGAGCAATATTAGAGTATGGGTCACCCCAATAGTTCGAAAAAGATCATCTTTGTGCACTGATTATCTTTCCCTTTAATTCTAACAATGAATTACAGTCCGCCACCATCTTTACCTTTGACTGAGACAATGTGATGGTTCCATTTCTTACTTGTTTTTGAGTCATCAGTCTTCTGACTGGTCTGATACGACCTACCATGAAGGACGTAGATGCCAAGTGCCACTCTGATGAAGAAGTTGGCGCAGGTGAGGTTCTGCGCCAACCTCTTCATCGCCGAGTATCATTTGGCACCTACGTCGTAAATTGTTTTCTGTGTGTATTCCAATGTCTATCTTCCTTTACAGTTTTTGCCATTTACAGATCCCCCTACCACCTTGGAAGTTATTCAGTGATGTTCTATCATCCTGTCCCTTCACCTTGTCAGGGTTTTCCAAATATTCCTTTCCTCCCCAATTGTAAGGAGAGCCTCTTCATTCTTCACCCCATCAGTCCACGTAACTTTCAACATTCATCCCTACCGCCACATCACAAATGCTTCGATTCTCTTTTGATCTGGTTTTCCTGCAGTCCATGTTTCACTACCATTCAATGCCGTGCTCCAAGCATATATTCTCAGAAATTTCTTCTTCAAATCAAGGCCTATGTTTGATGCTTGCAGATTACTCTAGGTCAAGAATGCCATTGCTGGCCTGCTTTTTACGTCCTCCTTTCTCTGTCCGTCATGGTTTATTTAACTGTATCGGTAGAAAAATTTCTTAACTTCATCTACTTCGCCGGCCACGGTGGGCGAGCGGTTCTAGGTGCTTCAGTCCGGAACCGTGCGACTGCTACGGTCGCAGGTTCGAATTCTGCCTCGGGCATGGATGTGTGTGGTGTCCTTAGTTAGGTTTAAGTAGTTCTAAATTCTAGGGAATTGATGACCTAAGATGTCAAGTCCCTTAGTTCTCAGAGCCATTTGAACCATTTTGAACCATCTACTTCGTTATCACCAATGTTAAGATTCTCGCTGCTCCGTTTATGCTTCATCTCATCACTTGTGTCTTTGATTTACTCTCACCCCAAATTCTACACTCATTATAATGTATATTCCATTCATCAGATCCTGTAGTAATTCACTTTCACTGAGGACGATAATATTATCAGCAAATCTTGTCACTGATATCCTTTCACCCCGTATTTCAGTCTGAATCTCGAACCTCTCTTTTATTTTCTTCGTTTCTTTTTTGATGCGTAGATTGAACAGTAGAGGCGAATGACTATATCAAAGTCGTACTCCCTTTTTAATCTTTGCACTTCGTTCTTGGTCTTCCATTCATATTCCCTCTTGGGGCTTGTACGAATATATTACTCGTCTCTCCCTAGAGCTATTTTCTTCAGAACTTCGATCTTGCACCATTTTACATTGTCGAACGCTTCTCCAGGTCTACAAATCCTATGAACGCGTCTTGAGTTTTATTCAGTCCTGCTTCCATTTCGTATCCTTACAATGGGTTAAATGGTTCAAAGGGCTCTGAGCACTATGGGACTTAACATCTTAGGTCATCAGTCCCCTAGAACTTAGAACTACTTAAACCTAACTAATCTAACGACATCACACACATACATGCCCGAGGCAGGATTCGAACCTGCGACCGTAGCAGTCCCGCGGTTCAGGACTGCAGCACCTAGAACCGCACGGCCACCGCGGCCGGCCTACAATGGGTTACACCGAGGTATTTGTGTGAGTTGACCGATTGAAAATGAGAGTTATTGATGTTGTAGTCATAGGATACTATTTTCTTTCGTTTTGTGAACTGCACAATTTTAGGTTTTCGAACATCTAAAGCCAGCTGCAAAAACATCTGAAATTCTGTTTGAGTCTTCGTACAAAAATGCATTGTTAGAAAAACAAACTAAACCATGAAGGGACAAAATATCAGTAACGAACAACGTAGAATCTCTACGGCTAATCTGGATTAAACTGCACCATCATCTTCAGCAACAACCAGGGCACAATCCAAGGAGAGATTTACGCCCACATGGATATTCTGCAAATCACATCTAAGTGCCTGGCATAGGGTTCATCGAATCACCTTCACAATTGTCTATTATTCCAACTTCATGTTTTGAACTGCCCAAGGTGTGATGCCCCCCATGGACCATGGACCTTGCCGTTGGTGGGGAGGCTTGCGTACCTCAACAATACAGATAGCCGTACCGTAGGTGCAACCACAATGGAGGGGGATCTGTTGAGAGGCCAGACAAACGCGTGGTTCCTGAAAAGGGGCAGCAGCCTTTTCAGTAGTTGCAGGGGCAACGGTCTGGAGGATTGACTGATCTGGCCTTGTAACACTAATCAAAACGGCCTTGCTGTTGTGACACTGCGAACGGCTGTAAGCAAGGGGAAACTACAGCCGTAATTGTTCCCGAGGGCATGCAGCTTTACTGTTTGGTTAAATGATGATGGCGTCCTCTTGGGTAAAATATTCCGGAGGTAAAATAGTCCCCCATTCGGATATCCGGGCGGGGACTACTCAAGAGGACGTTGTTATCAGGAGAAAGAAAACTGGCATGCTACGGATTGGAGCGTGGAATGTCAGATCATTTAATCGGGCAGGTAGGTTAGAAAATTTAAAAAGGGAAATGGATAGGTTAAAGTTAGATATAGTGGGAATTAGTGAAGTTCGATGGCGGGAGGAACAAGACTCTGGTCAGGTGAATACACGGTTATAAATACAAAATCAAATAGGGGTAATGCAGGAGTAGGTTTAATAATGAATAGGAAAATAGGAATGCGGGTAAGCTACTACAAACAGCATAGTGAACGCATTATTGTTGCCAAGATAGATACGAAGCGCACACCTACTCCAGTAGTACAAGTTTATATGCCAACTAGCTCTGCAGATGACGAAGAAATTGCAGAAATGTATGATGAGATAAAAGAAATTTTTCAGGTAGTGAAGGGAGACGAAAATTTAATAGTCATGGGTGACTGGAATTCGACAGTAGGAAAAGGGAGAGAAGGAAACATAGTAGGTGAATATGGATTGGGGCCAAGAAATGGAGGAGGAAGACGCCTTGTAGAATTTTGCACAGAGCATAACTTAATCATATACATGGAAGACCCCTGGAGATACTAAAAGGTATCAGATAGATTATATAATGGTAAGACAGAGATTTAGGAACAAGTTTTTCGATTGTAAGACATTTCCACGGCCAGGTGTGGACTCTGACCACAATCTATTGGTTATGAACTGTAGATTAAAACTGAAGAAACTGCAAAAAGGTGGGAATTTAAGGAGATGGGACCTGGATAAACTGAATGAATCAGAGGTTGAACAAAGTTTCAAGGAGAGCATAAGGGAACAATTGACAGGAATGGGGAAAAGTAATACAGTAGAAGAAGAATGAGTAGCTTTGAGGGATGAAGTAGTGAAGGCAGCAGAGGATCAAGTAGGTAAAAAGAAGGGGGGCTAGTAGAAATCCTTGGGTAACAGAAGATATACTGAATTTGTTTGATTAAAGGAGAAAATACAAAAATGCAGTAAATGAAGCAGGCAAAAAGAAATACAAACGTCTCAAAAATGAGATCGACAGGAAATGCAAAATGGCTAAGCAGGGATGGCTAGAGGACAAATGTAAGGATGTAGAGGCGCATATCACTAGGGGTAAGATAGATACTGCCTACAGGAAAATTAAAGAGACCTTTGGAGAAAAGAGATTCATTTGTATGCATATCAAGAGCTCAGATGGAAACCCAGTTCTAAGCAAAGAAGGGAAAGCAGAAAGGTGGAAGGAGTATGTAGAGGATCTATACAAGGGCAATGTACTTGAGGGCAATATAACGGAAATGGAAGAGGATGTAGAAGAAGATGAAATGGGAGATATGATATTGCGTCAAGAGTTTGACAGAGCACTGAAAGACCTAAGTCGAAACAAGGCCCCGGGAATAGACAACATTCCATCAGAACTACTGATGGCCTTGGGAGAGCCAGTCCTGACAAAACTCTACTAACTGGTGAGCAAGATGTACGGGACAGGCGAAATACCTACAGACTTCAAGAAGAATATAATAATTCCAACCCCAAAGAAAGCAGGTGTTGACACATGTGAAAATTACCGAACTATCAGTTTGATAAGTCACAGCTGCAAAATACTAACGCGAATTCTTTACAGACGAGTGGAAAACCTGGTAGAAGCCGACCTCGAGAAATATCAGTTTGGATTCCGTAGAAATGTTGATAACACGTGAGGCAATACTGACCTTACGACTTATCTTAGAAGAAAGATTTCTAGCATTTGTAGACTTCGAGAAAGGTTTTGACAATGTTGACTGGAACACTCTCTTTCAAATTCTAAAGGTGGCAGGAGTAAAATACAGGGAGGGAAAGGCTGTTTACAATTTGTACAGAAACCAGATGGCAGTTATAGGACACGAAAGGGAAACAGTGGTTGGGAAGGGAGTGAGACAGGGTTCTAGCCTCTCCCCGATGTTATTCAATCTGTATATTGAGCAAGCAGTAAAGGAAACAAAAGAAAAATTCGGAGTGGGTATTAAAATCCATGGAGAAGAAATAAAAACTTTGAGGTTCGCCGATGACATTGTAATTCTGTTAGAGACAGCAAAGGACTTGGAAGAGCAGTTGATCGAAATGGACAGTGTCTTGAAAGGAGGATATAAGATCAATATCAACAAAAGCAAAACGAGGATAATGGAATGTAGTGGAATTAAGTCGGGTGATGCTGAGGGAATTAGATTAGGAAATGAGACATTATTTGGGGAGCAGATGATGGACGAAGCAGAGAGGATATAAAATGTAGACTGGCAATGGCAAGGAAAGCGTTTCTATAGAAGAGAAATTTGTTAACATCGAGTATAGATTTAAGTATCAGGAAGTCATTTCTGAAAGTATTTGTATGGAGTGTAGCCATGTATGGAAGTGAAACATGGGCAATAAATAATTTGGACAAGAAGAGAATAGAAGCTTTCAAAAAGTGGTGCTACAGAAGAATGTTGAAGATTAGATGGGTAGATCATGTAACTAATGAGGAGGTATTGAATAGGATTGGGGAGAAGAGACGTTTGTGGCACAACTTGACTAGAAGAAGGGATCGATTGGTAGGACATGTCCTGAGGCATCATGGGATCACAAATTTAGCATTGGTGGGCAGCGTGGAGGGTAAAAATCGTAGAGAGAGACCAGGAGATGAATGCACTAAGCAGATTCAGAAGGATGTAGGTTGTAGTAGGTACTGGGAGATAAAAGAGCTTGCACACGATAGATTAGCATGGAGAGCTGCATCAAACCAGTGTCAGGACTGAAGACCACAACAACAACAAGGTGTGATGAAGACTAAAAGGAGTCTGTCACGGAAGACTGTATTAACTGTGATAATTGCTCATAACAGTGGCATGAAGAATACACAGCTTATGAAGGTCATGGTGCATTTTCTTGTTATTGGTGTTAGTGCGTACTCTTACCAGACGATGCGGCTACGAGTACGAACGAGCAGTGTCATATATATATATATATATATATATATATATATATATATATATATATATATATATATATATATATATATAACATTTAAGGTTTGGGTTAAAAGTTACTCTGATAAATGTTGTTCCTAAATAAATGAGCAATGGTTTGCTATTTGTTTATTTTAACTTTCTCATCAACTAGAAATGATTGATGAAATACTAAGTGATATTCCTTCCTGACTTTCCCCTGCAAAGGCAAAGTGATGAATTCGAATAGTTTGTAGGAAGAATTTTTGTAGTTTCATGACTTTAGGTTGGCACGACTGAGATGAGCTGAGAGCGGCTGCCAAAAAATAACTGTTTTATTTATAACCTTAATGTTGCAATTAACAATGACGTGTCCGGTTGAAGTTTCCACATTAATTGAGCAACGTTCAGCGATGCGTTTTCCCTTTCAGAAGGTGGAAAACGGCCAAAATATTTTCTCTAACGATTTTTCAGTATGGTCGAAGCTTTGCGAACGACGGAAATTTTCAATAAATACGTAGGACCGTTCAAAAACAATCGAACTTCAGTGACGAATGAAAAACGCCGTGGCCGGCCAATTGAAGTGTCTCCTCCTTCGGTTAAAGCCGGCCCTGACGACATTACTCCTGATGGACGACGTGTTGCATTAGAACTGAATAGCAAAATAGCTGCAATAGGTAGTGGCACAGTTCGTAACTTTGTCAGTGACATGCTCAAGTACAGCAAAACAAGTCCAACGTGGGTCCCGCAAGAATTCAGACAACAAAACAAGGAAACAAAGAGTGCTATGAATGTGAAGGTCGACCTTTTCTGAACGAGATTTTAACGTGTGATGAAACTTTCGTTCAAAATGGTGAACCCGGCTCGAAGAGACAAAGTGTGAAATGGAAGCACACCAGTTCAATTGTCCGAAAGAAATTCAGAACGCGAGCATCAGCGAGTAAAGTGATGCTGGCCATCATCTGGATGCCACAGTTGTATTTTGGTGATTATTTGGAAGATCAGCGTACAGGATACAGCGCTGACCACTCACACATACTGATGAGCAAAGTAAAGCCGGCGATGAGAGGAAAGGGTCGCCAATGACAATGAAAAGACGTGATATTATTACACAACAATGCTCGCCCCCGAGAGACAGATACTTGCCCCCCCCCCCAGAGACAGATACTTGCACCCCCCCTCCGAGAGACGGATACTTGCCCCCCCCCCCGAGAGACAGATACTTGCACCCCCCCTCAGAGAGACAGATACTTGCCCCCCCCCGAGAGACAGATACTTGCCCCCCACCGTGAGACAGATACTTGCCCCCCCCCCAGAGACAGATACTTGCCCCCCCCACCGTGAGACAGATACTTGCCCCCCCCAGAGACAGATACTTGCCCCCCACGGGAGACAGATACTTGCCCCCCCCTGAGAGACAGATACTTGCCCCTCCCCCCCCCCCCCGAGGGACAGATACTTGCCCCCCCGAGAGACAGATGCTTGCCCCCCCCGAGAGACAGATACTTCCCCCTGAGAGACAGATACTTTGCCCCTCCCCCCCGAGAGATAGATACTTGCCCCCACCCCCCCGAGAGACAGATACTTGCCCCCCCCCCGAGAGACAGATACTTGCCCCCCCAAGAGACAGATACTTTGCCCTTTCCCCCGAGAGACAGATACTTGCCCCCCCCAGAGACAGACACTGGCCGCCCCCCAAGAGACATATACTTGCCCCCCATGAGAGACAGATACTTCCCCCCCCCCCGAGAGACAGATACTGCCCCCCCCAGGGTCAGATATTGCCGCCCCTTAGAGACAGATAATTGCCCACCCCCCCTGAGAGACAGATACTTGCCCCCCCCCCCAGAGACAGATACCTTGCCACCCCCCCAAGAGACAGATACTTGTCTCCCCCCCGAGTGACAGATATTTGCCGCCCCCCCGAGAGACAGATACATGCCCCCATCCGAGAGACAGATGCTTGCCACCCCCCCCCCCCCCCGAGAGACAGATACTTGCCCCCTCCCCGAGAGACAGATACTTGCCCCCCCCGAGAGACAGATACTTTGCCCCCCCCGAGAGACAGATATTGCCCCCCCCAGAGAAAGATAATTACCCCCCCCCCCGAGAGACAGATACTTGCCCCTACCCCCACTGAGAAACAGATACCTCGCCACATCCCCCCAAGAGACAGATACTTGTCCCCCCCCGAGAGACAGATACTTGCCCCCCCCTGAGAGACAGATACTTGCCACCCGCCGAGAGACAGATACTTGCCCCCCCGAGAGACAGATGCTTGACACCCCCCCAATAGACAGATACTTCTCTCCCCCCCGAGAGCCAGATAATTGCCCCCCCCCCGAGAGACAGATACTCTGCCCCCCCAAGAGACAGATACCTGCCCCCCCTCGAGAGACAGATACTTGCCCCCCACGAGAGACAGATAACTGCCCTCGAGAGACAGATATTTGCCCCCCCCCCACCGAGAGATAGATACTTGCCCCCCCCCCCCCGGAGAGACAGATAATTGCCCCCCCCCGAGAGACAGATACTTGCCCCCCCCCCCCGAGAGACAGATACTTGTCCCCCCCGACGGACATATATTTGCCCCCCCGAGAGACAGATTTTTGCCCCGCCCCCCGAGAGACAGATACTTGCCCCCCCCCCCAGAGACAGATGCTTGCCACCCCCACGAGAGACGGGTACTTACCCCCCCCCCTGAGAGACAGATAATTGCCCCCCCGAGAGACGGATACTTTGCCCCCCCCCCCCGAGTAACAGATACTTGCCCCCCCGAGACAGATAATTCCCCCACCACCGAGAGACAGATATTGCCCCACCCTGAGAGACAGATACTTCCCACCCCCGAGAGACAGATATTGCCCCCCCCCCCCCGAAAGACAGATATTGCCCGCTCCGAGAGACAGATAATTGCCCCCCCGGGAAGACAGATACTTTGCCACCCACGAGAGACAGATACCTTGCCCCCCCGAGAGACAGATAACTTGCCCACCCAAGAGACAGATACTTGCCACCCCCGAGAGACAGATACTTTGCTCCCCCCCCCCCCCGAGAGACAGAACCTTGCCACCCCTTCCACCGAGAGAACCATACTTGCCCCCGAGAGACAGATACTTTGCCCTTTCCCCTGAGAGACAGATACTTGCCCCCCCCCACCCCGAGAGACCAGGTACTTGCCCCCCGGGAGAAAGATACCTTGCCCCCCCGAGAGACAGATACCTTGCCCCACCCGAGAGACAGATACTTCCCCCCTCCGAGAGACAGATGCCTTGCCACCCCCCCTGAGAGACAGATACTTGTCTCACCGCGCCCGAAAGACAGATACTTGTCTCCCCCCCCCGAGAGACAGATACTTCCCCCCCCCGAGAGACAGATACTTCCCCCCCGAGAGACAGATATTGCTCCCCCCCCCCGAGAGACAGATAATTGCGACCCCCTGAGAGACAGATACTGCCCCCCCCCCCCCGGAGAGGCAGATACCTTGCCACCCCCCCCTCCCCGAGAGACAGATAATTTGCCACCCCCACGAGAGACAGATACTTGTTTTCCCCACACAGAGAGACAGATACTTGCTTCCCTCCGTGAGAAAGATATTGCCCCCCCCCCCCCGAGAGACTGATAATTGCGCCCCCCCCCCCCGAGAGACAGATACTTGCATCCCCCAAGAGAGAGATACCTTGCCACCCCCCCCCCCCGGGAGACACATAGTTGTCCCCCCCGAGAGTCAGATACTTGCCGCCCCTCAGAGACAGATACTTGCCCCCTCCAAAGAGACAGATACTTGCCCCCCCCCCCAGAGACAGATACTTGCCCCCCAAGAAACAGATACTTACCCGCCCCCCCCCCGAGAGACAGATACTTGCCCCCCTGAGAGACAGATACTTGCCCCCCTACAGAGAGACAGATACTTGCAACCCCCCCAACAGACAGATAATTGTCTCCCCTCCCCGAGACAATGTTACTTGTCTCCCCCCCCGAGTGAAAGATACTTGCCGCCCCCCCCGAGAGACAGAGGCTCTGCGCCGCCCCCCCCCCCCCGAGAGACAGGCACCTTGCCCCCCCCCCCGAGAGACAGATACTTAACCACCCCACCGAGAGACAGATACTTGCCCCCCCAAAGAGACAGATACTTTTCCACCCCAAGAGACAGATACTTTGCCCTTTCCCCCGAGAGACAGTTACTTGCCCCCCTGAGAGACAGATACTTACCCCCCCGGGAGACAGATACCTTGCCATCCCCCCTTAGAGACAGATACTTGTCTCACCCCACCCGAAACACAGATACTTGTTTCTCCCCCAGAGTGACAGATACTTGCCCCCCCCCCCCCCCAAGAGGTAGATACTTGCCCCCCCGAGAGACAGATAATTCACCCCCCACCGAGAGAAGGATATTGCCCCCCCCTGAGAGACACATACTTCCCACCCCCAGAGAGACAAATACTTGCCCCCCCTGAGAGACAGATACTTGCCCCCCCGAGAGACAGATACTTCTCCCCCCCTCAAGAATCACATAATTGCTGCCCCCAAGTGACAGATACTTTGCCCCCCCCCCCGAGAGAAAGATACTTGCCCCCCCCCGCGAGAGACAGATGCTTGCCCCCCGCGAGAGACAGATAACTGCCCCCCCCGAGAAACAGATACTTGCCCACCTGAGAGACAGATACCTCCCCCCCCCCGAGGGACAGATATTCCCCCCCCTCCCCGCGAGAGAGAGATAATTCCCCCCACACTGAGAGAAGGATATTGCCCCCCCCTGAGAGACACATACTTCCCACCCCCCGAGAGACAAATACTTGCCCCCCCTGTGAGACAGATACTTGCCCCCTCCCCGAGACACAGATACTTGCGCCCCCCCCCCCCCGAGAGTCAGATGCTTGACACGTCCCCGAGAGACAGATACTTCTCCCCCCCCCAGAGACAGATACTTGCCCCCCGCCCCCGAGGGACAGAATCTTTCCCCCCCGAGAGACAGATAGTTCTCCCCTCCCAAGAGACAGATAATTGCCCCCCCACGAGAGACAGACACTTTGCCCCCCCCCAAGAGACAGATACTTGCCCCCACCCGAGTGGCAGATACTTGCCCCCTCCCGAGAGAGACAGATTCTTGCCCCCCCCCGAGAGACATATACTTGCTCCCCCCGATAGAGAGATACTTGCCCCCCCCCCCGAGAGACAGATACTTGCCCCCCACCCGAGAGGCAAATACTTGACCCCCGCCCCCAAGAGACAGATACTTCCCCCCCCTCGAGACAGATACTTGCCCCCCCGAGAGACAGATACTTCGTCCCCCTGAGAGACAGCTACCTTGCCCCCCGATAGACAGATACCTTGCCCCCCTCTCCAAGAGACAGATACTTGGCCCCCCCCCAAGAGACAGATACTTTGCTCACCCCCCCTGAGAGTTGGATACTTGCCCCCCCCTGAGAGACAGATACTGGCCCCCCACAAGGGACAGATCCTTTCCCCCCCGAGAGACAGATACTTCCCACCCCCCGGGAGACACATATTGCCGCCCCTGAGAGACAGATATTGCCCCCCCCCCCGAGGGACAGATAATTGCCCCCCCAGAGACAGATACTTGCCCCCCCGAGAGACGGACACTTGCCCCCCCCCCCCGTGAGACAGATACTTCCCCCCCGAGAGACAGAAACCGTGCCAACCCCCCGAGAGACAGATACTTGACTCCCCAGACCCGAAAGACAGATACTTGTCTCCCCCCGAGGGACAGATACTTGCCTCCACCCCGAGAGACAGATACTTGCAACCCCTACGAGAGACAGATCTTTGTCCCCCCCCCAGAGACAGATACTTGCACCCCCAAGAGGCAGATACTTGCCCCCCCTGAGAGACAGATTCCTGCCCTCCCGAGAGACAGATGCTTGCCACCCCCCCCAGAGACAGATACTTGCCTCCCCCCCCCCCCCCCGAGAGACAGATAATTGCCCCCCCGAGACATAGATACTTTGCTCCCCCCACTGAGAGACAGATACTCGTCCCCCCCAGATAGATACTTGCCCCCCCCCCCCCCCAGAGACAGACACTTGCCCCCTTCCCGAGAGTCAGATACTTGCCCCCCACGGGAGACAGATACTAGGCCCCCCTGAGAGACAGATACTTGCCCCCTACCCCCACCCCCCCACGAGAGACAACACATTGCCCCCCCCGAGAGACAGATACTTTCCCCCACCCGAGTGGCAGATACTTGCCCCCCCGAGAGAGACAGATTCTTGCCCCCCCGAGAGACATATACTTGCCACCCCCCAAAAGACAGATACTTGTCTCCCCCCCGAGAGAAAGATACGTGTCTCCCCCCGAGTGACAGATATTTGCCGCCCCCCCGAGAGACGGATACATGCCCCCCGAGAGACAGATGCTTGCCACACACACACACCCCCGGGAGACACATATTGCCGCCCCTGAGAGACAGACATTGCCCCCCCCCCCCCGAGGGACAGATAATTGCCCCCCCAGAGACAGATACTTGCCCCCCCGAGAGACGGACACTTGCCCCCCCCCCCGTGAGACAGATACTTCCCCCCCGAGAGACAGAAACCGTGCCAACCCCCCGAGAGACAGATACTTGACTCCCCAGACCCGAAAGACAGATACTTGTCTCCCCCCGAGTGACAGATACTTGCCTCCACCCCGAGAGACAGATACTTGCAACCCCTACGAGAGACAGATCTTTGTCCCCCCCCCCCAGAGACAGATACTTGCACCCCCAAGAGGCAGATACTTGCCCCCCCTGAGAGACAGATTCCTGCCCTCCCGAGAGACAGATGCTTGCCACCCTCCCCAGAGACAGATACTTGCCCCCCCCCACGAGAGACAGATACTTGCCCCCCGAGAGACAGATACTTTGCCCCACCCCCCCGAGATGCAGATACTTCCCCCCCCAAGAGACAGATACTGGCCCCCCCGAGAGACAGATGCTTGGCACCCCCCAATAGACAGATACTTCTCTCCCCCCCGAGAGACAGATAATTGCCCCCCCCCCCTGAGAGACAGATACTTGCCCCCCAAGAGACAGATACTTTTCCCTTTCCCCCGAGAGACAGATACTTGCGCCCCCCCGCCCGAGAGACAGTTACCGGCCCACCCCCAGAGACAGATTCTTTCCGCCCCCCGAGAGACGTATACGTGCCCCCACCGAGAGACAGATACTTCCCCCCCCCCCGAGAGACAGATATTGCCCCCCCCCCGAGGGGCAGATATTGTCCCCCCCCTGAGAGACAGATAATTGCCAGCCCCTGAGAGACAGATACTTGCCCCCCCCCCGGGAGACAGCTACCTTGCCACCACTCCAAGAGACAGATACTTGTCACCCCCCGAGAGAAAGATACTTGCCACCCCCCCCCACCCCCAGAGAAAGATAATTGCCCCCCCCCCCCCCCGAGAGACAGATACTTGCCCCTCCCCCCACTGAGAGACAGATACCTTGCCACCTCCCCCCGTGAGACAGATACTTGTCCCCCCCCTGAGAGAAAGATACTAGCCCCCCCCGAGAGACAGATACTTGCCCCCCAAAGAGACAGGTACTTGCCCCCCCCCCCAAGAGAGAGATACTTGCCGCCCCCCTGAGAGAGAGATATTTCCCAACACCCAGAGACAGATGCTATGCCCCCCCCCCCCCCCGAGAAACAGATACTTGTCCCCCCCTGGAGACAGTTACTTGCCCCCAACCCCGAGAGACATATACTTGTGCTCCGAGAGACAGATGCTTGAAACCCCACCAATAGACAGATACTTCTCTACCCCCCGAGAGCCAGATAATTGCCCCCCCTGCCGAGAGACAGATACTTTGCCCGCCCAAGAGACAGATACTTGCCCCCCGAGAGACAGATACTTGCCCCCTTGCCCCCCCCCCCTGAGAGACAGATAACTGCACCCCCGAGAGACAGATAGTTGCCGCACCCGAGAGGCAGATACTTGCCCCTCCGAGAGACAGATACTTGCCCCCCCACCGAGAGACAGATACTTGCCCCCACCCCCGAGAGACAGATACTTGCCCCCCCGAGGGACAGATACTTCCCCCCCTTAGAGAGAGATATTTGCCAACCCCTCGAGACAGATGCTTTGCCGCCCCCCCAAGAGACAGTTACTATGCTCCCCCGAGAGACAGATACCTGGCCCCCCCCCGAGAAGCAGATACTTGTCCCACCGAGAGACAGATACTTTGCACCCCCCGAGAGACAGATACTTGCTTCCCCCCGAGAGACAGATACTTGCCCCCCCCCGAGAGACAGACATTTGCCCCCCCACAAGAGACAGTTACTTTGCCATCCCTGAGAGACAGAAACTTGCCCCCCCCCCCGAGAGACAGATACTTCCCCCCCCGAGTGACAGATCCTTGCCCCCCCCCTGAGAAACTGATACTTGCCCCCCCCCCGAGAGACAGTTTTGCCCCCCCAAGAGACAGTTACTTGCCCCCCCCGAGAGGCAAATACATGCCCCCCTGAGAGATAGATACTCTCGCACCCGAGAGACAGATGGTTGCCCACCCGAGAGACAGATACTTTGCCCCCCCCCGAGAGACAGATACAAGCCACCACCCCCGAGAGACAGATACTTGCCCCCCACCGTGAGACAGATACTTGCCCCCCCCGAGAGACAGATACTTCCCCCCCCCCGTGAGACAGACACTTTGACCCCCCCGAGAGACTGATAGTTGCCTCCCCCCAAGAGACAGATACTTGCCACCGCCCCGAGAGACAGATACTTGCCCCCCCCCGAGAGACAGATGCTTTGCCCCCGCCAAGAGTCAGATACTTGCCGCCCCCAAAAGACAAATACTTGCCCCCCCGGGATACAGATAACTGCCCTCCCCCGAGGGACAGATACTTGCCCCCCCCCCCGACCCCCCGAGAGACAGATACTTGCCCCCCCCCCGAGAGACAGATTCTTGCCCACCCCGAGAGACACATGCTTGCCACCGCCCCAAAGACAGATACTTGCCCCCCTGAGAGTTAGATAATTGCCCCCCCAAGAAACAGATACTTTGCCCCCCCGATAGACAGATACTTAGCACCCCCCGAGAGACACATACTTGCCCCGCCAAGAGACAGATACTTCCCCCCCCCCCGAGAAACAGATACATGCCCCCCCCCCCGTGAGACGGATACCTCGCCCCCAGAGAGACAGATATTGCTCCCCCCGAGAGACAGATATTGCCGCCCCCAAGAGAGACAGATAATTGCCCCCCAAAGAGACAGATATTTTACCCCCACGGGAGACAGATACTTGCCCAACACGGAAGAAAGATACTTGCCGCCCCGAGAGACAGATACTTGCCCCCCCCCCGAGGGGCAGATACTTGCCCCGCCCTCGAGAGACAGATACTTCGCCCTTTCCCCCGAGAGACAGATACTTGCCCCCCCAAGTGACAGATAGTTGCCCACCCCCCCCGAGAGACAGATACTTGCCCCCCCAGAGACAGATACTTGCCCCCCACGGGAGACAGATACTTGCCCAATGAGATACAAATACTTGCCCCCCCCCCTAGGGACAGATACTTGCGTCCCCCCCGAGAGACAGATACTTGCCCCCCCCCCGAGAGACAGATACTTACCCCCCCCCCCGAGAGACAGATACTTGCAACCCCCGAGAGACTGATATCTTGCCAGCCCGCCGAGACACAGAAACTTGTCTCCCCCCCCGTGAGACAGATAATGGTCTCCCCCCAAGTGACAGATTTTTGCCTCCCCCCCCGAGAGACAGATACTTGCCTCCCTCCTGAGAGTCAGATACTTGCCCCCGCCGAGAGGCAGACACTGGCCCCCCCGAGAGACCGACACTTGCCCACCCCCCGAGAGACAGATAATTTGCCACCCTGAGGGACAAATAACTTTCCCCCCCCCCGAAGGACAGATACTTGCCCCCCTGAGAGACAGATACTGCCCCCCCCCCCAAGAGACAGATACTTGCCTCCCTCCTGAGAGTCAGATACTTGCCCCCGCCGAGAGGCAGACACTGGCCCCCCCGAGAGACCGATACTTGCCCCCCACCCGAGAGACAGATACTTACCCCCCCCCCCCCGGGAGACAGATGCTTACCCCCCCCAAGAGACAGATATTCCCCCCTCCGAGAGACAGATAATTGCCCCCCTCAGAGACAGATACTTGCACCCCCGAGAGACAGATATTTCCCCCCTGAAAGACAGAAACCTTGCAAACCCTCGAGAGACAGATACTTGCCCCACCCCCCCCAAGAGAGAGAGATACCTTGCCACACCCCTGAGAGACAGATACTTGTCCCCCCTCGAGAGACAGACACTTGCCCCCCCCGAGAGACAGATATTTCCCACCTGAAAGACAGAAACCTTGCAAACCCTCGAGTGACAGATACTTGACTCCCTCCACCCGAGGGACAGATTATGACTCCACCAACCCGAGAGACAGATTTTTGTCTCCACCCCGAGAGACAGATACTTTGCCCCCCCGAGAGACAGATACTTGCCACCCCCCCGAGAGACAGTTATTGCCCCCCCGGGCGATACTTTGACCCCCTGAGAGACAGACACTTGCCTCCCCCCCAAGAGACAGATACTTTCCCCCCTCCGAGAGACAGATTCTTGCCCCCCCGAGAGACAGATACTTTGCCCCCCCCCCCGAGAGACAGATACTTGCCCCTCGAGAGACACATGCTTGCCCCCCCCCCCAGAGACACATACTTACTCCCCCCCGAGAGACAGATACTTGCCCACTCCCCCATGGGACAAATAATTGTCCCCCCCCCCCCAGACACAGATACTTGCCCCCCACGGGAGACAGATACTTTCCCCCACTGAGAGTCAGATAGTTGCCCCATCCCCCCCCCCCGAGGGGCAACTACTTTCCCACCCCCAGAGAGACAGATACTTGCCCCCCCCCCCAGAGACAGATACTTCCCCCTGAGAGACAGATACTCTGCCCCTCCCCCAGAGTGACAGATACTTGCCCCCCAAGAGACAGATACTTTGCGCTTTCCCCTGAGAGACAGATACTTGCCCCCACCCGAGAGACCGATACTTGCCCCCCCCCGAGTGACAGATACTTCCCCCCCCCGAGAGACAGATACTTTCTAACCCCCCGAGAGACAGATATTGCCCTTCCCGAGGGACAGATAATGCCCCCCTACCGAGAGACAGGTACTTGCACCCCCCGAGAGACAGATCCTTTGCCCCCCGCTGAGAGACAGATACTTGCCCCCCCCGAGTGACATATACTTGCCCCCCCCCCCCCGAGAGACAGATACTTGCCCCCCCCCCGAGAGACAGATACCTTGCCACACCCCCGAGAGACAGATACTTGTCCCCCTCCCACCGAGAGACAGACACTTTCCCCCCCCCGAGAGACAGATACATCCCCCCGAGAGACAGAAACCTTGCCACCCCCCCGAGAGACAGATACTTTGCACCCCCCCCCCCCGAGAAATAGATATTTGCCTCCCCCCGAGAGACAGATACTTGCCCCTTCGCGAGAGACAGATAATTGCCCCCCCGAGAGAGAGATACTTGCCCCCACTCCCAGAGAGAAAAATACTTCCCCCCAGAGAGACAGATACTTGCCTCCCCCCCGACAGACAGATACTTGCCACCCCCCGAGAGACAGATACTTCCCCCCCCCCCCGAGTGACAGATACTTTGCCCCCTCCCCGAGAGACAGATAATTGCCCCCCCGGAGAGACAGATACTTGCCCCCCCAAGAGACAGATGCTTGCCACCCACTCCTCAGAGACAGATACTTGCCCCCCCCCCCCGAGAGACAGATAATTGCCCCCCCAGAGAGACAGTATATTGCACCCCCCCCCCCCCGGGACACAGATACTTGGCCCCCCACACCGAGATACAGATACTTAGACCCCCGAGAGACACATATTGCCCCCACCCCCGAGAGACAGATACTTTCCCCAACCGAGAGACAGATACTTGAGCCCCCGGAGACAGATACTTCCCCCCCCCTGAGAGACAGATCTAGCCCCCCCCCTGAGAGACAGACATTGCCCCTCCCCAAGAGACAGATACTTGTCTCCCACCCTCGAGTAACAGATACTTGCACCCCTCGAGAGACAGATACTTGCCCCCCCGAGAGCCAGATACTTTACCCCACCGTGAGACAGTTACCTTGCCCCCCGGGAGACAGATACTTTGCCTCCCCACGAGAGACAGATACTTGCCCCCCCGAGAGACAGATACTTCGCCTTCCCGAGAGACAGATAGTTTACCCCCCCCCCCCCGGAGAGACAGATACTTTCCCCCATCGAGACACCTATTCTTGCCCCCCACCGAGAGACAGATTCTTGCCCCCCCCCCCCCCCGAGAGACAGTTTAGTTCCCTCCCCCCCGAGAGACAGATACTTGCCCCCCCCGAGAGACAGTTACTTGTCCCCCCCTAGAGACAGATATTTGCCACCCAGGAGAGACAGATACTTTGCCCCCCCCCCCCCCGTAGAGTCAGATACTTGCCCCCCCGAGAGACAGATACCTTGACCACCACCCCAAGAGACAGATACTTTGCACCCCCCGATAGACAGATACTTTGCACCCCCCGATAGACAGATACTTTCCCCCCCTGAGAGACAGATACTTGTCTCCCCCCCCTGAGACACAGATACTTTGCACCCCCCCCCCCCCGCCCCCGAGACCTAGATACTTGTCTCCCCCCCGAGAGACAGATAATTTGTCTCCCCCCCGAGAGAAAGATACTTGTCCCCCCCCAAGAGACAGATGCTTGCCCCCCCCGAGAGTTAGATACTTGCTGCCCCCCCCCCCACCGAAGAGACAGATAATTGCTATCCCCCACCGAGAGACAAATACTTGCCCCCACCGAGAGACGGATACTTGCCCCTCCAGAGAGACAGTTACTTGCCCCCCCCCCCGATAGACAGATACTTTGCCCCCCAGAGAGACAGATACTTTGAACCCCCTAGAGACAGATACTTGCTCCCCCGAGAGACAGATTATTTGCCCCCTCCAGAGAGACAGATACTCTCCCCCACCCGAGAGACAATTACTTGTCCCCCTCTAGAGACAGATATTTGCCACCCAGGAAAGACAGATACTTTGCCCCCCCCCCATAGAGTCAGATACTTGCCCCCCCGAGAGACAGATACCTTGACCACCACCCCAAGAGACAGATACTTTGCACCCCCCGATAGACAGATACTTTGCCCCCCCTAGAGACAGATACTTGCCTCGCCCCTGAGAGACAGATACTTGACCCCCCACTGAGAGACAGATACTTGCCCCCCCCCCCCCAAGGGATAAATACTTGCCCCTCCCAGAGACAGATACTGTCCCACCGGGGGACAGATACTTGCCCCCCACCCCCGAGAGACAGATACTTGCCCCTGCCCGAGAGACAGAAACATGACCCCCCCCCCGGAGAGACAGATATATGCCCCCCCTAGAGACAGGTACTTGCTCCCCCCGAGAGACAGATACTTGCCCACATCCGAGAGCCAGATACTTGCCCCCACCCCCGAGTACCAGATACGTCCCCCAACCGAGGGACAGATACTTGCCCCCCGAGAGACAGATACTTGCCCCCACCCGAGAGTAAGATACTAGCTGCCCCCCCTGAGAGTCAAATACTTGCCCCCCCCCCGAGAGACAAATACTTGCCCCCCCAAGAGACGTATACTTGCCCCCCCTGAGAGACATATACTTGCCCCCCCGAGAGACAGATACTTTGCCCCCCCCAAGAGACAGAATTTGCCCCCCCCCCCCGAGAGACAGATACATTGCCCCCCCAGAGAGATACTTTGCCCCCCCTAGAGACAGATACTTGCCCCCCCCCCCAGAGATAGATACTTTGCCCCACCCCAGAGAGACATTTACTTGCCAAGACCGAGAGAGACAGATACATTGCCCCCCCCCCAGAGAGATACTTTGCCCCCCCTAGAGACAGATACTTGCCCCCCCCCCGAGAGATAGACACCTTGTCACCCCCCGAGAGACATTTACTTGCCAAGCCCCAGAGAGACAGATACTTGCCCCCCTACTGAGAGACAGATACTTGCCCCCCCCGAGGGATAGATACTTGCCACCTTTGAGAGACAGATACTTGCTCCCCCAGAGATCGGATACTTGCCCCCCCCCCCCCCCCCGAGAGACAGATACTTGCCCCACACCAAGAGACAGATACTTGCCCCCTCCGAGAGACAGATACTTGCCCCCCCCGAGAGACAGACTTGCCCCCCCCCCCCGAGAGGCAGATACTTTCCCCCATCGAGACACAGATTCTTGGCCCCCACGAGAGAGAGATTCTTGCCCCGCCGAGAGACAGATTAGTTCCCCCCCCGAGAGACAGATAATTTGTCTCCCCCCCCAAGAGACTGTTCCTCCTCCCCCCTCCCGAGAGACGGATACTTGCCCCCCCCCCCCCCCCCCGAGAGACAGATCCTTGCCCCCCGAAAGAGACAGATACTTGCCCCCCTACTGAGAGTCAGATACTTGCCCCCCCGAGAGAAAGATACTTTGCCCCCCCCTGAGGGACAGATAGTTCCCCCCCCACCGAGTAACAGATACATTGCCCATTGCCCCCCCGAGAGGCAGATAAACCCCCCCCCCCCCCGAGAGACAGATACTTACCCCACCCGAGAGACAGATTACCTACCCCCCGAGAAACAGATACTTACCCCCCCCCCGAGTGACACATTCTTTGCCCCCCCCTCCCCCGAGAGATAGATACTTTGCCCCCCCCAAGAGACAGATAGTTTCCCTGCCCCCCGGAAGACAGATCCTTTGCCACCCCCGCCGAGAGACAGATACTTGTCTCCCCACTCGTGAGACAGATACTTTGTCCCCCCTGAGAGACAGATACTTTGCCCCCATCCGAGAGACAGTTCCTAGCCCCCAACCCCAAGAGACAGATACTCCCCCCCCCCGAGAGACAGTTATTTGTCCCCCCCCCCCCCGCGGGACAGATACTTTGTCTCCTCCCCGAGAGACACAAAATTTGTCTCCCCCCCCCCCCGAGAGACCGTTCCCCCCCCCCCGAGAGATAGATACTTGCACCCCCCCGAGAGACAGATACTTGCCCCCACCCCCGAGAGACAGATAATTGCCCACCCCCGAGAGACAGATACTTGTCTCCTCCCCCCGAGAGATAGATACTTGTCTCCCCTCCGAGAAAACGATACTTGTCCCCCCGAGAGACAGATACTTCCCCCCCCCCCCCCCCCGAGGGGCGGATACTTGCCTCCCCCGCGAGACAGATACTTGCCCCCGGAGACACAGATACTAGCCCCCACCCAGAGAGACAGATACGTGCCCCCCGAGAGAAAGATACTTGCCCCCATCCGAGAGAGAGGTACTAGCCCTCCCCGAGAGACAGATACCTTGTTCCCCCACCCGAGTGACAGATACTTGCCTGCCAGTCCTGAGAGACAGATACTTGCCCACCCCCAAGAGGCAGATACTTTGCCCCCACCCCAGAGACAGATACCATGCCAACCCCGAGAGACATACTTTACCCCCCGAGAGACAGATACTTGTCTCCCCCTGAGAGACATATACTTGCCCCCCCGAGAGACAGATACTTGCTCCTCCCCCTGAGATACAGATACTTGCCCTCCCCCAAGAATCAGATACTTACCCCACCCCGAGAGTCGGATACTAGCCCCCGCCCTGAGAGATACATACTTTCACCCCCACGAGAGACAGATACTTTGCCACCCCCGAGGGACAGATAATTTGTCTCCCCCCCGAGAGCCAGATACTTTGTCTCCCCCTCGAGAGACAGATACCTTGTCTCCCCCCCAAGAGACTTTTACTTGCCACGCCACCGAGAGACACATACTTGCCCCCCCACTGAGAGACAGATACTTGCCCCCCCCCGAGAGATACATACTTGCCACCCCCGAGAGACAGATACTTGCCCTCCCCGAGAGACATATACTTTGTCTCCCCCCCCCCCGAGGGACAGATATTTTGTCTACCCCCCCGAGAGACAGATACTTTCGTTCCCCACCCCCGAGAGACAGATACTTTGTCTCCCCCCCGGAGAGACAGACACTTTGTTCCCCCCCCCCCCCCCCCCGAGAGACAGAATCTTTGACCCCCACGATAGACAGATACTAGCCCCCCCCCGAGAGACAGATACTTGCCCCCCCAAGTGACAGATAGTTGCCCACCCCCCCCCGAGAGACAGATACTTGCCCCCCCAGAGACAGATACTTGCCCCCCACGGGAGACAGATACTTGCCCAATGAGAAACAAATACTTGCCCCCCCCCCTAGGGACAGATACTTGCCTCCCCCCCGAGAGACAGATACTTGCCCCCCCCCCCCGAGAGACAGATACTTACCCCCCCCCCGAGAGACAGATACTTGCAACCCCCGAGAGACTGATATCTTGCCAGCCCGCCGAGACACAGAAACTTGTCTCCCCCCCCCCGTGAGACAGATAATGGTCTCCCCCCAAGTGACAGATACTTGCCTCCCACCCCGAGAGACAGATACTTGCCTCCCTCCTGAGAGTCAGATACTTGCCCCCGCCGAGAGGCAGACACTGGCCCCCCCGAGAGACCGACACTTGCCCACCCCCCGAGAGACAGATAATTTGCCACCCTGAGGGACAAATAACTTTCACCCCCCGAAGGACAGTTACTTGCCCCCCTGAGAGACAGATACTTGCCCCCCCCCCCCAAGAGACAGATACTTGCCTCCCTCCTGAGAGTCAGATACTTGCCCCCGCCGAGAGGCAGACACTGGCCCCCCCGAGAGACCGATACTTGCCCCCCCCCGAGAGACAGATACTTACCCCCCCCCCGAGAGACAGATGCTTACCCCCCCCCCCCAAGAGACAGATATTCCCCCCTCCGAGAGACAGATAATTGCCCCCCTCAGAGACAGATACTTGCACCCCCGAGAGACAGATATTTCCCCCCTGAAAGACAGAAACCTTGCAAACCCTCGAGAGACAGATACTTGCCCCCCCCCCCGAGAGAGAGAGATACCTTGCCACACCCCTGAGAGACAGATACTTGTCCCCCCTCGAGAGACAGACACTTGCCCCCCCGAGAGACAGATATTTCCCCCCTGAAAGACAGAAACCTTGCAAACCTCGAGTGACAGATACTTGACTCCCTCCACCCGAGGGACAGATTATGACTCCACCAACCCGAGAGACAGATTTTTGTCTCCACCCCGAGAGACAGATACTTTGCCCCCCCGAGAGACAGATACTTGCCACCCCCCCGAGAGACAGTTATTGCCCCCCCGGGCGATACTTTGACCCCCTGAGAGAATGACACTTGCCTCCCCCCCAAGAGACAGATACTTTCCCCCCTCCGAGAGACAGATTCTTGCCCCCCCGAGAGACAGATACTTTGCCCCCCCCCCCCCCGAGAGACAGATACTTGCCCCTCGAGAGACACATGCTTGCCCCCCCCCCCAGAGACACATACTTACTCCCCCCCGAGAGACAGATACTTGCCCACTCCCCCATGGGACAAATAATTGTCCCCCCCCCAGACACAGATACTTGCCCGCCACGGGAGACAGATACTTTCCCCCACTGAGAGTCAGATAGTTGCCCCATCCCCCCCCCGAGGGGCAACTACTTTCCCACCCCCAGAGAGACAGATACTTGCCCCCCCCCCCAGAGACAGATACTTCCCCCTGAGAGACAGATACTCTGCCCCTCCCCCAGAGTGACAGATACTTGCCCCCCAAGAGACAGATACTTTGCGCTTTCCCCTGAGAGACAGACACTTGCCTCCCCCCCAAGAGACAGATACTTTCCCCCCTCCGAGAGACAGATTCTTGCCCCCCCGAGAGACAGATACTTGCCCCCCCCCCGAGAGACAGATACCTTGCCACACCCCCGAGAGACAGAGACTTGTCCCCCTCCCTCCGAGAGACAGACACTTTCCCCCCCCCCCCCCGAGAGACAGATACATCCCCCCGAGAGACAGAAACCTTGCCACCCCCCCGAGAGACAGATACTTTGCACCCCCCCCCCCCCCGAGAAATAGATATTTGCCTCCCCCCGAGAGACAGATACTTGCCCCTTCGCGAGAGACAGATAATTGCCCCCCCGAGAGAGAGATACTTGCCCCCACCCCCAGAGAGAAAAATACTTCCCCCCAGAGAGACAGATACTTGCCTCCCCCCCGACAGACAGATACTTGCCACCCCCCGAGAGACAGATAATTGCCCCCCCCCCGAGTGACAGATACTTTGCCCCCCCCCGAGAGACAGATAATTGCCCCCCCGGAGAGGCAGATACTTGCCCCCCCAAGAGACAGATGCTTGCCACCCACCCCTCAGAGACAGATACTTGCCCACCCCCCCCCGAGAGACAGATACTTGCTCCCCAGAGAGACAGTATATTGCACCCCCCCCCCCCCGGGACACAGATACTTGGCCCCCCACACCGAGATACAGATACTTAGACCCCCGAGAGACACATATTGCTCCCACCCCCGAGAGACAGATACTTTCCCCAACCGAGAGACAGATACTTGAGCCCCCGGAGACAGATACTTCCCCCCCCTGAGAGACAGATCTAGCCCCCCCCCTGAGAGACAGATATTGCCCCTCCCCAAGAGACAGATACTTGTCTCCCACCCTCGAGTAACAGATACTTGCACCCCTCGAGAGACAGATACTTGCCCCCCCGAGAGACAGATACTTTACCCCACCGTGAGACAGTTACCTTGCCCCCCGGGAGACAGATACTTTGCCACCCCACGAGAGACAGATACTTGCCCCCCCGAGAGACAGATAATTCGCCTTCCCGAGAGACAGATAGTTTACCCCCCCCCCCCCCCCGGAGAGACAGATACTTTCCCCCATCGAGACACCTATTCTTGCCCCCCACCGAGAGACAGATTCTTGCCCCCCCCCCCCGAGAGACAGTTTAGTTCCCTCCCCCCGAGAGACAGATACTTGCCCCCCCCCGAGAGACAGTTACTTGTCCCCCCCTAGAGACAGATATTTGCCACCCAGGAGAGACAGATACTTTGCCCCCCCCCCCCCGTAGAGTCAGATACTTGCCCCCCCGAGAGACAGATACCTTGACCACCACCCCAAGAGACAGATACTTTGCACCCCCCGATAGACAGATACTTTGCACCCCCCGATAGACAGATACTTTGCCCCCCCGAGAGACAGATACTTGTCTCCCCCCCCTGAGACACAGATACTTTGCACCCCCCCCCCCCGAGACCTAGATACTTGTCTCCCCCCCGAGAGACAGATAATTTGTCTCCCCCCCGAGAGAAAGATACTTGTCCCCCCCCAAGAGACGGATGCTTGCCCCCCCCCCCCCGAGAGTTAGATACTTGCTGCCCCCCCCCCGCCGAAGAGACAGATAATTGCTACCCCCCACCGAGAGACAAATACTTGCCCGCACCGAGAGACGGATACTTGCCCCTCCAGAGAGACAGTTACTTATCCCCCCCCCCCGATAGACAGATACTTTGCCCCCCAGAGAGACAGATACTTTGAACCCCCTAGAGACAGATACTTGCTCCCCCGAGAGACAGATTATTTGCCCCCTCCAGAGAGACAGGTACTCTCCCCCACCTGAGAGACAGTTACTTGTCCCCCGATAGAGAAAGATATTTGCCACCCAGGAAAGACAGATACTTTGCCCCCCCCCCCCCCGTAGAGTCAGATACTTGCCCCCCCGAGAGACAGATACCTTGACCACCACCCCAAGAGACAGATACTTTGCACCCCCCGATAGACAGATACTTTGCCCCCCCTAGAGACAGATACTTGCCTCGCCCCCGAGAGACAGATACTTGACCCCCCACTGAGAGACAGATACTTGCCCCCCCCCCCCCAAGGGATAAATACTTGCCCCTCCCAGAGACAGATACTGTCCCACCGGGGGACAGATACTTGCCCCCCACCCCCGAGAGACAGATACTTGCCCCTGCCCGAGAGACAGAAACATGACCCCCCCCCGGAGAGATAGATATATGCACCCCCTAGAGACAGGTACTTGCTCCCCCCGAGAGACACATACTTGCCCACATCCGAGAGCCAGATACTTGCCCCCACCCCCGAGTACCAGATACGTCCCCCAACCGAGGGACAGATACTTGCCCCCCCGAGAGACAGATACTTGCCCCCACCCGAGAGTAAGATACTAGCTGCCCCCCCTGAGAGTCAAATACTTGCCCCCCCCCCCCGAGAGACAAATACTTGCCCCCCTGAGAGACGGATACTTGCCCCCCCTGAGAGACATATACTTGCCCCCCCGAGAGACAGATACTTTGCCCCCCCAAGAGACAGAATTTGCCCCCCCCCCGAGAGACAGATACATTGCCCCCCCCAGAGAGATACTTTGCCCCCCCTAGAGACAGATACTTGCCCCCCCCCCCCCAGAGATAGATACTTTGCCCCACCCCAGAGAGACATTTACTTGCCAAGCCCCAGAGAGACAGATACATTGCCCCCCCCCCCCAGAGAGATACTTTGCCCCCCCTAGAGACAGATACTTGCCCCCCCCCCCCCGAGAGATAGACACCTTGTCACCCACTGAGAGACATTTACTTGCCAAGCCCCAGAGAGACAGATACTTGCCCCCCTACTGAGAGACAGATACTTGCCCCCCCCGAGGGATAGATACTTGCCACCTTTGAGAGACAGATACTTGCTCCCCCAGAGATCTGATACTTGCCCCCCCCCCCCCCCCCGAGAGACAGATACTTGCCCCACACCAAGAGACAGATACTTGCCCCCTCCGAGAGACAGATACTTGCCCCCCCCGAGAGACAGACTTGCCCCCCCCCGAGAGGTAGATACTTTCCCCCATCGAGACACAGATTCTTGGCCCCCACGAGAGAGAGATTCTTGCCCCGCCGTGAGACAGATTAGTTCCCCCCCGAGAGACAGATAATTTGTCTCCCCCCCCGAGAGACTGTTCCTCCTCCCCCCTCCCGAGAGACGGATACTTGCCCCCCCCCGAGAGACAGATGCTTGCCCCCCGAAAGAGACAGATACTTGCCCCCTACTGAGAGTCAGATACTTGCCCCCCCGAGAGAAAGATACTTTGCCCCCCCCTGAGGGACAGATAGTTCCCCCCCCACCGAGTGACAGATACATTGCCCATTGCCCCCCCGAGAGGCAGATAAACCCCCCCCCCCCGAGACTCTGATTGTTTCCACCCTCGAGAGACAGAAACTTTGCCCCCCCGAGAGACAGATAGTAGCCCCCCCCCCCCCGAGAGACAGATACTTTCCCCACCCGAGAGACAGATTACCTCCCCCCCCGAGAAACAGATACTTACCCCCCCCCCGAGTGACACATTCTTTGCCCCCCCCCTCCCCCGAGAGACAGATACTTTGTCTCCCCCACCGACAGACAGATACTTTATCTCCCCCCTCCCGAGAGATAGATACTTTGCCCCCCCCAAGAGACAGATAGTTTCCCTGCCCCCCGGAAGACAGATCCTTTGCCACCCCCACCGAGAGACAGATACTTGTCTCCCCACTCGTGAGACAGATACTTTGTCCCCCCTGAGAGACAGATACTTTGCCCCCATCCGAGAGACAGTTCCTAGCCCCCAACCCCAAGAGACAGATACTCCCCCCCTGAGAGACAGTTATTTGTCCCCCCCCCCCGAGGGACAGATACTTTGTCTCCTCCCCGAGAGACAGAAAATTTGTCTCCCCCCCCCCCCCCGAGAGACCGTTACCCCCCCCCGAGAGATAGATACTTGCACCCCCCCCGAGAGACAGATACTTGCCCCCACCCCCGAGAGACAGATAATTGCCCACCCCCGAGAGACAGATACTTGTCTCCTCCCCCCGAGAGATAGATACTTGTCTCCCCTCCGAGAAAACGATACTTGTCCCCCCCGAGAGACAGATACTTTCCCCCCCCCCCGAGGGGCGGATACTTGCCTCCCCCGCGAGACAGATACTTGCCCCCGGAGACACAGATACTTGCCCCCACCCAGAGAGACAGATACGTGCCCCCCGAGAGAAAGATACTTGCCCCCATCCGAGAGACAGGTACTAGCCCTCCCCGAGAGACAGATACCTTGTTCCCCCCCCGAGAGACAGATGACTTGCCAGCGCCTCTCTGAGATACATATACTTGTCTCCCCCACCCGAGTGACAGATACTTGCCTGCCAGTCCTGTGAGACAGATACTTGCCCACCCCCAAGATGCAGATACTTTGCACCCACCCCAGAGACAGATACCATGCCAACCCCGAGAGACATACTTTACCCCCCGAGAGACAGATACTTGTCTCCCCCTGAGAGACATATACTTGCCCCCCCGAGAGACAGATACTTGCTCCTCCCCCTGAGATACATATACTTGCCCTCCCCCAAGAATCAGATACTTACCCCACCCCGAGAGTCGGATACTAGCCCCCGCCCTGAGAGATACATACTTTCACCCCCACGAGAGACAGATACTTTGCCACCCCCGAGGGACAGATAATTTGTCTCCCCCCCGAGAGCCAGATACTTTGTCTCCCCCCCGAGAGACAGATACCTTGTCTCCCCCCAAGAGACTTTTACTTGCCACGCCACCGAGAGACACATACTTGCCCCCCCCACTGAGAGACAGATACTTGCCCCCCCCGAGAGATACATACTTGCCACCCCCGAGAGACAGATACTTGCCCTCCCCGAGAGACATATACTTTGTCTCCCCCCCCCCCCGAGGGACAGATATTTTGTCTACCCCCCCGAGAGACAGATACTTTCGTTCCCCACCCCCGAGAGACAGATACTTTGTCTCCCCCCCGGAGAGACAGACACTTTGTTTCCCCCCCCCCCGAGAGACAGAATCTTTGACCCCCACGATAGACAGATACTAGCCCCCCCCCCGAGAGACAGATACTTGCCCCCCCAGGTGACAGATAGTTGCCCACCCCCCCCCGAGAGACAGATACTTGCCCCCCCAGAGACAGATACTTGCCCCCCACGGGAGACAGATACTTGCCCAATGAGAAACAAATACTTGCCCCCCCCTAGGGACAGATACTTGCCTCCCCCCCGAGAGACAGATACTTGCCCCCCCCCCCCGAGAGACAGATACTTACCCCCCCCCCCCCGAGAGACAGATACTTGCAACCCCCGAGAGACTGATATCTTGCCAGCCCGCCGAGACACAGAAACTTGTCTCCCCCCCCGTGAGACAGATAATGGTCTCCCCCCAAGTGACAGATACTTGCCTCCCCCCCCCGAGAGACAGATACTTGCCTCCCTCCTGAGAGTCAGATACTTGCCCCCGCCGAGAGGCAGACACTGCCCCCCCCCCCCCCCCGAGAGACCGACACTTGCCCACCCCCCGAGAGACAGATAATTTGCCACCCTGAGGGACAAATAACTTTCCCCCCCCCGAAGGACAGATACTTGCCCCCCTGAGAGACAGATACTTGCCCCCCCCCCCCAAGAGACAGATACTTGCCTCCCTCCTGAGAGTCAGATACTTGCCCCCGCCGAGAGGCACACACTGGCCCCCCCGAAAGACCGATACTTGCCCCCCCCCCCGAGAGACAGATACTTACCCCCCCCCGAGAGACAGATGCTTACCCCCCCCCCCAAGAGACAGATATTCCCCCCTCCGAGAGACAGATAATTGCCCCCCTCAGAGACAGATACTTGCACCCCCGAGAGACAGATATTTCCCCCCTGAAAGACAGAAACCTTGCAAACCCTCGAGAGACAGATACTTGCCCCCCCCCCCCCGAGAGAGAGAGATACCTTGCCACACCCCTGAGAGACAGATACTTGTCCCCCCTCGAGAGACAGACACTTGCCCCCCCGAGAGACAGATATTTCCCCCCTGAAATACAGAAACCTTGCAAACCCTCGAGTGACAGATACTTGACTCCCTCCACCCGAGGGACAGATTATGACTCCACCAACCCGAGAGACAGATTTTTGTCTCCACACCGAGAGACAGATACTTTGCCCCCCCGAGAGACAGATACTTGCCACCCCCACGAGAGACAGTTATTGCCCCCCCGGGCGATACTTTGACCCCCTGAGAGACAGACACTTGCCTCCCCCCCGAGAGACAGATACTTTCCCCCCTCCGAGAGACAGATTCTTGCCCCCCCGAGAGACAGATACTTTGCCCCCCCCCCGAGAGACAGATACTTGCCCCTCGAGAGACACATGCTTGCCCCCCCCCCCCCCAGAGACACATACTTACTCCCCCCCGAGAGACAGATACTTGCCCACTCCCCCATGGGACAAATAATTGTCCCCCCCCCAGACACAGATACTTGCCCCCCACGGGAGACAGATACTTTCCCCCACTGAGAGTCAGATAGTTGCCCCATCCCCCCCCCGAGGGGCAACTACTTTCCCACCCCCAGAGAGACAGATACTTGCCCCCCCCCCAGAGACAGATACTTCCCCCTGAGAGACAGATACTCTGCCCCTCCCCCAGAGTGACAGATACTTGCCCCCCAAGAGACAGATACTTTGCGCTTTCCCCTGAGAGACAGATACTTGCCCCCCCCCCCCCCCGAGAGACCGATACTTGCCCCGCCCCGAGTGACAGATACTTCCCCCCCCCCGAGAGACAGATACTTTCTAACCCCCCGAGAGACAGATATTGCCCTTCCCGAGGGACAGATAATGCCCCCCTACCGAGAGACAGGTACTTGCACCCCCCGAGAGACAGATCCTTTGCCCCCCGCTGAGAGACAGATACTTGCCCCCCCCGAGTGACATATACTTGCCCCCCCCCGAGAGACAGATACTTGCCCCCCCCCCGAGAGACAGATACCTTGCCACACCCCCGAGAGACAGATACTTGTCCCCCTCCCTCCGAGAGACAGACACATCCCCCCCCCCCCCCGAGAGACAGATACATCCCCCCGAGAGACAGAAACCTTGCCACCCCCCCGAGAGACAGATACTTTGCACCCCCCCCCCCGAGAAATAGATATTTGCCTCCCCCCGAGAGACAGATACTTGCCCCTTCGCGAGAGACAGATAATTGCCCCCCCGGAGAGACAGATACTTGCCCCCCCAAGAGACAGATGCTAGCCACCCACCCCTCAGAGACAGATACTTGCCCCCCCCCCCCGAGAGACAGATAATTGCCCCCCCAGAGAGACAGTATATTGCACCCCCCCCCCCCCCCGGGACACAGATACTTGGCCCCCCACACCGAGATACAGATACTTAGACCCCCGAGAGACACATTTTGCCCCCACCCCCGAGAGACAGATACTTTCCCCAACCGAGAGACAGATACTTGAGCCCCCGGAGACAGATACTTCCCCCCCCCCTGAGAGACAGATCTAGCCACCCCCCTGAGAGACAGATATTGCCCCTCCCAAAGAGACAGATACTTGTCTCCCACCCTCGAGTAACAGATACTTAGACCCCTCGAGAGACAGATACTTGCCCCCCCGAGAGACAGATACTTTACCCCACCGTGAGACAGTTACCTTGCCCCCCGGGAGACAGATACTTTGCCTCCCCACGAGAGACAGATACTTGCCCCCCCGAGAGACAGATACTTCGCCTTCCCGAGAGACAGATAGTTTACCCCCCCCCCCCCCCCCGGAGAGACAGATACTTTCCCCCATCGAGACACCTATTCTTGCCCCCCACCGAGAGACAGATTCTTGCCCCCCCCCCCGAGAGACAGTTTAGTTCCCTCCCCCCGAGAGACAGATACTTGCCCCCCCCCCGAGAGACAGTTACTTGTCCCCCCCTAGAGACAGATATTTGCCACCCAGGAGAGACAGATACTTTGCCCCCCCCCCCCGTAGAGTCAGATACTTGCCCCCCCGAGAGACAGATACCTTGACCACCACCCCAAGAGACAGATACTTTGCACCCCCCGATAGACAGATACTTTGCACCCCCCGATAGACAGATACTTTGCCCCCCCGAGAGACAGATACTTGTCTCCCCCCCTGAGACACAGATACTTTGCACCCCCCCCCCCGAGACCTAGATACTTGTCTCCCCCCGAGAGACAGATAATTTGTCTCCCCCCCGAAAGAAAGATACTTGTCCCCCCCATAGAGACGGATGCTTGCCCCCCCCCCCCCCTGAGAGTTAGATACTTGCTGCCCCCCCCCACCGAAGAGACAGATAATTGCTACCCCCCACCGAGAGACAAATACTTGCCCCCACCGAGAGACGGATACTTGCCCCTCCAGAGAGACAGTTACTTGCCCCCCCCCAATAGACAGATACTTTGCCCCCCAGAGAGACAGATACTTTGAACCCCCTAGAGACAGATACTTGCTCCCCCGAGAGACAGATTATTTGCCCCCTCCAGAGAGACAGATACTCTCCCCCACCCGAGAGACAGTTACTTGTCCCCCCCTAGAGACAGATATTTGCCACCCAGGAAAGACAGATACTTTGCCCCCCCCCCCCCCCCGTAGAGTCAGATAATTGCCCCCCCGAGAGACAGATACCTTGACCACCACCCCAAGAGACAGATACTTTGCACCCCCCCGATAGACAGATACTTTGCCCCCCCTAGAGACAGATACTTGCCTCGCCCCCGAGAGACAGATACTTGACCCCCCACTGAGAGACAGATACTTGCCCCCCCCCCCCCAAGGGATAAATACTTGCCCCTCCCAGAGACAGATACTGTCCCACCGGGAGACAGATACTTGCCCCCCACCCCCGAGAGACAGATACTTGCCCCTGCCCGAGAGACAGAAACATGACCCCCCCCCCGGAGAGACAGATATATGCCCCCCCTAGAGACAGGTACTTGCTCCCCCCGAGAGACAGATACTTGCCCACATCCGAGAGCCAGATACTTGCCCCCACCCCCGAGTACCAGATACGTCCCCCAACCGAGGGACAGATACTTGCCCCCCCGAGAGACAGATACTTGCCCCCACCCGAGAGTAAGATACTAGCTGCCCCCCCTGAGAGTCAAATATTTGCCCCCCCCCCGAGAGACAAATACTTGCCCCCCCGAGAGAGGGATACTTGCCCCCCCTGAGAGACATATACTTGCCCCCCCGAGAGACAGATACTTTGCCCCCCCAAGAGACAGAATTTGCCCCCCCCCCCCCCCCCGAGAGACAGATACATTGCCCCCCCAGAGAGATACTTTGCCCCCCCTAGAGACAGATACTTGCCCCCCCCCCAGAGATAGATACTTTGCCCCACCCCAGAGAGACATTTACTTGCCAAGCCCCAGAGAGACAGATACATTGCCCCCCCCCCAGAGAGATACTTTGCCCCCCCTAGAGACAGATACTTGCCCCCCCCCCCCCCCCGAGAGATAGACACCTTGTCACCCCCCGAGAGACATTTACTTGCCAAGCCCCAGAGAGACAGATACTTGCCCCCCTACTGAGAGACAGATACTTGCCCCCCCCGAGGGATAGATACTTGCCACCTTTGAGAGACAGATACTTGCTCCCCCAGAGATCGGATACTTGCCCCCCCCCCCCGAGAGACAGATACTTGCCCCACACCAAGAGACAGATACTTGCCCCCTCCGAGAGACAGATACTTGCCCCCCCCGAGAGACAGACTTGCCCCCCCCCCCGAGAGGCAGATACTTTCCCCCATCGAGACACAGATTCTTGGCCCCCACGAGAGAGAGATTCTTGCCCCGCCGGGAGACAGATTAGTTCCCCCCCGAGAGACAGATAATTTGTCTCCCCCCCCCCCCCCCCGAGAGACTGTTCCTCCTCCATCCTCCCGAGAGACGGATACTTGCCCCCCCCCCCGAGAGACAGATCCTTGCCCCCGAAAGAGACAGATACTTGCCCCCCTACTGAGAGTCAGATACTTGCCCCCCCGAGAGAAAGATACTTTGCCCCCCCCTGAGGGACAGATAGTTCCCCCCCCCCACCGAGTGACAGATACATTGCCCATTGCCCCCCCGAGAGGCAGATAAACCCCCCCCCCCGAGACTCTGATTGTTTCCACCCTCGAGAGACAGAAACTTTGCCCCCCCGAGAGACAGATAGTAGCCCCCCCCCCCCCGAGAGACAGATACTTTCCCCACCCGAGAGACAGATTACCTCCCCCCCGAGAAACAGATACTTCCCCCCCCCCCGAGTGACACATTCTTTGCCCCCCCCCTCCCCCGAGAGACAGATACTTTGTCTCCCCCACCGACAGACAGATACTTTATCTCCCCCCACCCGAGAGATAGATACTTTGCCCCCCCCAAGAGACAGATAGTTTCCCTGCCCCCCGGAAGACAGATCCTTTGCCACCCCCGCCGAGAGACAGATACTTGTCTCCCCACTCGTGAGACAGATACTTTGTCCCCCCTGATAGACAGATACTTTGCCCCCATCCGAGAGACAGTTCCTAGCCCCCAACCCCAAGAGACAGATACTCCCCCCCCCCGAGAGACAGTTATTTGTCCCCCCCCCCGAGGGACAGATACTTTGTCTCCTCCCCGAGAGACAGAAAATTTGTCTCCCCCCCCCCCGAGAGACCGTTCCCCCCCCCCCGAGAGATAGATACTTGCACCCCCCCCAGAGACAGATACTTGCCCCCACCCCCGAGAGACAGATAATTGCCCACCCCCGAGAGACAGATACTTGTCTCCTCCCCCCGAGAGATAGATACTTGTCTCCCCTCCGAGAAAACGATACTTGTCCCCCCGAGAGACAGACTCTTTCCCCCCCCCCCCCCCCCGAGGGGCGGATACTTGCCTCCCCCGCGAGACAGATACTTGCCCCCGGAGACACAGATACTTGCCCTACCCAGAGAGACAGATACGTGCCCCCCGAGAGAAAGATACTTGCCCCCATCCGAGAGACAGGTACTAGCCCTCCCCGAGAGACAGATACCTTGTTCCCCCCCCGAGAGACAGATGACTTGCCAGCGCCTCTCTGAGATACATATACTTGTCTCCCCCACCCGAGTGACAGATACTTGCCTGCCAGTCCTGAGAGACAGATACTTGCCCACCCCCAAGAGGCAGATACTTTGCCCCCACCCCAGAGACAGATACCATGCCAACCCCGAGAGACATACTTTACCCCCCGAGAGACAGATACTTGTCTCCCCCTCAGAGACATATACTTGCCCCCCCGAGAGACAGATACTTGCTCCTCCCCCTGAGATACAGATACTTGCCCTCCCCCAAGAATCAGATACTTACCCCACCCCGAGAGTCGGATACTAGCCCCCGCCCTGAGAGATACATACTTTCACCCCCACGAGAGACAGATACTTTGCCACCCCCGAGGGACAGATAATTTGTCTCCCCCCCGAGAGCCAGATACTTTGTCTCCCCCCCCGAGAGACAGATACCTTGTCTCCCCCCAAGAGACTTTTACTTGCCACGCCACCGAGATACACATACTTGCCCCCCCCACTGAGAGACAGATACTTGCCCCCCCCGAGAGATACATACTTGCCACCCCCGAGAGACAGATACTTGCCTTCCCCGAGAGACATATACTTTGTCTCCCCCCCCCCCCCCCGAGGGACAGATATTTTGTCTACCCCCCCGAGAGACAGATACTTTCGTTCCCCACCCCCGAGAGACAGATACTTTGTCTCCCCCCCGGAGAGACAGACACTTTGTTTCCCCCCCCCCCAAGAGACAGAATCTTTGACCCCCACGATAGACAGATACTAGCCCCCCCCGCCCCCCGAGAGACAGATACTTGCCCCACCCGAGAGAAGATTACTTCCCCCCCTGAGACACAGCTACTTGCCACCCCGAGTGACACATTATTTACCCCCCCTCCCCTGAGAGAAAGATATTTTGTCTCCCCTCCGAGAGACAGATGCTTTAACTCCCCCCCTGAGAGACAGATACTTGCCCCCCCCCCGAGAGACAGATACTTCCCCCCCCCCCCAGAGAAAAAAATACTTGCCCCCCCGGGTGTCAGATACTTGCCCCCCCCCCCCCCGAGTGACATATACTTTGTCTCCCACCCCCGAGAGACAGGTATTTTGTCTACCCCCCTAGAGACAGATACTTTGTTTTCCCCCCCCCCCCCCGAGAGACAGATTCTTTGAGGCCCCCGAGAGACAGATAATAGCCCCCCCCCCCGAGAGACAGATACTTGCCCCACCCGAGAGACAGATTAATTCCCCCCCTTAGACACAGACACTTGCCCCCCCCCCCCCCAGTGACACATTCTTTGCCCCCCCTCCCCCGAGAGAGAGATACCTTGTCTCTCCCCCCCCCCCGAGAGACAGTTACTTTATCAACCCCCCCGAGTGACAGATATTCCCCCCCCCCCCAAGAGACAGGTACTTTGCCCCCATCGAGACACAGAAACTTGCCCACCCCGAGAGACAGATTACTTCTCCTCCGATAGACAGATAATTGCCCCCCCGAGAGACAAATACTTGCCCCCACAGCGAGAGACAGATTCATCCCCCCCCCCCGAGAGACAATTACCTTGCCAGCCCCCCCCCCCCCCCCGAGAGACAGAAACTTGTCTCCCCCCCGAGAGACAGATAATTGTCTCCCCCCCCCCAAGTGACAGTTACTTACCTCCCCCCCGAGATCGAGAGATAAGTGCCCCCCCCGAGAGACAAATACTTGCCCCCCCGAGAGACAGATGCTTGCCTCCCACGAGAGACAGATACTTTGCCCCCCCCATGGGGCAGATACTTGCCCCACCGTAAGACAGATACTTACCTCCCCCCTGAGAGACAGATACTTGCCCCCCCCCGAAAGGCAGATACTTGCCCCCCCCCCCCCCCCGAGTGTCAGATACTTGCCCCCCCCCGAGAGACAGATACTTGCCCCCCCGAGAGACAGATGCTTGCCCCCCGGAGAGACAGAAACTTTGCCCCCACCCCCGAGAGACAGATACTTGCCCCCCGAAAGACAGATACTTCCCCCCAAGAGACAGAAACCTTGCCACCCCCCCGAGAGACAGATACTTGCCTACACCCCTGATAGACAGATATTGCCCCCTCCCGAAAGACAGATACATGCCCCCCCCCCCCGAGAGACAGATACATGCCCCCCCCGAGAGATAGATACTTGCCCCCCCGAGAGACAGATACTTCCCGCCCCCCATAGAGATATATACTTTGACGCCCCCGAGAGACAGATACTTGCCTCCCCACCCGAGGGAGAGATACTTGCCATCCCCCCCGAGAGACAGATACTTGCCCCCCCCGAGAGACAGATACTTTGCACCCCCGAGAGACAGACACTTGCCCCCCCCAGAGACCCATGCTTGCCCCCCACTCGAGAGACAGATAATTGTCCCCCCACCCGGAGACAGATATTTCCCCCCCCCGAGAGACAGATATTTCCCCCCCCCCCGGGAGACTGATATTGCCCCACCGAGAGACAGATTATTGCCCCCACACGAGAAACAGATTCTTGCCCCCCACGGGAGACAGATACTTGCCCCCCCCCCATAGAGACAGATACTTGCCCCCCCCCCCAGAGACAGATACATCCCCCTGCGAGACAGATACTTTGCCTCTCCCCCCGAGAGACAGATACTCGCCCCCCAAGAGACAGATACTTTGCTTTTTCCCCCGAGAGACAGATACTTCCCCCTTCCCCGCCTGAGAGACAGATACTGGCCCCCCCCAGAGACAGATACTTGCCGCCCCCCCGGGAGACATATACTTGACCCCCCCTGAGAGACAGATACTTCCCCCCCCCCCCCCGAGAGACAGATATTGTACCCCTCGAGGGACAGATATTGTCCCCCCTGAGAGACAGATAATTGCCCCCCTGAGAGACAGATACTTGCCCCCCCAAGAGACAGATACCTTGGCACCCCTCCAAGAGACAGATACTTGTCTCGCCCCGAGTGACAGATATTTGCCGCCCCCCACCCCAAGAGACAGATACATGCCCCCCCGAGAGACAGATAATTGCCCCCCCCCCCCGGGAGACTGATATTGCCCCACCGAGAGACAGATTATTGCCCCCACACGAGAAACAGATTCTTGCCCCCCACGAGAGACAGATACTTTGCCCTTTCCCCCGAGAGACAGATACTTCCCCCTTCCCCGCCCGAGAGACAGATATTGGCCCCCCCCCCCGAGGGACAGATATTGTCCCCCCCTGAGAGACAGATAATTGCCCCCCCGAGAGACAGATAATTGCCCCCCCCGAGAGACAGATAATTGCCCCCCCCCGAGAGACAGATACTTGCCCCCCCCAAGAGACAGTTACTTGCCCCCCCTGAGAGGCAGATACTTGCCCCCCGAGAGACAGATATCTTGCCATCCCCCGAGAGACAGATATTGCTCCCCCTCCAAGAGACAGATACTGCCCCCCCTTATCAAGAGACAGCTTCATCCCCCCCTGAGAGACAGATACCTTGCCAGCCCCCCGAGAGAGTGAAACTTGTCTCCCCCCCCTAGAGACAGATAATTGTCCCCCCCCGAGTGACAGATATTTTGTCCCCCCAATAGACAAATACCTTTCCCCCCGTGAGACAGATACCTTGCCCCTGCTCCCGAGAGACAGATACTTGCCCTCCCCGAGAGACAGATACTTCAACCCCCCCCCCCGAGAGACAGATACTTGCCCCCTGAGATACAGATACTTGACCCTTCCCGAGAGACAGTTACTTGCCCTCCCCCGAGAAAGAGATACTTGCATCCCCCGAGAGACAGATGCTTTGCCATCCCCCGAGAGACAGTTACCTTGCCCCCCCCCCAACAGACAGATACCGGGTTCCCCCAAGAGACAGATACTTGCCCGCCCCCGAGAGACAGATAATGGCATCCCCCCTGACAGATAGATACTTTGCAGCCCCCCCCCCCCGAGAGACATTACTTCCCTCTCCGGAGAGCCAGATACTTGCCCCCCACCGCCGAGAGACAGATACTTCCCCCCCTGGGAGACAGATGTTGCCCCCCCCCCTGAGAGACAGATATTGCCCCACCAAGAGACAGATTATTCCCCCCACGAGAGAGAGATACTTTGCCCCCCCCCCCCGAGACACAGATACATGCCCCCCCAGAGACACATGCTTGCCCCCCCCCCCCCGAGAGACAGATACTTGCCCCCCTGGAGACAGATACTTGCCCCCCCCCCCGAGAGACAGATATTGCCCCCCCACGGGAGCCAGATACTTGCCCCCCACCGAGAGACGGATACTTGCCCCCCCCCCCAGAGAGAGATACATCCCCCTGAGAGACTGATACTTTGCCCCTCCCCCCGAGAGACAGATACTTGCCCCCCAAGAGACAGATACTTTTCCCTTTCCCCCCAGAGACAGATACTTCCCCCCCCCCCCCGAGAGACGGATATAGGCACCCCCCTCCCGAGGGACAGATATTGCCCCCCCCCTGAGAGACTGGTAATTGCCCCCCCTGAGAGACAGATACTTGCCCCATCCCCCGAGGGACAGATACCTTGCCACCCCCCCAAGAGAAAGATACTTGTCTCCCCCCCGAGAGACAGATACTTGTCTCCCCCCGAGTGACATATATTTGCCGCCCCCCAGAGAGACAGATACATGCCCCCCGAGAGAGAGAAGCCTGCCACCCCGCCCCCCCCCCCCCCGAGAGACAAGCACCAGCCACCCCGAGAGACAGATACTTGCCCCACCGAGAGACAGATACTTTGCCCCCCCTGTGTGACAGATACTTCCCCCCCCCAAGAGACAGATATTTCCCACCCACCCCCAGAGAAAGATAATTGCCCCCCCCCGAGAGACAGATACTTGCCCCTCCCCCCACTGAGAGACAGATACCTTGCCACCTCCCCCCAAGACACAGATACTTGTTCCCCCCCCCCCAAGAGACAGATACTTGCCCCACCGAGAGACAGATACTTGCCACCCCCCCGAGAGACAGATGCTTGACACCCCCCCCCCAATAGACAGATACATCTCCCCGCCCGAGAGCCAGATAATTGCCCCCCCCTCCCGAGAGACAGATAATTTGCCCCCCCAAGAGACAGATACTTGCTCCCCCTGAGAGACAGATAATTGCCCCCACGAGAGACAGATACTTGCCCCCCCTGAGAGACAGATACTTGCCCGCCCACCGAGAGACAGATATTTGCCACCCCCCCTAGAGACAGATACTTGCCCCCCCGAGAGACAGATACTTGCCACCCCCCCGAGAGACAGATACTTGCCCACCCCCCCCTGAGAGAGAGATACTTGCCAACCCCGAGAGACAGATGCTTTGCCCCCCGCCGAGAGACAGCTACTATGCCCCCCCCCTGAGAGTCAGATACCTGGCCCCCCTGAGAAAAAGATACTTGTCCCACCGAGAGACAGATAAATTGCCCCCCCCCCCCACCGAGAGACAGATACTTGCTTCCCCCCCGAGAGACTGATACTTGCCCCCCCGACAGACAGATACTTGCCCCCCCCCGAGAGACAGTTACTTTGCAATCCCCGAGAGACAGATACTTGCCCCCCTCCGAGAGACAGATACTTGCCCCCCCCCCCCCCCGAGAGACAGATATTACCCCTCCCCCGGAGACAGATATTGCCCCCCCCCCCGAAATACAGATAATTGCCCCCCCCCCCCGAGAGACAGATATTTGCCCCACACGAGAGACAGATATCTTGCCATCCACCGAGAGACAGATACTTGCCCCCCCAAGAGATAGATACTTGCCCCCCCCCCCCCCCGAAAGACAGATCAGATACTTGCCCCCCCCCGAAAGACAGATACATGACACCCTCCCCCGAGAGACCGATACTTCTCCCCCCCCGAGAGACAGATATTGTCCCCCCCAAGAGAGATAATTGCCCCCCCCCCCGAGAGACAGACAATTACCCCCCTGAGAGACAGGTACTTGCCCCACCCCCCGAGAGACAGATACCTTGCCACCCTCCAAAGAGACAGATAATTGCCCCCACGAGACACAGATACTTCGCCCCCCATCCCCCCGAGAGACAGATACTTGCCCCCAATGAGAGACAGATACTTTCCCCCCCCCCGAGAGGCAGATACTTGACCCCCCGGAGATAGATACTTCCCCCCCCCCCCGAGAGACAGATATTGCCCCTCTGAGCGAAAGATATTGCCCCCCCCCAAGAGACAGATAATTGACCCCCCTGAGGGACAGGTACTTGCCCCCCCCCCCCCCCCGAGAGACAGATACCTTGCCACCCCCCAAAGAGACAGATACTTGTCCCCCGAGAGACAGATGCTTCCCACCCCCCCCCACCCCCGATACACAGATACTTGCTCTCTCCCCAAGAGACAGATACTTTCCCCCCGAGAGACAGATACTTGCCCTCCCCGAGAGAAGGATATTGCCCCCCCCGGGAGTAGGATAATTGCCCCCTCCAGAGACAGATACTTGCTCCCCCTCGACAGACGGATACCTTGCCACCCTCCCCTGAGAGACAGATACTTGCCTTCCCCCGAGAGACAGATATTGCCCCCCCCCCCCGGAGAGACAGATAATTGCCACCACCTGAGAGACAGATCCTTGCCCCCCCCAAGAGACAGATACTTTGCCGACCCCCAAAGAGACAGATACTTGTCCCCCGAACGACAGATACTTGCCCCTTCATCACCGAGAAGCAGATACCTTGCCACGTCCCCCCCAAGAGTCAGATACTTGCCGCCCCTAAAAGACAGATACTTGCACCCCCGAGAGACAGATAACTGCCCCCCCCCCCCGAGAGACTGATACTTGCCCCCCAACCAAGAGACAGATACTTGCCCCCCCCGAGAGATAGATACTTGCGCCCTGAGAGACAGATACTTGACCCCCACCGAGAGACAGATACTTGCCCCCAATGAGAAAGAGATATTTGCATCCCCTGAGAGACAGATGGTTTGCCATCCCCTGAGAGACAGTTACCTTGCCCCCCGAGAGACAGATAATGGCATCTCCCCCTGAGAGACACATACTTTGCCCCCCCCCCCCTGATAGACAAAGACTTGCCCCCCCACCGACAGGCAGATTCTTCCCCCCACCGAGAGACAGATACCTTGCCAGCCACCCGAGAGACAGAAACTTGTCTCCCGTCCGAGAGACAGATAATTGTCTCCCGCCCAAGTGACAGTTACTTGCCTCCCCACCGAGAGAGAGATACTTGCCCCCCCTGAGAAACAGATACTTTGCCGCCCCGAGAGACAAATACTTTCCCCCCCCCCCCCCGAGAGACAGATACCTTGCACCCGCACCCGAGAGTCAGATACTTGCCCCCCTGGGAGACAGATACTTTGCTCCCCCCCCCCCTCCCCGAGATACAGATACTTACCCCTCCCCCCACTGAGAGACAGATACCTTGCCACCTCCACCCGAGAGACAGATACTTGACCCCCCCCGACAGACAGATACTTGCCCCACCGAGAGACAGATACTTGCCACCCCCCCCAGAGACAGATGCTTGACACCCCCCAAATAGACAGATACTTCTCCCCGCCCAAGAGCCAGATAATTGCCTCCCCCCTCCCGAGAGACAGATACTTGCCCACCCACCGAGAGACAGATACTTGCATCCCCCGAGAGACAGATATCTAGCCACCCCCCGAGAGACAGATACTTGCCACCCCCCCCCCTGAGATACAGATGCTTGACACCCCCCAAATAGACAGATACTTCTCCCCACCCAAGAGCCAGATAATTGCCTCCCCCCTCCCGAGAGACAGATACTTGCCCACCCACCGAGAGACAGATACTTGCATCCCCCGAGAGACAGATATCTAGCCACCCCCCGAGAGACAGATGCTTACCCCTCCCCCCACTGAGAGACAGATACCTTGCCACCTCCACCCGAGAGACAAAGACTTGCCTCGAAACCGACAGACAGATTCTTCCCCCCACCGAGAGACAGATACCTTGCCAGCCACCCGAGAGACAGAAACTTGTCTCCCGTCCGAGAGACACATAATTGTCTCCCCCCCAAGTGACAGTTACTTGCCTCCCCACCAAGAGAGAGATACTTGCCCCCCCTGAGAAACAGATACTTTGCCGCCGCGAGAGACAAATACCTTCCCCCCCCCCCGCCCCCGAGAGACAGTTACTATACCCCCCCCCGAGAGACATATACCAGCCCCCCCCAAGAAAAAGATACTTGTCCCACAGAGAGACAGATACTTTGCCCCCCCCCCCTGAGAGACAGATACTTGCTTCCCCCTTGAGAGACAGATACTTGCCACCCCGACAGACAGATAATTGGCCCCCCCGAGAGACAGTTACTTTGCAATCCCCGAGAGACAGATACTTGCCCCCCCCGAGAGCCAGATACTTGCCCCCCGCTGAGAAACTGATACTTGCCCCCCCTGAGAGACAGATACTTGCCCCCCCCCCAAGAGACAGGTATTGCCCCCCCCCCCGAGAGGCAGATATTGCCCCCCCCCCGAGATAGAGATAATTGCCCCCCCCGAGAGACAGATACTTGCCCCACCCGAGAGACAGATATCTTGCCATCCCCCGAGAGGCAGATACTTGCCCCCCCCCCCCCCCGAGAGACAGATTCTTGCCCCCCCACCCCCGAGAGACAGGTACTTGACACTCTCCCCCGAGAGACCGATACTCCTCCCACCCCGAGAGACAGATATTGCCCCCCCGAGAGACAGATACTTGCCTCACCTGAGAGACAGGTACTTGCCCCACCTCCCGAGAGACAGATACTTGCCCCACCCCCCCCCGAGAGACAGATATTACCCCTCCCCCGGAGACAGATATTGCCCCCCCCCCCGAGATACAGATAATTGCCCCCCCCCCCCCGAGAGACAGATATTTGCCCCACACGAGAGACAGATATCTTGCCATCCACCGAGAGACAGATACTTGCCCCCCCGAGAGAACGATACTTGCCCCCCCCCCGAAAGACTGATTATTGCCCCCCACGAGAGAGATACTTGCCCCCCACGGGAGACAGATACTTGCCCCCCCCCGAGAGACAGATACTTGCCCCCCCCCCCAGAGACAGATACATCCCCCTGAGAGACAGATACTTTGCCCCTCCCACCGAGAGAAAGATACTGGCCCCCCAAGAGACAGATACATTGCCTTTCCCCCGAGAGACAGAAACTTCCCCCCCCCCCCCGGGGGACAGATACTGGCCCCCCCCAGAGACAGATACTAGCCGCCCCCGGGAGCCATATAATTGCCCCCCCGAGAGACAGATACTTCTCCCCCCGAGAGACAGTTACTTTGCAATCCCCGAGAGACAGATACTTGCCCCCCCCCCCCCGAGAGACAAATACTTGCCCACCCGGAGAAACTGATACTTGCCCGCCCCCGAGCGAAAGATACTTGCCCCAACCCAAGAGACTGATATTGCCCCCCCCGAGAGACAGATATTGCCCCACGAAGAGACAGATACTTGCCCCCCCATGCCAAGAGACCGATTCAACCCCCCCGAGAGACAGATACCTTGCCAGCCCCCCGAGAGACAGAAACTTGCCTCCCCCCCCGAGAGACAGATAATTGTCTCCCCCCCGAGTGACAGATACTTGCCTCCCCGCCCGAGAGACAGATACTTGCCCCCACCCGAGACACATATATTTTGCCCCCCCCCCCCCAAGAGACAAATAACATTCCCCCCGTGAGACAGATACCTTGCCCCCACCCCCATGAGACAGATACTTGACCCCCGAGAGACAGATCCTTAGCCCCCCCAGAGTGGCACATACTTACCTTCCCCCCCTGAGAGACAGATACTTGCCCCCCCCCCTCCCGAGAGACAGATACTCGCACCCCCCGAGAGACAGATACTTTGCCACCCCGCTGAGTGACAGATACTTGCCCCCCCCCCACGAGAGAAAGATACTGGCCCCCCAAGAGACAGATACATTGCCTTTCCCCCGAGAGACAGATACTTGCCCCCCCCGAGAGACAGGTACTTCCCCCCTCTCCAGAGAGACGGATACCGTGCCCCCCCCCCCCCCCCCGTGAGAGATAGATACTTGTCCCCCCCCGGGGAGACACACACTTGCCCCCTTCCCCCCCCGAGAGACAGATACTTCCCCCCCGAGAGACAGAAATCTTGTCACCCCCTCCCAGAAAGACAGATACATGACTCCCCCCACCCGAGAGACAGATACTTGTCTCCCCCCCGAGAAACAGATACATTGCCCCCCCCCCCGAGAGACAGATACTTGCCTCCCCCCCGAGAGACAGATACTTGCCCCCTCCTGAGAGACAGATAATGTTCACCCCGAGAGACAGATAGATGCCCCCCCAAGTTACACACACTTGCCCACCCCCCCTAGAGATAGATACTTCCCCCCAGGGTGACAGATACTTTGACCCCCCCGAGAGACAGATACTTGCCTCCCCCCAGGGAGACAGATACTTGCCAACCCCCCGAGAGACAGATACTTGCCCCCCTGAGAGAATGATACTTTGCCCTTCCCGAGAGACAGATACTTGCTTCCCCCCCTGAGAGACAGATACTTGCCCCACCCCCGAGAGACAGATACTTGCCCCCCGAGAGACAGATACTTGCCTCCCCGAGAGACAGATACTTTGCCCCCCAGAGAGACAGATACTTGCCCCCCCCCCCCTGTGACACATATTTGCTCCCCCGACAGACACATACTTGCCCCCCGAGAGACAGATACTTGCCCCACCCCCGAGAGACAGATACTTCCCCCCCCCCCGAGATACAGATATTGCCCGCCTGGGAGACAGATAATTGCCCCCTCTGAGAGACAGATAATTGCCCTCCCCCGAGAAACAGTTACTTTGTCACCCCCGCCCACTGGAGAGACAGATACTTGTCGCCCCCAGAGACAGGTACTTGCCCCCCCGAGAGACAGATACTTGCCCCCCCCCCGAGAGACTGATACTTGGCCACCCGAGAGACAGATGCTTGCCACCCCCTCCAGAGATCGATACTTGCCCCCCTCAGAGACAGATAATTGACCCCCCAAGACACAGATACTTTGCCCCCCCAGAGAGACAGATACTTAGCCCCCCTGAGAGACACATACTTGCCGCCCCTGAGAGACAGATACTTGCCCCCCCCCCCGAGGGACAGGTACTTTTCCCCCCCTCCCGAAAGACAGATACTTGCCCCCCCAAGATACAGTACTTGCCCCCCCAAGACACAGATACTTGCCTCCTCCCCCCCCCCCGAGACACAGATACTTGACCCCCCCGAGAGACATATACTTGCCCTCCCCCGAGAGACAGATACCTTGCCACCCCCGCCCCCTGGAGAGACTGGTTCTTGCCCCCCCCCCCCCCCCCGAGAGACTGATACTTGCCCCCCAGATTGACAGATGCTTGACACCCCCCAAATAGACCGATACTTCTCTCCCCCCGAGAGCCAGATAATTGCCCCCCCCCCGACCGACAGATACTTTTCCCCCCCATGAGACAGATGGTTGTCCCCCCCAGAGACAGATACTTGCCCCCCCCCCCGAGAGAAAGATACTTGCCCCCCCGAGAGACAGAAACTTTGCCCCACCGGGAGACAGTTACCTTGCCCCACCGAGAGACAGATACTTGCCCCAACGAGACACATATACTTGCACCCCCCCACGGGAGACAGATACTTGCCCGCCCACCGAGAGACAGATACTTGCCCCCCCTGAGAGACAGATACTTGCCCCCCGCCCGAGATACAGATACTTGCCCCCCGCCCGAGATACAGATACTTGCCCCCCCCCCCGAGAGAGAGATACTTGCCCCCCGCGAGAGACAGATGATTTGCCCCCACCCCGAGAGACAGTAACTATGCCCCTTCGAGAGACAGATACCTGGCCCCCCCGAGAGACAGATACTTGCCCCCCCGAGAGACAGATACTTTGCCCCCCCCCGATAGACAGATACTTGCTTCCCCCCGAGCGACATATACTTGCCCCCCCCACAAGAGACAGATACTTGCCCCAACCGAGAGACAGTTACTTTGCCCTCCCCGAGAGACAGATATTTGCCCCACCCCGAGAGACAAATACTTGCCCCCCTGAGAGACAGATACTTGCCCACCTGAGAGACAGATATCTTGTCATCCCCTGAGAGACAGGTACTTGCCCCCATCCGAGAGACAGATACTTGCCCACCCCATTCCAAGAGACAGATACTTGACACCCCCCCAGACACAGATACTTGCACTTTGCCGCCCTGAGAGACAGACATTGCCCCCCGCCCAGAGGGACAGATAATTACCCACCCCCGAGAGACAGATACTTGCCCCCCCCCCCCCGAGAGACAGATACTTGCCCCTCCCCCTGAGAGACAGATACTTGCCCCCCACCCAGAAAAAGATACTTGCCCCCCGGAGAGATATATACTTAGCCCGGCCGAGAGACAGATACTTTGCCAACCCCCGAGAGACAGATACTTGCCCCCCCACTGAGTGACAGATACTTGCCCCCCCGATAGACAGATACTTGCCCACCCCCTTCCAAGAGACAGATACTTGACACCCCCCAGACACAGATACTTCTCCCACCCCCAAGAGACAGATAATTGCCCCCCCGAGAGACAGATACTTTGCCCCCCCGAGAGACATATACTTGCGCCCCGAGCGACAGATACTTGCCCTCCCGAGAGGCAGATACTTACCCCCCGAGAGACAGATACTTGCCCCCCCAAGAGACAGATACTTGCCCCCCCCCCCATGACAGACAGATGCTTGCCCACCCCACCCCCCGAGAGACAGATACTTTGCCCCCCCCCCGAGAGACAGATACTTGCCCCCACCTGAGAGACAGATACTTGCCCCCCGCCACCGAGAGACAAATACTTCCCCCCGAGAGACAGATATTGCCCCCCTGAGAGACAATTTTGCCCCCCCCCCCCCGAGAGACAGATGATTGCCCTTCCCCGAGAGACAGAACTTGTCCCCCCCCACCGAGATACAGATTCATGCCCCCCCCCCGAGAGAGAGATACCTTGTCTGCCTCCTCGAGAGACAGAAACTTGTCTCCCGCCCCGAGAGACAGATAATTGTCTCCCCACCGAGTGACAGATACTTGCCCCCCCCCCCCCGAGAGACTGATATTTTGCCCCTCTGAGAGACAGATACTTGCCCCTCCCATGACAGACAGATGCTTGCCCCCCGAGAGACAGGAACTTGCCTCCCCCCCGAGAGACAGATACTTGCCCCCCCCCCCCCCCCCCCCCCCGAGAGAATGATATTTTGCCCCTCCGAGAGACAAATACGTTTCCTCCCCCCGAGAGGCAGATACCATGCCCCGCACCCGAGAGAAAGATACTTGCCCCCCGAGAGACAGATACTTGCCCCCCCCCCGAGAGGCAGATACTTGCACCCCCCGAGGGACAGACACTTTGCCGCCCTGAGAGACAGACATTGCCCCCCGCCCAGAGGGACAGATAATTACCCACCCCCGAGAGACAGATACTTGCCCCCCCCCCGAGAGGCAGATACTTGCCCCTCCCCCTGAGAGACAGATACTTGCCCCCCACCCAGAAAAAGATACTTGCCCCCCGGAGAGATATATACTTAGCCCCCCCGAGAGACAGATACTTTGCCAACCCCCGAGAGACAGATACTTGCCCCCCCCCCCCTGAGTGACAGATACTTGCCCCCCCGAGAGACAGATACTCTCCCCCCACAAGAGACAGATACATCCCCCCCCCCGAGAGACATATATTGGCACCCCCCCCCCCCGAGGGACTGATATTGCCCCATCCCGAGAGACAGATTATTGCCCCCCCTGAGAGACAGATACTTGCCTCCCCCCCCCCCCCCGAGAGGATGATATTTGGCCCCTCCGAGAGACAAATACCTTTCCCCCCGAGAGACAGATACCTTGCCCCCGAGAGACATATACCTTGCCACCCCCCTAGAGACAGAAACTTGTCACCCCCCTCGAGAGACAGATACTTGCCCCCCCCCCCCCCCGAGAGGATGATATTTGGCCCCTCCGAGGGACAAATACCTTTCCCCCCGAGAGACAGATACCTTGCCCCCGCCCCCGATAGAAAGATACTTGCCCCCCCAAGAGACAGATACTTGCCCCCCCCCCCCCCCCCCGAGACACAGTTACTTTGCCCTCCCCGAGAGACAGATACTTGCCAACCCACCGAGAGACAGATACTTGCCCCCCCTACGAGAGACAGATACTTGACAAACCCTGAGACACAGACACTTCTCCCCCCCCCCCGAGGGACAGATAATTGCCCCCCCCCGAGAGACAGATACTTTGCCCCCCCGAGAGACAGATACTTGTGCCCTGAGCGACAGATACTTGCCAACCCGAGAGGCAGATACTTGCCCCCCCGAGAGACAGATACTTGCCCCCCCTAGAGACAGATACTTGCCCCCCCACCAAAAGACAGATGCTTGCCCCCCCGAGAGACAGGTACTTGTCCCCCCCACCAAGATACAGATTCATACCCCCCCGAGAGACAGATACCTTGTCAGCCTCCTCGAGAGACAGAAACTTGTCTCCCCCACCCGAGAGACAGATAATTGTTTCCCAAACGAGTGACAGATACTTCCATCCCCCCCGAAAGACAGATACTTGCCCCCCCCCCCCCCCCGAGAGACTGATATTTTGCCCCTCCGAGAGACAAATACCTTTCCTTCCCCCCGAGAGACAGATACCTTGACCCGCCCCTGAGAGAAAGGTACTTGCCCCCCCGAGATACAGATTCTTTGCCCCCCCCCCCCCGAGAGACAAATACTTGACTACCCCCCCGAGAGACAGATACTTGCCCCCTCCCCGAGAGGCAGATACTTGCACCCTCCGAGACACAGATACTTTGCCGATCTGAGAGACAGATATTGCCCCCCGCCCAGAGAGACAGATAATTGCCCCCCCCCCCGAGAGACAGACACTTGTCCCTCCCCCCGAGAGACAGATACTTGCCCCCCCACCCAGAAAAAGATACTTGCCCCCCGAGAGACATATACTTAGCCCCCCCGAGAAACAGATACTTTGCCACGCCCCCGAGAGACAGGTACTTGCCCCCTCCCAAGTGACAGATACTTGCCCCCCTGAGAGACAGATACTTGCCCCCCCCCCGAGAGACAGATACATCCCCCCCGACGAGAGACATATATTGGCCCCCACCGAGGAACAGATATTGCCCCATCCCGAGAGACAGAATATTACCCCCCCCCCTGAGGGACAGATACTTGCCTCCCCCCGGGAGACATATACCTTGCCAACCCCCCAAGAGACAGAAACTTGTTTCCCCCCCCGAGAGACAGATACTTGTCTCCCCCCCGAGTGACATATTTGCCCCCCACCGAAATTCAGATACATGCCCCACCGAGAGACTGATGCTTGCCACACACACACACACCCCCGAGACAGATACTTACCCCTCCCGAGAGACAGATACTTGCCCCCCCGAGAGACAAATACTTTGCCACCCCAAGAGACAGATACTTGCCCCCCCGAGAGACAGATAATTTGCCCCTCCCCGAAAGACAGATGTTTGCCCCCCCCCGAGAGACAGTTACTATCCCCCCCGAGATACAGATAATTGCCCCCCCCGAGAGACAGACACTTTGCCCCCCCTCGAGAGACAGATACTTGCCCCCCCAAGAGACAGATACTTGCCCCCCCCTGAGAGGCACATACTTGCCCCCCCCGAGAGACAGATACTTGCCCCCCCCCGAGAGACAGATACTTTGCCCCCCAGAGAGGCAGATATTCCCCCCCCAGAGAGACAGATATTGCCCCCCCCCCCCTGAGAGACAGATGATTGTTCCCCCCCCCCCCCCCCCGAGAGACAGTTACTCTCCCCCCCGAGAGACAGATACTTGCCCCCCCCAAGAGACAGATACTTAGCCCCCCTGAGAGACAGACACCTTGCCCCCCACCCCGAGAGACAGATACTTGCCCCCCCCAAAGACAGAAACCTTGCCACCAACCCCCGAGTGACAGATACTTGCCCCCCCGAGAGATAGAAACATGACCCCCACGAGAGACAGATACTTGGCCCCCCCGGGAGACACTTACTTGAGCCCCCGGAGACAGATACTTCCCCCCCCCCCGAGATACAGTCATTGCCCCCCCCCTGAGAGACAGATATTGCCCCTCCCCAAGAGACAGATACTTGTCTCGCACCCTCGAGTAACAGGTACTTGCTCCCCCCTCCCGAGAGATACTTGCCCCCTCCCCCCGCCCTGAGAGGAAGATACTTTGCCCCACCGAGAGACAGTTACCTTGCCCCCCCGAGAGACAGATACTTGCCCCACCCGAGAGTCAGATAGTTGCCCCCCCGAGAATCAAATTCTTTGCCCCCCCCCCCGAAAGACAGATACTTGCTTCCCCCCCCCCCCCCCCGAGGAACTGATACTTGCCCCCCCCCAAGAGACAGATACTTGCCCCCCCCCGAGAGACAGTTACTTTGCCCTCACCGAGAGACAGATACTTGCCCCCCCCCCCCCGAGAGACAGATACTTGGCCCTCCCCAAGAGACAGATACTTGCCACCCCCGAGAAACAGATACTTGCCCCCCCGAGAGACAGATACCAGCCCCCCCCCCCCGTGAGACTGACATTGCCCCCCCCCCCCCCGAGAGACAGATAATGGCCCCCCTCCCCCGAGAGACAGATAATAAACCCCCCTGGGATACAGATACCTGCCCCCCCCTGAGAGACAGATATCTTGCCACCCCTCCCCCCGAGAGACAGATACTTCCCCCCCCCCCCGGGAGACAGGTAATTGCCCCCCCGAGAGACAAATACTTGCGCCCCGAGAGACTGATACTTTTCCCCCCGAGTGGCAGATACTTGCCCCCCCGAAAGGCAGATACTTGCCCCCCCGAGAGACAGATTCTTGCGCCCACGTTAGACAGAAACTTGCCCCTCCACCGAGAGACAGATACTCCCCCCTAGAGACAGATACCTGGCCCCCCCAATAGACAGATACTAGCCCCCCCGAGAGACGGATACTTTGCCGCCCCCGAAAGACAGTTACTTGCTTCCCCCCCGAGAGACAGATACTTGCCCCCCCCCGAGAGACAGATACTTGCCCCCCCCCCGAGAGACAGTTACTTTGCCCTCCCCGAGAGACAGATACTTGCCCCCCCGAGAGACAGATACTTGCCCCCCCCCGAGAGACGGATAATTGCCCCCGCGAGAGACAGGTACTTCCCCCCCTGAGAGACAGATATGGCCCCCCCCCGAGAGACAGATACTTTGCCGCCCCCGAAAGACAGATACTTGCTTCCCCCCCGAGAGACAGATACATGCCCCCCCCCCCCCCGAGAGACAGATACTTGTCTCCCCCGCAGAGACAGATACTTGTCTCCCCCCTCCCCGAGTTACCGATACTTGCCTCCCCCCCGACAGACAGATACTTGCCCCCCTCCGAGAGCCAGATACTTTGCCCCCCGAAAGACAGATACTGCACCCCTGAGAGACAGATATATCCCCCCCAGGGAGACAGATAATAGCCCCCCCCCCCCCGAGAGACAGATACTTGCCCCCCCGAGAGACAGATACATGCCATCCCCGAGAGACAGATACGTCACCCCCCCGAGAGACATATATTGGCCTCCCCCCCCCCCCCGAGGAAAAGATATTGCCCCATCCCGTGAGACCGATAATTGCCTCCCCCTAAGAGACAGATACTTGCCTCCCCCCAGAGAGACAGTACCTTGCCACCCCCCCAAGAGACAGATACTTGTCTCCCCCCTCGGGAGACACATACTTGCCCCCCGAGAGACAGATACTTTGCCCCTCCCCCGAGAGACAGATACTCCCCCCCCCCCGAGAGACAGATACTTCCCCACCCACGAGAGACAGATATTGCCCCCCCCCCCCGAGAGACAGATATTTGTCTCCCCCCTCCCCGAGTGACAAATACATGCCTCCCCCCCGAGAAACAGACACTTGCCCCCTCGGGAGACAGATACTTTGCCCCCGAGAGACAGATAGTGCCCCCCCCCCCCCCCGAGAGACACGTATTGCCCCCCCAGAGAGAAAGATAATTGCCCCTCCGAGAGACAGATACTTGCACCCCCCCCCCCCCCGAGAGACAGACTCTTGCCCCTCCCCCGAGAGACAGATACTTTCCCCTCCCACCCAGGGAGAGATACTTGCCACCCCCGAGAGACAGATAATTTGCCACCCGCCGAGAGACAGATACTGGCCCCCCCCTCCCCCGAGTGACAGGTACTTGCCCCCCGAGAGGCAGATACTTGCCCCCCCAAGAGACAGATACATCCCCCCCCGAGAGACATATATTGGCCCCCAGCCCGAGGGCCAGATATTGCCCCATCCCAAGAGACAGATAATTGCCCCCCCCGCAAGAGACAGATACTAGTCTCCCCCCCCCCCCAGAGAGAAAGATACTCCCCCTCCCCAAGAGACAGATATTGTCCCCCCCAGAGAAAGATAATTTCCCCTCCCCCACCCCCCCGAGAGTCAGATACTTCCCCCTCCCCCCACCCCAAGAGGCATCCCCCAGAGACAGATACTTTGCCCCTTCAAGAGACAGGTACTTGCCCCCCCCGAGAGACTATTACTTGCCCCTCCGAGAGACAGATAACTGCCCCCCCCCAGAGACAGATACTTGCCACCCCGATAGACAGATACTTGCCCCCCCCCGAGAGAAGGATACTGGCCCCCCAGAGACAGATACTTGAGCCACCCAAGAGACAGATACTTCCCCCCCCCCCGAGAGACAGATAATGCCCCCCCCAGATTTCCCCTCCCGAAGAGACAGATACTTGTCTCCCACCCCCGAGTAACAGATACTTGCTCCCCCCTGAGAGACAGATACTTGCCGCCCCCCCGAGAGACAGATACTTTGCCCCACCGGGAGATAGTTACCTTGCCCCCCCGAGAGTCAGATACTTGCCCCCCCGAGACACAGATACTTGCACACCCCCACGAGAGACAGATACTTGCCCGCCCACCGAGAGACAGATACTTCCCCCCCCTCCCCCCGAGGGACAGATACTAGCCCCCGAGAGACAGATACTTGCCCCCCGCCCGAGAGACAGATACTTGCTCCCCCCTCCCCCCGAGAGAGCGATACTTGCCCCCCGCAAGAGACAGATGATTTGCCCCCACCCCGAGAGACAGTTATTATGCCCCACAGAGAGACAGATACCTGGCCCCCCCGAGAGACAGATACTTGCCCCCCGAGAGACAGATACATTGCCCCCTCCCCGATAGACTGATACTTGCTTCCCCCCCAAGAGACAGATACTTATCCCCCCCAAGAGACAGATACTTGTCCCCACCGAGAGACAGTTACTTTGGCCTCCCCGAGAGAGAGATACTTGCCCCACCCCGAGAGACAAATACTTGCCCCCCTGAGAGACAGATACTTGCCACACCCAAGAAATAGATACTTGCCGCCCCGAGAGACAGATACTTGCCCCCTCCGAGAAACAGATATCCCCCCCCCGCCGAGAGACAGATAATTGCCCCCCCCCCCGAGAGACAGATAATTGCCCCGCCCCCGAGAGACAGATACTTGCCCCCCCGAGAGACAGATATCTTGCCATCCCCTGAGAGACACATTCTTCCCCCAAACCGAGAGACAGATACTTGCCCCCCCCCCTTCCAAGAGACAGATACTTGACACCCCCCCGAGACACAGATACTTCTCCCCACCCCCCGAGAGACAGATAATTGCCCCCCCCGAGAGACAGATACTTGCGCCCCGAACGACAGTTACTTGCCCTCCCGAGAGGCAGATACTTCCCCCCCGTGAGACAGATACTTGCCCCACAAAGAGGCAGATACTTGCCCCCCCCATGACAGACAGATGCTTGCCCCCCCCAAGAGACAGATACTTTGCCCCCCCCCCCCGAGAGACTGATACTTGCCCCCACCCGAGAGACAGATACTTGCCCCCCGCCACCAAGAGACAAAGTCTCCCCCCCCGAGAGACAGATATTGCCCCCCTGAGAAACAGATTTTGCCCCCCCTGAGAGACAGATGATTGCCCCCCCCCCCCCGAGAGACATATACTTGTCCCCCCCCACCGTGATACAGATTCATCCCCCCCGAGAGACAGATACCTTGTCAGCCTCCTCGAGAGACAGAAACTTGTTTCCCCCCCCGAGAGACAGATAATTGTCTCCCCACCGAGTGACAGATACTTGCCCCCCCCCCGAGAGACAGATACTTGCCCCTCCCCCCGAGAGACAGATACTTGCCCCCCCCCGAGAGACAGTTACTTTGCCCTCCCCGAGAGACTGATACTTGCCAACCCCCCGAGAGACAGATAATTGCCCCCCTGAGAGACAGATACTTGCCACCCCCGAGAAACAGATACTTGCCCCCCCGAGAGACAGATACTTGCCCCCCCCCCCCGAGAGACAGATATAGCCCCCCCCCGAGAGACAGATAATTGCCCCCCCCGAGAGACAGATAATTGCCCTGCCCCCGAGAGACAGATACTTGCCCCCCCCCGAGAGACAGATATCTTGCCATCCCCCGAGAGACAGATACTTGCCCCCCACCGAGAGACAGATACCTGCCCCCCCCTACGAGAGACAGATACTTGACACCCCCTGAGACACAGATACTTCTCCCCCCCCCCCGAGAGACAGATAATTGCCCCCCCCGAGAGACAGATACTTTGCCCCCCCTAGAGACAGATACTTGCGCCCTGAGCGACAGATACTTGCCAACCCGAGAGGCAGATACTTGCCCCCCCCGAGAGACAGATACTTGCCACCCCCGAGAAACAGATACTTGCTCCCCGAGAGACAGATACTTGCCCCCCCCCCCCGAGAGACATATATTGCCCCCCCCCCAAGAGACAGATAACTGCCCCCCCCCCGAGAGACAGATAATTCCCTGCCCCCGAGAGACAGATACTTGCCCCCCCGACAGACAGATATCTTGCCATCCCCTGAGAGACAGATACTTGCCCCCCACCGAGAGACAGATACTTGCCCCCACCTATGTGAGACAGATACTTGACACCCCCTGAGACACAGATACTTCTCCCCCCCACGAGAGACAGATAATTGCCCCCCCGAGAGACAGATACTTTGCCCCCCCGAGAGACAGATACTTGCGCCCTGAGCGACAGATACTTGCCAACCCGAGAGGCAGATACTTGCCCCCCCCTAGAGACAGATACTTGCCCCCCCCCCCCCGACATACAGATGCTTGCCCCCTGAGAGACAGATACTTGCCCCCCCCCGAGAGACAGATACTTGTCCCCCCAACGAGATACAGATTCATACCCCCCCGAGAGATGGATACCTTGTCAGCCTCCTCGAGAGACAGAAACTTGTCTCCCCCCCGAGAGACAGATACTTGCCCCCCCCCCCCGAGAGACTGATATTTTGCCCCTCCGGGAGACAAATACCTTTCCCCCCCCGAGAGACAGATATCATGCCTCCGCCCCTGAGAGAAATATATTTGCCCCCCCGAGAGACAGATACTTTGCCCCCCCGAGAGACAAATACTTGCCTACCCCCCCGAGAGACAGATACTTGCCCCCTCCCCGAGAGGCAGATACTTGCACCCTCCGAGCGACAGATACTTTGCCGCCCAGAGAGACAGATATTGCCCCCCGCCCAGAGAGACAGTTAATTGCCCTCCCCCCGAGAGACAGTACTTGCCCCCCCACCCAGAAAAAGATACTTGCCCCCCCGAGAGACATATACTTAGCCCCCCCCCCCCCCCGAGAGACAGATACTTTGCCACGCCCCCGAGAGACAGATACTTGCCCCCTCCCGGGTGACAGATACTTGCCCCCCCGAGAGACAGATACTTGCCCCCCCCCCCGAGAGACAGATACATCCCCCCCCCCGACGAGAGACATTTATTGGCCCCCACTGAGGGACAGATATTGCCCCATTCCGAGAGACAGATTATTGCCCCCCCCTGAGTGACAGATACTTGCCCCCCCCCCGAGAGACAGACACTTGCCCCTCCCCCCGAGAGACAGTACTTGCCCCCCCACCCAGAAAATGATACTTGCCCCCCCGAGAGACATATACTTAGCCCCCCCCAAGTGACAGATACTTTGCCACGCCCCCGAGAGACAGATACTTGCCCCCTCCCGGGTGACAGATACTTGCCCAACCCGAGAGACAGATGCTTGCCACCCCCCCAAGAGACAGAAACTTGTCTCCCCCCCGAGAGACAGATACTTGTCTCCCCCCCGAGTGACATATTTGCCGCCCACCGAAATTCAGATACATGCCCCCCGACAGACCGATGCTTGCCACACACACACACACACTCCCGAGACAGATACTTGCCCCCCCCCCCCCCGAGAGACAGATACTTGCTCCCCCGAGAGACAGATACTTTGCCCCCCCCCAAAAGACAAATACTCCCCCCCCGAGAGACAGATATTACCCCTCCCCCCCAGAGGAAGATAATTCCCCTCCCTCCCCGAGAGACAGATACTTGCCCGTCCCCCCACCGTGAGGCGGATACTTACCACCCCCCGAGAGACCGATACTTGTCCAACACGAGAGACAGATGCTTGACAGCCCCCCAATAGACAGATACTTCTCACCCCCCCCAAAAGAGACAGATAATTACCCCCCCCCGAGAGACAGATTCTTGCTCCCCCGAGAGACAGATACTTGCCCCTCCGAGAGACAGATAACTGCCCCCCGAGAGACAGATACTTGCCCCCCTGAGTGACAGAAACTTGCCACCCCGCCCCGAGAGACAGATAGTTAACCCCCCCACCGAGAGACAGATTCTTGCCCCCTCCCCGAGAGACAGATACTTGCTCCCCCCCCCCCCCGAAAGACAGATGCTTTGCCCCCCCCCGAGAGACAGTTACTATGATCCCCCTGAGAGACAGATACTGCCCCCCCCCCGAGAGACAAATACTTTGCCACACCAAGAGACAGATACTTGCCCCCCCCCCCCGAGAGACAGATAATTTGCCCCCCCACCGAAAGACACTTGTTTCCCCCCCCCCGAGAGACAGTTACTATCCCCCCCGAGATACAGATAATTGCCCCCCTCTGAGAGACAGATACTTTGCCCCCACTCGAGAGACAGATACTTGCCCCCCAAGAGACAGATACTTGCCCCCCCCCCCCCCCGAGAGGCAGATACTTGCCCCCCGAGAGACAGATACTTGCCCCCCCAAGAGACAGATACTTGCCCCCCCCCAGAGACAGATACCTAGCCACCAACCCCCGAGTGACAGATACTTCCCCTTCCCCCCCCCCCCCGAGAGATAGAAACTTGACCCCTACAAGAGACAGATACTTGGCCCCCCCAACCCGAGAGACAGATACTTTGCCCCCCCCCCCCCCCGCCCTGAGAGACAGACACTTGCCCCCCCCCGAGAGACAGATACTTGAGCCCCCGGAGACAGATAATTCCCCCCCCCCCCGAGATACAGTTATTGCCCCCCCCCCTGAGAGACAGATATTGCCCCTCCCCAAGAGACAGATACTTGTCTCCCACCCTCAAGTAACAGGTACTTGCTCCCCCCCCTGAGAGACAGATACTTGCCCCCCGAGAGACAGTTTTTTTGCCCTCCCCGAGAGACAGATACTTGCCCCCCCCTGAGAGACAGATACTTGGCCCTCCCCGAGAGACAGATACTTGCCACCCCCGAGAATCAGATACTTGCCCCCCCGAGAGACAGATACTCCGCCCCCCCCGAAAGACAGATATTGCCCCCCCAGAGAAAGATACTTGACCCTCCCCCCACTGAGAGACAGATACCTTGCCACCTCCCCCCGAGAGACAGATACTTGCCCCACCCGAGTGACAGATACTTGCCCCCACGAGAGACAGATCTTTTGCCCCCCCCCCCGAAAGACAGATACTTGCTTCCCCCCCCCCCCCCGAGAAACTGATGCCCCCTTCAAGAGACAGATACTTAACACCCCGAGAGACATTTACTTTGCCCTCCCGGAGAGACAGATACTTGCCCCCCCCCGAGAGACAGATACTTGGCAATCCCCGAGAGACTGATACTTGCCACACACCCCCCCCCCGAGAGACTGATATTGCCCCCCCCCCCCCGGCAGACAGATGCTTGCCCACCCGGGAGACAGATACTTCCCCCCCAGAGAGATTGATACTTTGACCCCCCCCCGAGACAGATACTTGCCTCCCCCCCGAGAGACAGTTACTTGCCACTCCCCCAAGAGACAGATACTTGCCCCCCCCCCCCCCCGAGAGACAGATACTTTGCACCCCCGAGAGACAGATACTTGCCCCCCACCAGAGAGACACATGCTTGCCCCCCCCCCCCCCCGAGAGACACATACTTGCCCCACCCCCATAGACAGATACATGCCCTCCCCCCGTGAGACAGATACTTCCAACCCGCCCCCCCAAGAGACAGATAATTGCCCCCCCTCCAAGAGACAAAAACTTGCCTTCCGCCGAGAGACAGATATTGCCCCCCCCCCCGGGAGACAGATAATTGACCCCACAGAGACAAATACTTGCACCTCCGAGAGACAGATACTGCCCCCACCGTGAGACAGAATCTTGCCCCTCCCGAGAGACAGATTCTCCCCCCCCCGAGAGACAGATATTGCCCCCCCCCCCAGAGAAAGATAATTCCCCCCCCCCGAGAGACAGATACTTGCCCCCCCCCCCCCCGAGAGACAGATACTTGCCCCTGAGAGACAGATACTTAAACACCACGGGAGACAGAAACTTGCCCCCCCTTGAGACAGATACTTGCCCTCCCGAGAGACAGGTACTTTGCTGCCCCCGAAAGACAGTTACTTGCTTCCCCCCCAAGAGACAGATACTTCCCCCCCCCCCGAGAGACAGATACTTGACCCCATCGAGAGACAGTTACTTTGCCCTCCCCGAGAGACAGATACTTGCCCCCCCGAGAGACAGATACATGCCCCCCCCCCGAGAGACAGATACTTGTCTCCCCCCCCCAGAGACAGATACTTGTCTCCCCCCTCCCCGAGTTACAGATACTTGCCTGCCACCCGAGAGACAGATACTGCACCCCTGAGAGACAGATATATCCCCCCCAGGGAGACAGATAATTGCCCCCCCCCGAGAGACAGATACTCCCCCCCCGAGAGCCAGATACTTGCCCCACCGAGAGACAGATACTTCCCCCCCCCCCCGAGAGACATATATTGCCCTCCCCCCCCGAGGGACAGATATTGCCCCATTGCGAGAGACAGATACTTGTCTCCCCCCCTAGAGACAGATAGTTGTCTCACCCCTTCCCGAGTGACAGATACTTGCCTCCCCCCGACAGACAGATACGTGCCCCCCACCCGAGAGACAGATACTTGCCCCTCCCCCAAGATGCCGATACTTGCCCCCCCACCTAGAGACACATACTTGGCCCCCCGAGAGGCAGATACTTTGCCCCCCCACGAAAGACAGATAATTGCTTCCTGCCCGTGAGACATATACTTGCCTGCCACCCGAGAGACAGATACTGCACCTCTGAGAGACAGATATATCCCCCCCAGGGAGACAGATAATTACCCCCCCCCCCCCCCGAGAGACAGATACTCCCCCCCCCCCGAGAGACAGATACTTGCCCCCCCGAGAGACAGATACTTCCCCCCCTCCCCGAGAGATATATATGCCCCCCCCCCCGAGTGGCAGATAATTGCCCCCCCCCCCCCCGAGAGAGAGATACTTTGCCCCCCCCCCGAGAGACAGGTACTTGCGCCCCCAAGAGACAGATACTTCGCTCCCCCGAGAGACAGATACTTTGCCCCCCTGAGAGACAGATACCTTACCCCCTCCGAGAGACAGATACTTGCACCCCCCCCCAGAGACAGATACCTTGCCACCGCCCCCACGAGAGACAGATAGTTGAGCCCCCCAAAACACAGATACTTGCCCCCAGCAAGAAACAGATACTTGCCCCCCCTGAAAGACAGATACTTGCCCACCCCGAGAGACAGATACTTCCTCCACGAGAGACAGATACTTCCCCACCCCCGAGAGACAGATACTTTGCCCCCAGAGAGACAGATAGTGCCCCCCCCCCCCCGCGAGACAGATATTGCCCCCCCAGAGAGAAAGATAATTGCCCCCCCGAGAGACAGATACTTGCACCCCCCCCTCCCCACGGGAGAGACAGATACTTGCCACTCCCCCGAGAGACAGATACTTGCCCCCCCCCCCCCGAGGGACAGATACTTAGCCCCGCCCGAGAGACAGATAATTTGCCACCCGCTGAGAGACAGATACTTGCCCCCTCCCCGAGAGACAGATACTTGCCCCCCGAGAGACAGATCCATGCCCCCCGCCCGAGAGACTGATATTTGCCCCCCGCCCGAGAGACTGATATTTGCCCCCCCCCCCGCCTGAGAGAGATATACTTGCCCCCCCCGATAGACAGATTCATTGCCCGCCCCCCGAGAGACAGTTACTATGCCCCCCGATACACAAATACTTGCCCCCCCCGAGAGACAGATAATTTGCCCCCCCAAGAGACGGATACTTGCCCCCCAGTGAGACAGATTCTTTTCCCCCCCCCGAAAGATAGATGCTTTGCCCCCCCGAGAGACAGTTACTATGCCCACCGAGAGACAGATAATTGCCCCCCCGAGAGACAGATACTTGCCCCCCCGAGAGACAGATACTTGACCCCCGCCCGAGAGACGGATACTTGCCCCCCCCGAGAGAGAGATACTTGCCCCCCCCCGAGAGACAGATGATTTGCCCCCACCCCGAGAGACAGTTACTATGCCCCCCCGAGAGACAGATACCTGGCCCCCCCGAGAGACAGATACTTGCCCCCCCGAGAGACAGATTCTTTGCCCCCCCGAATGACAGATACTTGCTTCCCCCCCGAGCGACAGATACTTGCCCCCCCAAGAGACAGACACTTGCCCCCCCCCGAGAGACTGTTACTTTGCCCTCCCCGAGAGAGAGATACTTGCCCCATCCCGAGAGACAGATACTTGCCCCCCCTGAGAGACAGATACTTGCCACCCCCGAGAAACAGATACTTGCCCCCCTGAGAGACAGATACTTGCCCCCCCCCCCCCGAGAGACAGATACTTGCCCCCCCGAGAGACAGATACTTTTCCCCCCCCCTGAATGACAGATACTTGCTTCCCCCCCCCCCCCCCGAGCGACAGATACTTGCCCCCCCAAGAGACAGATACTTGCCCCCCCCGAGAGACAGTTACATCCCCCCCGGAGAGACATATATTGGCCCCCAGCCCGAGGGACAGATATTTCCCCATCCCGAGAGACATATAATTGCCCCCCCCCCCCCTGAGAGACAGATACTTGCTTCCCTCCCGATAGACAGATACATTGCCACCCCTCCAAGGGACAGATACATGGCCCCCCACCGAGAGACAGATACTCCCCCCCCCCCCGAGAGACAGATATTGTCCCCCCCAGAGAAAGATAATTCCCCCCCCAAGAGACAGATACTTGCTCCTCCCCCCACCCCGAGAGGCAGATACTTGCCACCCCCCGAGAGGCAGATACTTGCCTCCCCGAGAGACAGATGCTTGACATGACCCCCAATAGACAGATACTTCTCGCCCCCCGAGAGACAGATAATTGCCCCCCCCCCCCGAGAGACAGATACTTTGCCCCTCCAAGAGACAGATACTTGCCCCCCCCCCCAAAGGACAGATACTTGCCCCTCCAAGAGACAGATAACTGCCCCCCCAAGAGACAGATACTTGCCCCCCGAGAGACAGATACTTGCCTCCACTGAGAGACAGATAGTTGCCCCCCCACCAAGAGACAGATACTTGCCCCCCCCCCCGAGAGACAGATACTTGCCCCCCCCCCCGAGTGACAGATACTTGCCCACCCCGAGAGACAGATACGTCACCTCCCCGAGAGACATATATTGGCCTCCCCCCCGAGGATAAGATATTGCCCCATCCCGAGAGAAAGATACTTGTCTCCCCCCCTAGAGACAGATAGTTGTCTCACCCCTCCCCGAGTGACAGATACTTGCCTCCCCCCGACAGACAGATAAGTGCCCCCCACCCGAGAGACAGATACTTGCACGTCCCCCGAGATGCCGATTCTTGCCCCCCCACCTAGAGACAGATACTTGGCCCCCCGAGAGGCAGATACTTTGCCCCCCCACGAAAGACAGATAATTGCTTCCCCCCCGTGAGACAGATACTTGCCTGTCACCCGAGAGACAGATACTGCACCGCTGAGAGACAGACATATCCCCCCCAGGGAGACAGATAATTGCCCCCCCCCCTGAGAGACAGATACTCCCCCCCGAGAGACAGATACTGCACCCCTGAGAGACAGATATATCCCTCTCAGGGAGACAGATAATTGCCCCCCCCCCCCCGAGAGACAGATACACCCCCCCCCGAGAGACATATATTGGCCACCAGCCCGAGGGACAGATATTGCCCCATCCCTAGAGACACATAATTGCCCCCCCAGAGAGACAGTTACTTGCCTCCCCCCGATAGACAGATACCTTGCCAACCCCCCAAGAGACAGATACTTGTCACCCCCCCCCCCCCCGAAAGACAGATACTTGTCTCCCCCCAAGTGACGGATACTTGCCGCCCCCCCCCGAGAGACAGATAAATGCCCCCCCGAGAGAGCGATGCTTGCCACGCACACACACCCCCCCAAGACAGATACTTGCCCACCCCCCCGAGACACAGATACTTGGTCCCCCGAGAGATAGATTTTTAGCCCCCCCCAGAGAGAAAGATACTCCCCCCCCGACAGACAGTTATTGTCCCCCCCAGAGAAAGATAATTTCCGCCCCCCCCCCCGAGAGAGACAGATACTTGCCCTCCCCCCACACTGAGAGACAGATAGTTGCCCCCCACTGAGAGACAGATACTTGCCCCCTCCCCGAGAGACAGATACTTGCCCCCCCCGATAGACCGATGCTTGCCACGCACACACACCCCCCAAGACAGATACTTGCCCCCCCCCCCCAAGACACAGATACTTGCTCCCCCGAGAGATAGATTTTTTGCCCCCTCCCCAGAGAGAAAGATACTCGCCCCCCCGAGAGACAGATATTGTCCCCCCCAGAGAAAGATAATTTCCCCCCCCCCCCCGAGAGAGACAGATACTTGGCCTCCCCCCACCCCGAGAGACAGATACTTGCCCCTCCGAGAGACAGATAACTGCCCGTCCCAGAGACAGATACTTGCCCCCCCGAGAGACAGATAGTTGCCGCCCCCCGAGAGACAGATAGTTGCCCCCCCACTGAGAGACAGATACTTGCCCCCTCCCCGAGAGACAGATACTTGCCCCCCAAGAGACAGATCCATGCCCCCCCGCCCGAGAGACTGATATTTGCCCCCCGCCCGAGACACTGATATTTGCCCCCCCCCCCCGCCTGAGAGAGATATACTTGCCCCCCCCCGAGAGACAGATTCATTGCCCCCCCCCCGAGAGACAGTTACTATGCCCCCCGATACACAAATACTTGCCCCCCCGAGAGACAGATACTTTGCCCCCCCAAGAGACGGATACTTGCCCCCCAGCGAGACAGATTCTTTGCCCCCCCCCCCGAAAGATAGATGCTTTGCCCCCCCGAGAGACAGTTACTATGCCCACCGAGAGACAGATAATTGCCCCCCCGAGGGACAGATACTTGCCCCCCCGAGAGACA